>NC_133976.1:89808937-90166437 GCF_047716275.1 Strix uralensis
CCTTCAGTGAGTTGCAGCCCTGTCTGCTGTGTGGAAACTCCTGCATGGCACACCCTGGGCCTTGCTGAGCCAACAGCATATTGCTTCAGCCATGGTTACTAAGTGTCGAGCCTGAAATAGAAGGTACCTGGCAGCTTCTGAAGGCCACTTTGTGGGGTGGAGGTTGTGATTGATGCTGGGATGTGGCACGCTGTACTGCACAGAAAGTACTATACTGAAGGTACTTTAAAATAACAAACAAGTTTATTATTGCTTGGTGTGTGCATGACAGTAAATGACCTCAGTGGATCTGTCCCCTGCCCCGCCGGACAGTGCAGCCTGGTTTCTGTGAGGGAGGACCCAGCTCCTGACTCTGCTGCTGTGATACCCCATACCTGTTTGCAGCTGTCATCTCTTCTTTGTCCCAGCAAAGTCTTCAAGCGCCTCTTTCTGACAGGGTCAGGAAACTCCATTCATGTTTGCTTTGCTTTTTAGTCACAAAGCACCTCTAAGGTAAAAACATCAGTGAATTTTAAGCAAACGCAGCTGGATGTTTGCACTGGTGTGGCAGTCTTTTCTGTGCTCGTGGTCATTTCCTCTTTGTTTCACCAATTGAATTTGCTAGATGGGACTTCAGTGGTGTATCCCCATCAGCTGTCCTTCAGCTTCAGATGAGGCTCCAGCAGACACGGTAGGAAGAAATGGAGATTTTGCTATAGCTCTAGAGGTGCTTGCTCTGCCTTGGAGGAGCCTGTGGTTTTCCTGGTGCTTTCTGAAACAGTAGTTGTAACCTGTTGCACCTATTTACTGCTTTAGATACTTCTCTCCTGTTCAGCTGCTGAGTATCTTTACAAGAAATCAAACTGGGCTGTTGCTATTTCCTCACTGTTCATAAGGGAGAAGCGTTGAGGGAGCAGCTGTGCTCTTAACTACTCTCCCTCAAATCTGTGCTTCGATTGAGCTGTTCTGTAGAAGCTAAACCATCAGAAAAGCTTCATCTTTATTTTGTAGGTGAAATCTTCTGCCCCAGAGGCCTGAGGGAATCTCCCTTTTGTTGGAAACTTCTCCGTAGGTTGGTTTAGGTGCAGCACAAAGCCTTGCTTTCTGGAGAAGGATGTACGGGTGGATGGCAGTGCTGGGACGTCCTTCCCTTCCTGCTTAACTGGTAGAGTCATTTCACCTGTGCTAAGGAGATGTTTAGGGTAAGCTTTGACAGGTTTGAGCAAATTATAAAATGAGTTCTCTGGAACTTGAAGCTATCAAAAATTTGTTGACAAGCCCTTTCCACTGCAAGTAGGTAAATGATGTGTCACAGTTACTAATTTTCTTTGTTTAAAGAATTTCTAAGGAGTGTTACAGGGAACTTTTTGAAGCAGATGTTGCCACAAAGGGAAATAAATGAGTCATTTGGGAAGTCAGTAACCCTGACCACCTAACCTGTTTTATAACCAGTTTTCTTTGTACTAGGTGGTGCAGAACTGTTGGTAATCCAGTTCGTGATCCAACATCGAAATCTGGATTTCACCCTTACAGGATAAAAATAAACTAGGGAGTTCTCTGTATTTAAACATTACAAAGTACTCTGTATTAGGCCGTTACTGGCAGGGTTCGGGGAGCTGGGAGCTGCAGGGGTGAACTGTGTTGGAGAGGGGCCATGAGCTGCCTGGTGCCACTTCCAGGTGGTTCCAGCCAGCTCCAGAACAGATAAAAACAGCCCGTTGCACACCAAAACTGCAACTGGTCAGAGCAGCACACAGTGCCTCTGCTCAAATGTATTTAAGAAAAGGTGGTAGCTGCTAGGGACAGGAGTTACAGAAAGGAGACGTGGGAGGAGGCACATGAGGAGATGCAGAAGGGCACATGTGAGGACAAACACGGGATGACATGTGAGGATGCAAAAAAGGAGACGTGAGGAGTCACAAAAAAGGACATGAAAAGGTGACATGGGGCAGGAGGCACAAAAGGACGTGTGTGAAGACAAAAGGAGACACACAAAGATGTGACGAGACACAGGAGGAGATGTGAGAGGAGGTGCAAGGGGACATGCAAAAGGAAGCGTGAGGTGATGTGTGAAGAGACGTGTCTGGAGCAAAGGGAGGAAGAAGTGGAGGACACATGTGGAAGGGGACACTGGTCCGTGGCTGGAGATGCTCTCTTGGAAGGAAGCGCTCTGTGCTGGAGCAGGTACCCTTGAGGGACTGCAACCCATGCTGGGCAGGGACACCCCTGAGGGACCGTGGCCTGTGGAGAACCTGTGCCAGGGCCTGTACACGCCAGGGGACTGTGGGCTGTGGAGGACCCATGCTGGAGCAGAGGAGCAGTAAGAAGCAAGGAGCAGTGGGGGAAAGTGAGATACAAGGAGCAGCCAAAAGAAACCGTTATGCACTGACCCATAGCCTCCTCAGTGAAGGAATTGGGGCAGACTGAGGGTAACCCACAGAGAAAACAAGGGAAGTGCAGACTAGGAAATGAGGAGGAGAGGAGCCCGGGAAAAGAGGAGGAAAGGTGTTTACCAAAGCGTTTGTTTAATTGGTTTTTGGTCTCCCCCCCAGTATCTGAATCAGTAGTTAAAAGTTTATGTTAATTTGTAATAAATTAATTAAGTGAAATTCCCTCAGTCGAGGATGCTTTGCCTATGGCAGTATCTTCATTATGCTGGGATGTAAAGTGCAAACACTGGCCATATCATTGCTAAAGCCCCATGGGGACGTAATCTGGGTAGAGTCTCCCCTCTCCATGTGTGAGACTGACATACCCCCGTACCGCTGCGTCGGCGTTGTGCCAAGTACAGCTTTCCAGAGAAGGGCCAGCACCAGCCGCTTGCAGGCGTTCACGAGTGGCCAGCCTTCAACAAGTCATGTAGGTAAAAGCTGTAGAATAGATGCAGTTTGACTTGCAAACCCTTATATTCAGGCTATTAAAGATTCATTGTGGGGCAGAGCTGGGGTGAACTTTTGCCGTTGATGCTGTTTCTGCAGCGTGGAGTTGCAGAGCCATCTCTCCCCCCCATCCCCACACTCTCTGCTGGTGCAGTACTACCAGCCTAGCGGTAACTACACCATGTACTCCAGGTGTAACGTGCTTAGAAGAATCTCACTCCCTCGCTCATCTTCTGTCCAAACACGAGTGGAGAGATGAAAGAGGGAGGGGACATGACAGGGTCTTTCCATTTCTTGCAACTATATGGAACGAAAATGTGTGATACCCTCTTAGAGTCTGCAGGAAGGCAGAGGGTACAGAGGGGAAGGGCAGCTCGCTCTGGCGTGGCCATTCCCTGTCCGGTGATGTGTCGTTGTCTACAGGTAGAGCAGAAACACTCCAGAGCAGACTCTCTGGGAGACTGAAGGTGTGTTGAAAAATCATAGGATGATAAGGCTTTTGTTCAAATGAAGGCAAAAAATTGGAAGATAAAAAGATCTCAGGGGAAATTTTTCTTTTTTTTCAACTGAAGAATGATTAATCTGAAATGGAACACTCTGTTCTGCTGTCCCATAGCTATCTGCAGCAGGCACAGTGTAGTTCTCTGTTACGTTCTGCACATTTTTGGTTTGTCTCACAAAACTTCTGGTTTTACTGTTGGATTGTATTGATTTTATTTCTTTTAAATTATGCAAACTTTTACCAAAAGGGAAGTGGGGATTAAAGCAGAGAAGACATTAAAATGTTTTGCATCTTTCAGACAATTTTTTTTCTGTAATGTGTATATTCCTTGTGAAACCTTACAGTTTTTTTTTCTTTATTAAGAGCCTGGCACCACTTTGACTATGCAGGTTTTGAGCAAGGCAGTGCCCTTCAATTAGACTGTGTGTTGACCCACCTTATATCAAACTGTTAAAACCTGTTGGACTTTCTGGGAGAGAAACTCAGCTTTACTCTTCCATCTGCTGCAACATATCTCTTTATGGTTGTATTTACACTTTGGTCTTCAGAGGTCTAAACTTGGGGGATGGCCAGGACAGTCACACTAGGCTTGTAAAAGCAGAAATATCACTGTGTATCCCAGCTCAACTGCCTGACAGGGGGGTATAGAGGCGTCCCCCTACACTGGAGCATACTGCTAGGGAAGGTCTGGCTCTGTGTGTAGAATAGGTGGGAAAAGAGGAGAATGTGTCTTCTAAAGATGTCTGCTGTACATTACAGTTGTAACATTCAATTATCTTTCACAAAGTATGGCTTTAAATGGTGAAAGAAGGGAAAAATATATTTCTTTCAGTGAAGTGTTATGTACTTTAAGTCTAGAGTCTTAAACATAAAATTAAGTGCATGGTGAAGAACAGAGGTGTTGTGTGAAGGAACATAATAAACACTCCCATGTTGTGGAGCTTTGTAGCAAATATGGGACAGAGGATGGTTATCAAAGAATAAACGGAAGGGAAACAAGTACCATTCTGTGGTTCTGGGAGCTGAGACCTCTTGGCAGGAACAGATGATAGCCCTGGGGCTTTGGATAAGTTCTCAGTTTTGGGGAAGGCTGTCAGGTGGTTCCCCTCTGGGGAAATGAAACACCTCAGACACAGCTGTCCCACAGGGTCCCATGACAGCATGGAGAAGCCAGGATGCTTTTTTTAAAGATGACCTCAAGGTGTAATGCCGGCATGAAGGGGAGTTCAGCATGTGGCTCTGCCATAGTACTGTCCTGAGGCTCGTGGTCTGTTGCCTTCCCTGTCAATGTCTTTTTCTTCTTTCCTCCCCTTCAGATCACGACGGTTGTCTTGGGAGAGCAGGCTCTGACGGGAATGAGAAGGCTCAGGATGCCCAGCTGCCTGCTAAAACTGACCAGGGTGGTGCTGAGCCACAAGCTCAGGGCTCTGTTTATCCTCGCCTTTAAGTTCATGGCCTTTGCCTCCATCGTGTTGTACTGGAGAATCACGAGGGACACTAATGGCAGAGGCCAGGTCTACAGCTTGCCTGTTGAAATCCGCTGTGCTCACTCTGTGCCTTCTCCTCCCCATGCCATTGCTGGTGGTCCCCCTCCTTCCCCAGGGGATGTGTTTTTTGTGGAGACCTCGGAGCGAACTAACCCGAGTGACCTGTTCGTGTGCTCTGTGGAGTCAGCGGCCCGGACGCACCCTGGGACCAGGGTCGTGGTGCTCATGAAAGGTCTGGCAAACGGTAATGCCTCACTACCCAACCACTGGGGCTTCTCCTTGCTGAGCTGCTTCCCCAACGTGGAAGTCCGGCCCCTGGACTTGCGGGAGCTTTTCTCTGGAACACCTCTGGCAAAGTGGTACTTGCAGGCTCAGCAGCGCTGGGAGCCTTATTTCTTACCTGTCCTGTCTGACGCCTGCAGAATTGCCATCATGTGGAAATTTGGTGGCATCTACCTGGACACAGACTTCATTGTGCTCAAGAACTTAAAGAACCTCACCAATGTGCTTGGTACCCAATCCAAGTATGTACTGAACGGGGCCTTTCTGTCCTTTAAGCCCAAACACAAGTTCATGGAGCTCTGCATGAAGGACTTTGTGGAGAACTACAACAGCTGGATCTGGGGGCACCAGGGCCCACAGCTGCTAACACGTGTCTTCAAGAAGTGGTGCTCCATCAGGAGTCTTCGGAGCAGTACGAGCTGCAAAGGAGTGAGTGCTCTGCCCCGTGAGGCTTTTTATCCCATTCGGTGGCAGGACTGGAAGAAATACTTTGAAGTGGTCAACTCCTCGGAGCTTCACCACCTCTTTAATAACACCTATGCAGTGCATGTGTGGAACAAGAAGAGCCAAGGTACAAGGCTAGAGATCACATCGCAGGCTTTGCTGGCTCAGCTGCATTCTCACTTCTGCCCTGCCACATATGATATCATGAAGAAGGACTCTGAACGGCAGTGACTCAAGGGTCAGCTAAGAGATGTTGCCCAGGAGCCCACAACTCTCCAGCTGTTCCATCACAAATGGACCTTCTTTTGAAGTGAAGTGGTGAGAGTTGAAGATAAAACCCATTTGTGGGTGTAGGTGGAGCCTGTAGCTTCAGCCGACGTCTGTGCAGCTCTTTGTCTTGACTTTAACTGCCTACCAGCAACATATTGTTTCTCTGCAGGACCTTTCTTCTGCTCTGCTTGGTCAGGTAGAGAAATCTCAGGAGGAGAGCAGGTGCTGGGCTGCTTGTGGCAGCCTCCATCAGCCTTTCAGAGGAGTGAGGCCCCTTTCTACGGCTGTAAACCTGGAAGAGGCCTTTGTAGAAATGCATATCCCATCGCCTGATTTGCAGGACTTCTGAAGTGTAGTCCCTCAAAGCAGTGAAAGGATGGGAGAGCAAGGAACAGGAACTGAGGAGGAAGTTAAGGATGTGCTAGAGGAGGTGTCCTGGGAAAAACGTAGAGGAAAACAGAGAAGAAAGAACGGGCTGAAGCGACTTCTTTGTCTTTTCATTCCCTCCTCTTCAGAAGCCTTTGGTGGAGGAGACTTCCTCATGTCTGGTTTGAGCAGGAAGCAGGATGCTGTGGTCTCTGTTTGATGTCATAGATCTGAAAACGTGGAAATTTGGTGTCAATCAGAACATGAGTATCTGAGGCCAGCTCATCATTTAGAAGTTCTTGTGCAGCAATGATTTATTTTGTAGTAGTGACAAATTAACACCCTGCAGTGAGCAGGAGAGCTCATCCAAATCACACCTTAAATTGCACCTGACACAGGAAAAGCTGTGTGTCTGTCTTTTACACTGAGTTTGTCTCTGTAACCAGATGTCCATAACTGCATCTAAGATGCACCAGCTCTTTCAGCACTTGGACGGATCCTAAAGGAATGATATTTCCAAGTATTTCCAAGGTTAGAGAGCTTGGTAGGGAATGTGTACTGTCTAAATTTAAGTCCATTATGAGTCATTTGTGGTGGACATCTTCAAGTAGCCTGGAGTACTCCTGCAATTCACTGTTCAGGAGTACAAATCTCTCCTGGGAAGTCTTGAGGAGGACAGTGCAAAGCTTTACTCTTCTCCCTGAGCATCGTCCTGAATTGCAGTGGAGAAAGTTAATGTATCTCTCGCCAAGGTGCTGTTGTGCCTTTGAGGGTTCCCACCACAGAGGCGAATTTGTTGGACAAACTGTGGGAGAAAACTCGTCCCTTGACTTGCTGGCCAAAAGGATGTATTGATGCTCTTACAGTTCTTGTCTGAAAATAATGAAGAGAGAGCAGTGAGAAACAAGAATAAGGCCAAGACCATCAGCATCGTTCCATCTGGTCCCCACCACACTCTAAAGGGGATTGCTGAGGCACGTGAGCTTGGCACTATGATAGGGTTAATGCAGATGAGCAGAGCACTGGCCATCCCCTCTCCTACACTACTAAGATTATGGTCTCATTGTCAAATCTTTCCTGCCTCCAATGTGCCTCCTTTTCTTATGCCTAGGAACAGCAGTGGGGTGGTCCAGTGACCCCTCTGATAACTACGGGTCGGTCAGATCTTCAGTGTCACCTGGCCCCAAAGCGACAGCTCCTTCACGTGGTCCTGCAAGTTCTCTGAGTGTGACTCAAATGATTTCTAGATCTGCAGCTGTCTGAGGCCTCTTCTGTTTCTCAGGTCAACCTGAAGCGATATGAAGTTTGCTCAGTTCAGTCAAGGCAATGGTCAAAAATGTAAAAGACTGTGCATGCAACTTCTCTGTCTCAGGTTTATTTGTCCCTTCTTTGATGATAAAAATGAGAAAGACAAATTACCCATCTTTTACAAACACTTCCCTGTCCCTCAGGGAACGTGGCTGTGCATGCGAGCTTAAGGAGAGCGTGCACTTTTTTTTTTAAATGCTGCTCTGTCTGGGGTTGATCGAAGGCCAGTGCTGCTTGGATTGAAAGCTGCCTGTCTGTGAGTTGGGCGGGGGGAGAGGTCTGTGCGCCAGTAGCTGCTCTGGAGTGAAGAAGGTGCTGGAAACACCCCTCCAGTGGCTGGCACCACGTGTGTGTATGTGGGTAGTGCTGCCCCTTTTTTCTGCCCAGCTTTACGGTGTATCCTGGAGGCATTCAGGATTTTGAATGTCTGCAGCCTTCCCAACATTAAACATCTTGAAGAACAAAGACTGTGTAGGGAAACAGCGGACCTTCCTGACTGTATAAGCATTCTTCAGCATGCTAAGCGGTATAAATGGATTTCCACTCCCTGCTCTCACTGTCACTACTCTGTGGGGTTTTTTCACTGCTTTCTTTAGAAGCAGCTGCAAAATTGTCAGCCCTGGCCTAGTGTGTGGTCAGTGAGGTGTGGTTTCTCCTTCTACTGGTTCCTTCTGTTTTGGGTCATTTGGGCTACACAACAGGAATTTTAGTGAGCCAGGAACCCCTACCAGAGATGGTAAAACGGTGATCGTAAAGGTGCAACAGGGGACTCCACTGTGGCAATACCATGAACTGACTGAGGGTGTTTGGGACCCATTGCAATGAGTATCTGGCTTGATGTACTGCTGCTTTTTGGATAAGTGGAGGATGTTTTTTGTTTTTTTAGTCTTTTTTTCCCCCTGTAGAGTCAATGTTCTGAGGTTTGATAAGGAGAGAATCAAACCAAAGCAGCCTTTGGCCTTTTTCCCTTTGTCTTGAGAAAGAAAAATAAATAGTTTTTACTATTACTTTTCTCTGCTATGGTGTTCCATTTTATTCTGCGAGGCGTTGGTGGTAGGTCTGAGCAATCTGTTAACTGTTATGCAGAAAAGCATTTTAAAGTTGTGTCTGAAGTGACTCACTAAAATTAGGAGTGTGGAATGAAGATGAGACAAGTTGAGCATAAGCACACGTGGAAAGAAGGCTCTGTGGACTGTGACCACCTGCCCCCTTTGGGACCTGAGCGGGGGGAAGAGAGGAACGCACAGTGTGTGGTACTGATTCCTAATCCAACCAGGTATCACCCCATCCTTCATGATCTGCAATCTACCTGAAGGTCTGGATGTTATGGAATAGGAAACTCCATGAGAAATGTTGCTTTTTCCCTGGGTGATGGGCTACAGCCTCCATTAGTAGTGACAGCGTCTGTACTCTTGTAGTCCTAAAAGTGGAAGGCTTGTGCGTGCTGCAGCCATTCATTTTCCCACCTGCCTTTCAGAGCCTGATCTAAACAACCTGGAGTCCAGGGGAGCATTTTGAGAGTCTGTGAAAGGACTGGTGGGGTCTGCTCTACAGTGGGGTTTTATTGTGACTCCTTGACTCAAGAGCCAGGGCAGCAGTTTTCCCTCGAGATGTAAAATAGTTGTCTGTGCTTTCTGCATTGCTGATGTGCAGTCAGGGATGATGGGAAGTGGTGAGAAGGCACTGGCTGTTTCTCGCCCCGTCTCCTTTGTCCTTGAGCTCGTGCAGATTAACTGGCACACAGGTGTGCAGTACATCAAGGAGAGAAGCCAGGGGAGGGGGTTGGAGATGCAGAATTGGACACTGCGACAGAAGAGGAGTAAAAAAGGATCAGTAAGGTAATGCTGGACCCCTTCTCCTGGGAAGAGACTGAATGATGATTATTTTCTGGCTGAGAACTCTCCTATGCCAGGAGCTCTTGTGTTGGGGGGATCTAAGATGCGCAGTAAGTAGTAGTAGGGCTCTTTTTTGCCCTGTTGTACTCCTCCCTGTTTCTTCTTCCTCCTCCCAAAATGTGTTGTCCAGGAAGGCTGTGATGCAGAGTAGCTTAAGAGCCATTCTTGGTGAAAAGTGCAGTTACCTGCCTTAATCTTATATATGTTGGGAGCTGAGGTCTGCCTAGGACTGTTTTTTCCTCAGCACGAGAGAAGAAGAAAAACAAATTTCTGTGTGGATGTGCCATTTGTGAACATCGGCACTCTGGTCTTTCATACGTACTTCAGGTTCATCTCTTTCAAGTATTTGTGACCGTTCCCTGTGTGCACTTGGCTTGTGGTATCTCTGGTGTCTTCTTTGCAGCCATGCCTGTCACTCAGATGAACAGGCATAGTCCAGAAGAGAAAACTACAGGAGGAAATCGCTTCAGCTGAACCCTACCATTACAGCTCAAGCTGAGATCTTGACCTTTAAATTTGTGTATAATGATGGAGCCAAATAGCAGCTGCCATGGCTTTGCAGTATGTTGGTAGCAGTACAAGAAGTGAGAACATACTCTTTGCAAAGTGGAATCTATGTCCAGGGGGAAAACTAAGTAGGTGCATAAAGTCTGGCAAGTTAAATAGGAAAACACCATAAGGCTACAGAAAAGATTGTTTGAAAAACAATTTTCCAAAGATACTAAAGCTACCAATGTTGTTACTCTTTTTTTCCAACTGCAGAAGGAACAGGAAGCCTGCTAGGCCAGTAGGAGATGAGAGGTTGAAAGGGAGTTCAAAGATCAGTTTGAAGCAAACCAAAATTAATTTCTGCATCTGGCTACAGGTAAGAGGAACTTGGGGATGTTTCTCTATACTGTGATCCCTCCCTGGGGGGAGATGCCTGCCGCAGTCTCTTGTGCATCACATGTCCATGGAATACATGTCAGGACTGAATGACCAGGCAGATGATGGGACCTGATGGGATGCATCCACAAGTGCTGCGGGAGCTGGCTGATGTCATGGTGAGACAGCTCTCTGTTATGCTTGAAAGGTCATAGAGGTCAAGGGAAGTGGAAGGGAGCAAAAGTCACTTCTATCTTGCTTATCTTCAAGATGTGCAAGGAAGAGGATCCAGGGAACTACAGGCCAGTTAGTGTCACCTTGAACCCTGGGAAAGTGGTGGAGCAAATCCTCTTGGAAGTCATTTGCAGACATATTAAGGACAAGAAGGTGATTAGGAGTAGCTGGCGTGGATTTACAAAGGGGAAGTCATACCTGGCCAAACCGATAGCTTCTATGATGAAATGACCAGCTCAGTGGACAGGGGAAGAGCATTGGATGTTGTTTATTGTGACATTAGTGAGGCTTTTGACACGGTCTCCATAACAGCCTCGTAGACATACTGATGAAATGTGGACTACATAAACACAGTGAGGTGGATTGAAAACTGGCTGAACTTCTGGACTTGAAGGACTGTGATGAGTGACACACAGTCCAGGTGGAGAGCAGTAACTAGTGGTATGCTTCAAGGATCTGTGCTGGGGCCAGCACTGCTTAACATCTTTATTAATGACCTTGATGACGATGGAACGGAATGCAACCTTGACAAGTTTGCAGATGATGCAAAACTGGGAGGAGTGGTTGATAGACAAGGTGGGTAATCGACCTCTGAGAGTCATCTCAGCAAGCTGGAGAAACAAGCCAGCAGAAATCTCATTAAGTTCAACAAAGACAGATGCAGCTGGTGAGGGATAACTCTGTGTCCCTGTGAATGAGGAGTTGGCCAGGAGCCAGCAGTGTGCCCCTGTGGCAAAGGCGGCCAACAGCCTGCTGGGCTGCGTGACGCAGGGCACTGCCTGCAAGGCCAAGGGGAAGCAATCCTTCCCCGCGGCTCAGCGCTGCTGGGACACAGCTGGAGAGCTGGTTCTGGGCTCCCCAGCTGGCTCAGGGGTTAGTGCTGGCATGTGCTGTCCCTGAGCTTGCCAAGCAAGCAGTGGCACCGCGGCTGTGGCTGACAGCACCGGTGACCTTAGAAGAATGCATCTCTCATGAATTCATGTGCCACCGTTCTCAAGTAGCACTGCCACTGGGTGCAAGCTAATCCTGTCTGAGAAAAAAACAGCTCCTGCTAGCTTTATTTTACAAGTGATGAAGCTACTGAGCAAGCTCACTTAACTGGAATTGGAAGCTGTTACAGCTCTGTCTTAATTCATTCAACAAATTTCCTACTCTGTCAAAGTGTAACAGCATTCCTGACCATTTTCCACTAATCTTAGACTACTGCTTATTTTATTTAGGAAGTCTGAAGCTGAGTTGAAGCTTAATGATGTTGCCGTGACTGGCTGTGTGATCTTCTTTTGTGGCCATTACTTACGTACCACATTGGTTCTCTCTGTTGCAAATAACAGAGTCTGTATATTTTTTTCTGGGTAACTTCAGTGAGATGTACAGTAATTTGGGAATTGACAGCTATAAAACCTGCTGTATCATTTCTCCCCGTAATCCATTTATCTTTTGCAGAAACTTGCTAATATCATCCTCTGACTCTTTGCTGTGGTTTGCTCTTAATTCTTCTTACCCTATGGAGTGTCTGTCCAGCACTGCGTTACAGCTATACGAGTGGGTATTTTCACTGTTCTTTCTTTTATTTCAGGAGAAAACTTAGTTCTAAAAAGTGTGTAAGTGGAATTGGATATTGCAGGGTACACTCTGGGAAGGTGCAGTTGTGATTAAGTACCAAAGATGCAGTTAAGAGACAGGTGCCTTAAGTGTCCTCTGCAGCTGCAGTATCTTATGCCTCGGGCCAATATACCCATTACAATTACAGTACTTGCTCTCACCTGAAATATTCGCACATGCTTGGTCTGCCATTCTCTCTAGAGTCAGAAGGAGGAGCTCTGAAGCTGTTGCTAAAATGCTAAATTCTAATTCCCCTAAATACTAGGGTTAATTAGCTGGTGGATTCATCCCTGTTTGGCACTGCTTTGCTTTTCTATGCCTAACGGACTGATTAGTCACCCACTGAATGTTGGTATTGTCAAATCTTACCTCTTCTGCTCTTGTTGGTAATGTAAATCTGGAGAAAATGGAGATCTTCAGCTGTTTTCTGGTGGGTCCCCTGACTCCTGTCAGGCTGCTTGTCATCAGTGATATTGTTCAACACTCCTAGCAGCTACCTGGGTACGCAGCAGCACTTTGCTGGACCTTTTTCCTCTCTGTTTTTGTTACTAAATTTGTCGCAAATTTACACACCCCCTCCAGTGTTTTTCTGTTCATATGTCCACACGCTTACTTGAAGGGACATCGCTAAACTCAAGAATACTTGGTTCGTTCTCTTAAAGACAACTGGGACTTGTGCAATCACTTCTTCCAAGGTTGATCAAAGCTGCGTTGCCATCTTGCTACTTGATGTACCATAAATGTAGCTTTTAAATAGTTTAATGGCATAAGGTAGTTGAAGTTGCACTGGAATTATGCAACAAAGACAAGCAATGATAGAATGAAGAAAGAAGGGAAGGTATAGCACAGTGTACTTTCATTTAGCCTGTGGAGCTAGATTTGGGTGTTCATGACATATTCTGGCCAATCTCAGCTCTGTGAGATTCTCCAGCCCAGCCCCAGTCTCAATTCCTCTAGCACTGGGTCCTTTGCTTCCCCAGCAGCACCCTCCTTAAACTCAGAAGGCTATTTTTAATGCACAGAAGTGCAGGAATGATAGCTGAATTGGCCATGAGAGGGCACAGCTATTGCTTTAAAATGTTGGCTATGTAAGGGACTGTCCAAAGCATTTTGCTCAGTTTAAGATACAAAACCACATTTAACCAGTCTCTCTTGTAAATCTGTATTTAAGCATGTTCTGAGAGACATCAAAGCATTACATTCTCAATCCATTTTAGTTAATACTAGTAGGAGATATAGGTTACGTTTCTTTTACAGGTTCCTTTCTTCAGGGATGAGTGCGAGAGCCACCCTGTGTTTTCTTGTCACTGCTGGGTGAGATCTAGCAAATGTGGTGACCAAGAAGCCAACACAAGAACACACGAAAAGGGAGGGCAGTGGGAAGACTTTGAGGACAGAGAATCCACCTCATCTCCTCTGAACACAGAACAACTAGGTTTGGGTCTTCTTTCCCGACCCTAGGGATGTGCGCCACGTGCAGGTAGGCTCACAGGACAGGCATTGATAATTTTCCTTTTAAGACAGGTTCAAAGAGCTCACAAGACTGGAAGGAGGAGTTTCTCCCTCTACCTGGGGTTATGTCAGCTGAATACTGCTAGTGGTTGTAGTTGCTCTTTCTACACTGTGGGAGCACTCCATCTCAATTCCAGTTTTCCCAGGAGTCCTCTTATTTGGGAGCATTGTGACTTGATTAAATATTCAGATTCTAAATTGACTCTTATTTGTGTTTTCTACAGCCTCAGCAGCTGCCTGCTCAGCAGTTCAGCTTTTCTCCTCCCCACAGCCTAGGAGCTGGGCTTGTTGCTTCCCTGCCCTCTGCAGACAGGCCAGCTTAGGAGAGAGCAGCCTGGTTGTACAAGACAAAGAGTGTATTTGACAGCAAGCATGAGCTCCGGCAGCCAAAGTCACAGGCATCCAGGGGATCGCCCTTCCTGGTCCCTTTGGGCGGGTGATCAGAGAGTGTCTGGGTGTCAGGGATCATTGTGCTTCTCTTTTGCAGTTTTCTTCTTGCAACATTTCAGGCAAAAAGAATCCTTAGTCTGTGCCTCTGTTTCTGTTACTCTCTGCTCTTCCTCTTCTCCCCTCTTGCCCAGCAGGTGTATTTGCTAATAGCTAGATGATCCCTGTGCACCTTCTTTCTTATAATTTTCTGCTTATTTGCAGGTCCGTCTAGCTCCATAGGTTAAATCTGCTAATTGCCTAGGCATAAGCTGTATCAATTTAAATCACAGAAGGAAAACAAAAGAAAGGAAAATCTTTATTCACATCCTTAGTTCATATTCTACTTTGCAAACAACATTTGCACTTCTGCAGTAGACACAGCAATGGTTTTCCTGTAAACATCTGTTTATCTCTGCCTAAGACTGTCGTTTATACTGGTTATACTAAGGTTTAGGCCTGGAGGTTTGAGACCTTCTACAGAAGTCATAATCTGATAATTATACAATTCTAATGTAATTATGTAAAAGCAATTCTAACTGCTTTCATCGTGATCTGAGCATGTAACATTTCATTCTCCAACATCACCTAGAGCAACTTGCTCTAGGAGACTCTACTTTGAGCAGGGGACTTGGACAAAGGATCTTCAGAGGTGCCTTCCAACCCCTTCTGTGATTCTGTGACCAGATCAGGCCTGACCTGAGGCCTCAAGAGCTCCACTGATGAAAGGGCTGCGAATAGCTTAAGGTGCTTTCCAAAGAGCTTCTCCAGTGCTGGCATCTTACGAGTCTGCAGTGCTTGGAAGGATTTGGGGCGGGGAGAAGGGTCTGGGAAGCTACAGAGCCATAGGCCTGACTTTTGTGGCAGGCAGCTAAGTAGAAACTGCAGTAAACCCTAAACTTAGTGGCTGTATGGATAAAGATGGTATTTTATGAATGTGTCAACATGTCTTCTGTAACAGAAGGTCAGTCACCATAGAGCACAGGAACAAGGGGAAACTGTCATAAAATGAGGGATACCTGAATTTGGCAAAGTCATTCAATTAAGTATCTGACATAAGGGGGAGTATTCCCAAATGAATGAGTAAATTAATTGTTTGAGAGAGTGTGTGTTCAAAGAAGCATTCAGAAGTGAAGCCTTGGATGGGAGGAGGCAGCTCTGTGAAGTTCTCAGCTCAGTTCTCAGCCACCCAAGCAGCATGAGCACAGGGAATTCTTAGCAAAGGAGTAGGAAACAAAACAGCAAGTGGTTTCCTGCTGCAGAGTAAAGCTTAATGCGTAGCGATAATGGGGTTTCAATTTCCTTCTTTTGTTTTTTTATTTTCTTTTTTTTTCTGATTAATTTCTTATTAGATGTGTTCTTCACAGCACAGCTGCATGACCGTTATATCAGCAACTGTATTAGCTGAAGGTATATGATGTCACGTCCTCCTTGGTCTGCGTGTTTTTTCCAAATGCTCAGACTACGTTTTTCACCATTTCTTTTCAGAAGAAGGAAGTGCCAGGCCAGAGTTATAGGAACTCTCAGAGACACTAACCTCTTGAAAATCTTGTCCAGCAGAGCAGTGACTTCTGTGACAGCTTGAAAGCAGGGACGGGTGAGTAGTATTTTCACTTTCTGTGCAATGGCACTTGCAATGTCAGAGGAAGGTAGAGAGCGAGATTTCCTGTGTTTGTTTTGCAAAATAAATGGACTGGCTAGTGCAGTGTCTAAAATGTCCTCTTATCTGCTACAAAAGCAGAAATGTATTTCTAAATATACAGAAGTGCTATTGCAGTAGAAGTTCCACCTCTTACTAGAAATATACATGTAACCTTGAAGCTTGCTCATGGTTAGATTAGAGCCATGCTTTTCCTGCCTTCTCTACAGCAAAGGCTCTGTCCCCTCAAGCCTGTACCTGCTTTCTCTTCTACAGTTTACCAAGCTAAAAATCATTTACAGGATTGAACCAGCTGTAGGGAGGGGGAAATAAGTATGTAAAAAAACAGAGTGAGGTTTTGTTTCTGTCTATAACACTCACAGCACATGCTGGCATTTCTCTGCAGGAGAAGAAAATGTTCTGGGAACCCAGAGCTGATGATTTGTGTCTTGACTACCTCTCCTCTGTCCTCCAAGCCACAGTGCCTAGTGGAGAGCGGCGCTCCGTGCTGTTGCATTTGGAAACCTCCCAGTGCAGATGAGAAGTCATTTTCTGGCTACACGGGGAGTTTAGTGTGTGACCCCATCACAGTAACCAGGGGTGAATGACAATGGGATCGTGCCAGCTGAGTTTTCTTTCCTGTTCCCTGTCTGTTTGGTTACAGCTGTTTTAATCAAAGCTTTTGTTGTTTCCTGAAGCTCTCTGTTCTAGAGCATGGGGATTTGATTTGGAGATGGAGCAGAGGGAGGCAGGAGAAATCATAGAATCATTTAGGTTGGAAAGGACCTTTAAGATGATCAAGTCCAACTGCAAACCTCACACTGCAAGTCCACCACTACACCATGTCCCTAAGAGCCACGTCTACAGGGCTGGTGACTCAACCACTTCCCTGGGCAGCTGTTCCAGTGCTTGATAACCCTTTCAGTGAAGAAATTTTTCCCAATATCTAATCTAAACCTCCCCTGGCACAACTTGAGGCCATTTCCTCTTGTCCTAAATGCCATCATCTTCCTCGTTGCTTCTTCATGTGCTTTTGTGCATCGACCTTTGGGGCCCCAGTGGTGGGTCTAGGAGGTGCTGGTTCTGCTGTCCCTCACTTTAAGGGGAGGCGAGGGCAGAAATACTGATTCTAATGCTGAGAATGTAGCTAGAATTACTTCTCTTTTTGTTGCTACCTTGTTAATAACCTTTTCCTCTCCATTCCTCTCTTTTGAGGGAGAAAGAGAGGAAGTAACGGTAGGGTGGCGGGGGGATTGTGTATCCATCACCAGGTGATTCCGCTGGCAGAGCTGAGCAGGTCACAGCCAGTATGGCCTTTGCATCCTGGGTCGGTGACATTTGGGTTAGCCAGCACCATCTACCAGAGGAGGTAGAAGTGAGGACTTGGCAGGGGAGCAGGGTTGGGAAGCAGCCTTGAAACTCTCTTTACCTAGGCAGTTCTTGTCCTTATCATCTGCATCTGCCTCCAAAGCTGCCGTGTATCAGTTCCCCTCCCATTCTCCATCCATTCTGCATCCGTGCTGCAGTGCTATGAAAAGTGAGCCAGGCTCTCTGTAGGGGTGGGTGGTTGATTTCAAAAGGCAGCAACTGCTGGTTCAACAGCCTGGGAGATAGAGGCCTCTTGATAGGAACTGATGACAGCACTGAGGTTTTAGTGTTGTGCTTGGTTTTGGGGAAGGACAGGTTGTGTATCAGGAGAAAAAAACGTTATCGTGAGTAAAAGCTCTCATCAGGGCAGCAGTTCCAGGCAATGTCTGTTGACAGAGCTCCAGGAATATTCATAAGGAGCATTCCTATTTCCTTGTCCTAGGGTTTTTTGTATGTCTTGTGCAGAATGACCTGAAATTCTAGACAGTGGTAGATAAGGTGTCTAACGCTGTTCCCAGAGTTTGTTGTGCACCACCACAAAGGAATGCCATTTGTGTGTCAAATGCTGCATATACTTCCAAGTGGCAAGCTATGACAACTTACACAGACGATATACACGGACAGAATTGAGGATTAGTCTTGGTTTGTGATACACAGAAAGGAGAGACTTGTCATTATTCTGTGTTTGAAAGAGGGGGGTCCAAAGATGGGCAGTAGTTTCTGATGTGGGATCTGAAAGCCCTGTGACAGCATGGAGAAGCCAGGAGACTGTTTCAGAAATAACCAAAAGGCGTAATTTAAGCATGCTGCCCTGACGGAGAGTTCTGCTCTGCTGTGGTACTGTCCCGAGGCTTCTGGTCTGCTGCCTTGCCTGTCAGGTTTTTTTCTTCTTTCCTCCCCTTCAGATCACGACGGTTGTCTTGGGAGAACAGGCTCTGACGGAGGTGAGACTGTCCAGGATGTCCGGGTGCCTGCTAAAACTGAACATGGTGCTGCTGAGCCACAGGCTCGGGGTCCTGTTTATCCTCACTGTTTTATTTGTGTTCTTTGCCTCCGTCATGTTCTACTGGAGAACTGGGGAGGATGCTGAGGGCCAGCTCCACAGCTTCTCTACACAAAGCAGGCACGAACACGTTTTGCCTTGCCTTCCCCCTCCTGCTGCCCGTGGCTCCCCTCCTTCCCCAGGGGATGTGCTTTTTGTGGAGACCTCGGAGCGGATGAACCCGAGTGACCTGTTCGTGTGCTCTGTGGAGTCAGCGGCCCGGACGCACCCTGGGACAAGGGTTTTGGTGCTCATGAAAGGTCTGGCAAACGGTAACGCCTCACTACCCAACCACTGGGGCTTCTCCTTGCTGAGCTACTTCCCCAACGTGGAATTCCAGCCCCTGAACTTGCGGGAGCTTTTCTCTGGAACACCTCTGGCAAAGTGGTACTTGCAGGCTCAGCAGCTCCAGGAGCCTTATTTCTTACCTGTCCTGTCTGACGCCTGCAGAATTGCCATCATGTGGAAATTTGGTGGCATCTACCTGGACACAGACTTCATTGTGCTCAAGAACTTAAAGAACCTCACCAATGCCCTCGGTATGCAGTCTCAGGACGTACTGAACGGGGCCTTTCTGTCCTTTAAGCCCAAACACAAGTTCATGGAGCTCTGCATGAAGGACTTTGTGGATAATTACAAAGGCTGGATCTGGGCACACCAGGGCCCACACCTCCTAACACGTGTCTTCAAGAAGTGGTGCTCCATCAGTAACATCCTGGACGCTATGAGCTGCAAAGGAGTGAGTGCTCTTCCCCAAGAAGCCTTTTATCCCATTTGCTGGGAGGACTGGCATAAGTTATTTGAAGCAATCAGCTCCTCGGAGCTTCACAGGCTCCTTAATAACACCTATGCAGTGCATGTATGGAACAAGCTGAGCCATGGGACAAGGCTAGAGATCACGTCACAGGCTTTGCTGGCTCAGCTGTATTCTCAGTTCTGCCCTGCCACCACATCTGTGAAGATGAAGAACGACTCTGACAAGTCGTCAAGGCCTGCAGCGTGACCTGTGGGCCCTTGGCTGCAGGGAGGGCCTTTCACCTTCCATGGAGCTGGTTTCTAGCCCTCGGAGCAGGTATTCTGTGTGACAGCTCAGTGATTTTGTACCATTTCTGATATCTGTCTCACATCCTATGTGCTTCAGATATACACCAGACCCTGCGTTCGGACTCTCTTGCTATCCTTCAGCAGCCCGTGAGGCTGCAGGGAAGGGTGAGCTCGTTCATTGGTGACTATCAGTTGTTCCTCTGTTGCTGTTCTCTCAATTGCTCCTGAAAAGAGGCCTGAAAAGCCTCTCATGTAGTTTCAACAGCTGTAGGAATCCTTGGTTTGCTCTCTGTAACATTGCTAACTCTGTAAATAAATGCCAGCCAGTGCTATAGGGCACGGTTTACTGGAGCTTAGGACCAAATTCCCTGGGTGGTGAAGATTCTTATGGCTGGCAAAGTATATGAAAATTGCTTTAAGAAACAGAAAACATTTTAAATCTCTGTGTGGCTCAGTGTACAGTTTTTCTTTCTTTCCAAAAGTACTTCCAAAATGATCTTTTCTACTGTTTTATATTCCACAGCAATAGGCTGAGTTTTATGGTCCTTTTCAGGAAGCAAATAGAAAAAAGCAGTTCTGTTACCAGTGTGAGTAAAGATCCTTGTTTGGTTGAAGAAATTCTTGTGGGATGTGTATATCTAACCAGAATTTGTCACAATCTCAGAGGGTCTCGGCATCTGCCTGTTTCTGCATTGGTATGAGAAGGAAAAGCATTACATTCCTTTCATTGTGCAAGCACAGGGGCAGACGTGCCCACATCAGCAGGAGGACCAGTGACCAGGCCCAGGACTAGAACCAGTGTCCCCAGAGACGTCTTCTAACTGTCCCTGGGGATCTAGTCAGCGGGCCCTGCAGGGCCGTTCCTCTAACCCTAATGCAGGTTACACGGGCAGGTAAGTGCCTGCGGGCATCGCTGCCTGCAGTGGAGCACAGGGCCCCTACCACGGAGTTTTAGGTGAGAGAAAGCCGACTGTGGCTTCTAGCAAACCTGGGCAAAGCCAATGGGGTGGCAGACCTGCTGTTGATCTGATGACCATTCTCACATCTGAATGTGTTTCCTGTGTGTCCAGGGCTTTGTAATTGTAAAAATGCATTTGAAATTAAGCTCTTATAGAATGAGGAGAGCAGAAAAAAAAAGTATTGTGGTGCTACTTGTGCTAAATCAAGGTTCTTGTCTGGAAGGCAAATGTAAGCAATGTGTGGTTATTACTCTTTCAGGTATGCAGTAGCTAACAAGTAAGAGAAGTATGTGTATCAATTTTAATACGGCCTTTTCCTAAATTCCATTATCTGCTGAAAAGTACAGTGTTATCATGCACAAAGGAAGGCTGATGGAAGTTTGATCCAGTCTTTAATGAGAGTAGCAGTATGTTTCAAAGTTTGTCAGACACTGAGCCACAGCACACTATTGATCAAACACTCTTGCAGGCCAAAAGCAAGTGAGTCATCAATTTTTACTGAAAACCAATTGTATAAAACAACACATCAACTTACTCTGCCGTCTGGTCCCATGTCCCCCCTCTCCCCTCCCAAAAAGAAACATTGCCTGATCACTCTAATACTAGTCTTCACTACTGGTGCTGAGGAGTACGGGGTATGCTGTTCCAATGTGGTGCCCATGGCGGCAAACAACCATCTGTAGCTCATATTCCTCTATCTTCACTGTTTCACGTGTGACTCTTTCTTCAGACAGCAGGAAAATGACGGTGTAAAGGGCAAATTCAAACTCTGGGCTGACACCAATAAAGGTGCTTCCAATGGGCTTGACTGAGCCCTTCCAGCTGAACTGGATGCTCAAAACTTGGTCATCTTTGTCAGGCTGAAAGCATAAACAAAACAATAGAACAGTCTCCAGCACAGCTGTGACCAGACAGATACAATTTCCGACTCCACATATTTGAGAGCATTGCAAGATTCAGTCATCCTGCTGTGCCAGGCTGCTATAGCTGGAGCACAGCCCTTTCCCTGTCCTCTGGAGCATCCATGATCATTTCTCTCAATTAAGCTTCAGCAGTGTTGCGATTCTGTAAACACCGGCACTAATTTTTTAAATAGCTTTTGCAAAAGAATAAGCTGGACTTGAGGGCATGCTAGTATTTCTTTTGCTTATATACATGTGGGCAAATTAGGTTCAAAACATTTGAGCCTATGATTACATCATTGTGCCTTGATTCATTACTGCAGCTTTTATCTCTGGATACATTTGTCTTTTTTTTGCAAAGACACCCTGCTTGTTCTTACCCTGGTTTTGTTCTTCCGAGTGACATATCCCTTGTAGTCAATTTGGTTGTGCTTTTCCTGAAGGTAAAATTGCACCCAGTTGTGCAAACCTAAGATCTGTTTACTACACCGTGTTTCTCCAACAAAAACATGTTCAAAACCGCAAGAATCAGGTCTGTAATAAACCAAAGAATAATATATAGGGTTTTTTATGTGTTTAAATAGCTCAAATTCGAGGATGTAAAAGGCAAGAAGATGCACGTGCTGCTTAGGTTGATTTGTGAGCAGTTTTTTTATTTGTCTGGATTTTTGGGGTTTTCTTTCTTAACTTGCACAAAACTTGCAATGAAATCCAGCCATGAAGTCTAAGTTTGTATTTGATGATGAAGGTTGCTAGTAAATGCCACAGATGCATCACTGCTGCTTATGCAGATTTTAGCAAGGCTTCTGACACTATCTCCCGTAACAGACTCAGACAAACTCATGAGGTGCAGATTAGAAAAGGGGATGATGTGGGCAGAGAAGTGGATGAATGTCTGCGGCTGAAGGCCTGTGATTAGGGACACAAAGTGCAGGTGGAGGCAGTTCACCAGTGGTGTACCCCAAGAGTCAGTACTGTTGGTATCTGATCAGTAAGTCTTTAAACACAGTCTGTGTGGGAGCAATGAACACCTGACTTAGGCTGTGTTCTGAGGGCATCTTCCAGTTCTGGGTGTAGCAGGTGGCACTCAGGCTTATATTTACCCAAGTCAGAATAGGGTAGGGATTATCAGCGGCCATATCCATCAAACATACCTGTCTCCTTCTTTCCTGGCATAGAGCTGGAACCAGATGTCATAAAGCTGGTACTTGAAATCGGCAAGGTTTGGCTTGGCTAGGTTTTTTTTAAGCAGATATTCATGAGCTAGCTGAAGGATAGGAAACCAAGATACATACACACAGTTTACTTTTTAATTCAGCATTTTCAGCGACTAAAAAAGATCTGTGTTACTCACTTTCATGACTTCTGTTGCTAAGATAGCATCAAGAAAACAGTTGTTTTCAACTATTTCTTCTGGAGTCACTACTTCTGCTACACCGGTTGATGTCTCATAGTTGTCCAGTAAGGAAATAAAGGCTGCAGAAAAAGAGAAACTTTCAGTGTGCTCATAGCAGTGAACAGGCCCTACCCCTAATCATACCTGTGATCCAGCCATTAGAGAGTGCCATCTTTTTAAAAAGATGCCATATAATATGCCTTGGCAGCCCTTAGAGAAAGACATTCCTTTGTAAGTCAGATTGCATTCTCAGGTACGCTGCTGGGTGTAGGTCTAGAGGTGACTCAGGGTCAGACCACTGCTCTACTTTTTATGATAAACAGCTCCCTACTGAGCTTCCTTATGGAACCAAGTGCTGAAGCAGTAATGACATACCAAAACAAATCGTATCTGACCACCAAAATTACAGGTATAGGCTTTGTGAACTTGAGCTATGCTAGCAGAAGGCTTTATGGGCATTACTTCAGTGGAGGAATGATACAGCATAAACCTACGTGAGATGGCTTGAGCATGTGGCCAGTGAGCAGATGGGTTCAATTTCTCCTTTGCACCCTTTTTGCCACTTGCTCCCTCCCATCACTTCATCTACTTCTGCTCTGACACTCAGTGGACTCTGGGGGCTGATTCAACACACCAAGCTGGTAGAAAAATACTTGAGGCCAAAAACCGAAGTCATTGCCTGCCAGGTTAGTGAGCTGAAGGGACTCAGTATAGTGTTCAGTGGGTACCAGAGCTGCCCTCACTACACAGGATTGTGTGGCTCAGAGAGGAGTGGGGGTGCTCCCCGTTATGCCGGCTCTTTGATCAGTTAATGTAACTCTGTCTGGGGAAAAGAAAAATCAGGGAAGGAAATGTACATTTATAGACACGCTTGAAGTATCGCCCCCAACAGAAATGCAAGAAGTAGCTGTAGACCTAGTGCTATCTGAAAGGACCAGAGGCTGTGAGCAATGGAGGAAGGATGACTTTGGTGTTTTTTTCAGTACATGGAATAACATCAAAGCAATGAGAAGAGTCTCATTTGTTTTGCTTTGTAGTAGAAGAACCACAGAGACAGCCAGATTTTGGCTAAGGCACAAAAGGATGTTCTTCCTGAGGCTGAGGCTGCAGCTAACCTCCATGCAAATGTAGAAACTGCCTTCAAATGACAGGCGGCCTGATGATCCTCACCACCATCCAAATTATATATGGTGTTATATTTTAGGCAAACATGTAAAAACCAACATAGATTCTTCATGTCACTTCCACCATTAACAAAAGGTCTCACTTGCAAAAGTTTTTATGCTCTTCAGGCGTTCTTCATTTACGTTGTGAAACAGATGTCTGGCTGCGCTGTCCTGGACAGCACTGTCACCTTGCTGAGCAGCACCTGCTTTTCCCTAGGAGAAACACCAGAGTAAAACAGTGAAAGAAGTAAGATGTCCTTAGAGAAGACAGTGCCTGCCTTTGTAATAATCAAAACAAAACCCATAACGCGATCAGGATTCTTTGTTAGGAATGGCCCTTCTACAAAACAAGAGAAGACATTACAGAAGAACTGCCAGCATAAAGAAAAAAAGACGTAATCTCTGACACTAAGAGCCTGGAATTTCTCTGTTGACTCATTTTCAGAGATGACTGTGATAGTTCAGTTCTGATCAATAACCAGCTGTGCTACTATGTATATACATCACAAAGGATAAAGAGAAGTAATACAGAGCCAAGGCTCCCTCTCACCACAAATACATAGAAAAGAGATTTGGGCACCTTCCTTCTCTGTTCATTTGTAACCCACAGACCCACTGCATATAGTTTATGAGGCCATGCAGTGCAGAGGAGGGGTTGCTTCTCTCCTGAGTTCCTGCTCCCCAAGCTAGCCAGTCTAATTCTCCTCTCCTCTGTGATAATGGTTAAGCAATCCAACTCCTGAGCAGGCTCCTCAGGCACAGTCTTTGTTTTCTGACCTAATGACTGCAGCCCCAGCCATTGCCCCAGTGCCGGGGAGATGCCGAGATAGTTCTGTGCAGCTCCATCAGCTTTGGACTGGTGCATCCTGGTGCTCTGGAGTTTTCAAAGACTGGTTGGCCACGTTTAAGGGCATTTTAATCAATGTTACCAATAAGCACATCCAAAATAGAAAGGAGGCTTTCCTGGCAATTTTCAAATTTCTGTTCCAAAAAGGGCATTCTCAAGGAAAGAGGAGAAAAGATGAGTAGCAGTTTGTTAACATGGGCAAGGGGTAACTAGAGCCTTGTTGTGAGAAATGGAGAAACGTATGGGAGATGTTTTCCCCCCCCACATTTTGGCCTGAAGTAGGTACCCCTTTTTCAAGTTTGTCAGCACGGAAAATTGTATCTTATAATATGAAGCAACATTGAAATAACGTGTTTGAGCACTTGTGTGAGTACAGAATTGGATACTGAATATTCAGTGGCCTGCTGCAATTTGTGGCCAAAACACATGGCCATGTTTGCACTACACTGAGCTGGCAAGGAGTGAAACGCCTGCTCATCAAATCTGATACCCACTCCTCCCTCACAGTTCCCTGGGGCTGGTAGCAGCAACCCTGAAACCCTCCTCACCCACACCTCTGTGCTACTCCACACTCTCCAGGAGACACCCAGGAATTCCTCAAGTTCCTTCCTTATTCCTCCAAGAATGACTTGGGACCTATCTTGCCTTCCCGCTCACTGAAAGTCACCCAGACCATACACACAAGAAGTCATACACACAGAAACATCCAGGGTGGAGGGGACCTCAGGACATCTCTAGTCCTGCTCAAAGTATGGTCAGCACTGAATTCAGACCATATTGCTCAGGGTGTCATCTTGTTGGGTCTTGAAAACCTCCAGAGATGGAAATTTCAGAGCTTCTCTTGGCATTCTGTCCTGGTTGTATTTGTCCTTGTTGAATTTCATGATGTTCCTTCCTTAGTCTACTCCTCCAGCCTGCCTAGGTCCAGCTGAAGAGAAGCCCTGCGCTTACCAACTTTATCACCACAGTTTGCTGTCACCTGCAAAATTGTAAAGGTTGCACTCCATCTCCTCCTCCAGGCCACTGATAAAGATATTAAACGTTATAGGACCCCAGACAGACACCTGAGAGACTCCACTTGTAACCAACATCCAGGCAGTGTGGACCATTAATGTGTTCTCTGTACTGTTCCTTCTCCTAAGTGATTCTTCATCATAAGGAGGTCCTGCCTATGCCATTAGTGAAGATGACGAAGCACAGGCAACTGTTTTAGCAGAAGGCAGTTTTGCAGACACCTCTTCCTACAGTACCATACTGCCCTTAATTCTCATGTGACTTAGCAATTGGTTACCTGCAAATCAATGGTGTAGTCCTTCCCGGGCACAAGGCGGTTAACATCCATATCCCACATCTCACTGAACAGTTTAGAAAGTTCATGATTTAAAGCCTTCCTGTCAAGAAATCCAGAAAAAATGCACGTTAGAAAAGCACATGCTGTTATTTCAGCAAGTCACTTGTGGAGTCTTCCGTGTCACTCTATGTTCTGGCTCTAGGCTTGTCAGCAGGAGAGCTTTCTCTTCTCCCCATGCCCTTCTGCCAGGGCTGCTCTAAAACCAGACAGCTTACGGTTCATGTTCCTGTCTAAAGAATGCAGGTAACCTGTAAGGATACTTGAGCCTTCCCTAAGGTTATTTTAGCATATATTTTAACAAAGTTCTTGTTAATAAGCCTCCCTGTGGTTCTCCTTGCACTGAAGTAAAAATGAAGACTGTGGTGTTTCGTTCAGGAGGATTCTATGTACAAACCAGAGGCAAGCTGGACATCGTTACCAGTGTGCAGCAACAGTGCACAACAAAACAGGAAGCAACGAATTCTCTCTATGATGCTTTTCTAGCAACCTCATATACACTCTTCCTACCTTTTTTCCTGCAAGACTCCACACTAGAGATGCTTTCCTTCACCCATAAGCGTGGTTATCCTAGCATAAAGTTAGCGTGATGAAGGGTGACTAAGACTCTAAACAGAGTGTCTGCGTACAATAGAATTCCTGATGCACTAATCTCTGATGCACATACAAGCCTACCCAGGCTGGTCCTTTCCTCATTTCAATGGAATTTTGTCCTGCATAACAGTGTACAGTTTTCAGAAGTCTATCCATCCATCTAGCAATAAGATTTAGGAAGGATGTTACTGTGATGAACCACCCAGAGGTAGCTGCAGTTTCAAGGGCGTTATGTCCACACTAATACATAAGGCCAAGACAAAGAACGGAGCAGAGAAGGGAAGCGGATTAATCTTTAAATGACCGACAGCTGAATTAATCGGTTACAAACCAGCACATACATCGAAGCCCAGAGAAGAACCGCTTGATAATTTTGCATTTCTCCTCCAAAGCAGATGTTATCAAGAAAAGAAAAAGAAGTGTAGAAATTTGTCAACAATAGGCATTTATTTGAAATAGCCTTTTGGGCAACTTGCCATCATTTTAACAACTGGTTCTCCCAGACTGAACCAAGGCACCTTCAAGCCCAACTCTGAACCTCCTAACTGATAAGACATCTTCTGTTCTGGCCAGGATGGAGACATTCACTGCATCCTCCTGCCAGTGGCGAACTCCATGCTCTTTAACAGAAAGAGCAAACAAATATTGTGGTACGGTCACAGTCTTCTGACGTGGCAGCCTTGATGTGAGGCAGCTTGAGAGCCAGGAAGAGCAAGAAGTGAGCCAGGTGGGCACCTGCCCCATCGTTGGCAGGGAGGTAATAGAAGTCACAGCAGAAAAGAGGGCATTAACCAAATGGTTGGAGAATAGTCTAGAAGCAGTACAGTAAAATTTTATGTGCCTTCTCCTGTCCTGGACTGCACCTCGTGGCTGGCTCAGAAACTGCTGGTCTAAGCTCCATATTGAAAGAAACAGAAAGTAGCCAACTGCCTGGAGAATGGAGACTTTTTTTTTTTCACATTCTTAAGCAATCCTTTTTCTCTGGAACTGCCTGTGTAACTGTCAGATGGAACTTATACAGCCTATACTTATATAGCCTAAGATTAAAATCCTGAAAAGCATAAGCAATCTGTGCCTAACTCCTTGAGAAGTTGTTTCCCAAAGGAATTCTGAGTTAAGAGCCAAAAGCAGCCAGTTTACAGTAATGCACCAGAGGATAGGCTGCAGCAGGTGAAGAGCATAAAGAACATGTATGATATTCCTATTATACACAGCATTATTTAGAGTGGGGAAAGCAGCCTCCTACAGATGGGCAGGGCAGACAACCATGACTACTTGGCTGCCACACCTCAGTCCGCCTGCAACGGGGAATCCGAGCCATGGTGTACCTCAGTAACGCTGGAGGCACTGACACTCTGTTTTTGCTCGGGCTCTGTGATACTTTGAGATCGTTGTTGATGGGAAATCTGCAAGATCACTGGCATTTGGAACTGGGCTTGAATAGGTGTCAATACCTGAAAGAAGGAAAAGGACTAAAAATTCTAGTATGTGGGAGCCAAAGGATACGTTTGTTGCTAGGGTTAAAGGTGGATACGAAGGAAGATTTTTGCTTGGAAGAAGTACTTGCATGGATCTCACAGTGGAGCAGAAGGAGGCTGTCACAGAGGAGCTGTATTCAGCCCGTGCCCAAATCCCAGGCTCTGCTTATACAGCAGAAGTGTGGCTTGTGGCACCACATTATCGATACTGGCTGTGCAGCCCAAACGAGACACCTGCTCAACTTCACGGGGAGTTAGCCTCACAGCACATCACAGAAGCCACCAACAGCAGCATTTTTATTTATTTGCAGCGGCACCTCCACATTCTTTCCAGAGTCTTAAGAAGAGCAATTCCTTCTCAAAAGGGCTTGCAAACCAACACTAAACAGAAAATTGTTCATCTCACCAGCTCAGCTGAAGTCCCAAGAACAGGATCAGCACATTCACAGAACAGTAACAAAGATGTTTTTCAAACTTAAAGTCTTCATTCATGTTACCTTGGACTGACCTAATTTTATTGGATCACTTTTCTCCTGAGTTCTGGACCCTCCTGCTGTCTACTCCTCTGCATCAGCTTGCCCCATCTGTTTGAGTACCACCATATTATGTTTAATACAGCTTTTACTTTGGAAGTAACTACCAGTGACAGATAGGCATCTGCTGTCTGTTGAACATCCAAGGTATGTGAAATATTAGGGGGGGATGTCAGGTTATTTTTAAAATATTTTGTTCCATATATAGAGTATTTTATATACATATATTTTGGTATGTATATATTTGGGTAAAAGT
Organism: Strix uralensis; assembly: GCF_047716275.1. Classification (NCBI taxonomy): domain Eukaryota; kingdom Metazoa; phylum Chordata; class Aves; order Strigiformes; family Strigidae; genus Strix; species Strix uralensis. The sequence goes on from NC_133976.1 coordinate 89,837,560, forward strand.
CACCTATACAGGCAATCGTCATCCCCATCAGTACCTACTCCTTGTTCTTGGTCTGCTTTTGGCAGATTTGTCCTGTGTTTATAAAGCACTGTAGTGCTGTGTTTGATCTTTCCTCCTCTAGAAATGTTATGGAATATTGCATGAGCTCGTGGAGGCAAGCTCAAGGTGTCTACTCAGGAGAGGGTTACAGCAGGAGCATACCTACAGATTTCAATCCTCATATTTATTTAATAAATATACTAAATATTCCTGCATTCAGAAAATGTGTCCCAAAACTCTAAAGTCACTTAATTCTACAAAAGAAAAGCATTTTCTCTCCTTGTTCTCTGCTGGGTGCTACCACAATATCATCATGCACTTTTCCTCTCCTTTTTGTTGTTCCTTTAGTTTCCAAACAGAGCAGAGCACCTGTACACACTGCAACTGAAGATTGGGATAAAGAAAAATATATCCCTGCCAAAGCAAAGAACTTGTTTAGCAACTTACATAGTCATCTTGTAAAAACTCTTTCTGGACAGCATTGTTTTAAAAAAGGTCCATAAACTTAGCTTACACATATGAGGTGAGACAACTTCAAAGAGAAGAAGCCCAACACCTTCATGCAAATCCATGACACACAGCATTTAGGTAGGGTTTCCCTGAAAAAGAGTACTGTGTATTTACTCTCTGGTTTTCAATACGATTGCAGGTATGACTCAGAACAGAGAGTTTTATCATTAATTCTGAATCGTGTCCCTGTGGTGAAATCTCTCAGTTGTTAGATTTGTGCTTTCACGTAGAATAAATTATTTCTGTGCAAGAAGTCTGGCCAATTGGATTTTGTCCAGTTGGAGTCTTGGTTGTGTTTACTTGTGCAAAGCACCACCCCAATACCAACACTTAGTCTGCACTTGTAAGAGCTGAGAGAACCTTTGGGGGAGGCTCTTTGCAATAGTAACTCTAATGCACCAGCAGTGTAGCTAGAGAAAAAGAATCTAACATCTCCATCTTGTCATAGCTTTCAAGTGAAACATTGACATGGTGTGCCTATTCTTTCCAAGTGATTTTCTTGTATGAAACCTTCATTCTATCCAAAACAATGCCTCAAGAAGAAGTCTTTTATATTGCTATAAATCAGAAATGACTCAAGACATGAAGAGAATTAAAGGGTCAGTAGTGAATCATGTGAGCAAGTCAACAGTGTCAAAGCAAGAAAAACATGTATTGCAAATGGGTCACATGGAGCCCTGCAAAAAAGTTTTGATTGAACATATTCTTTAAAGTAAATTTACCTTCAGAGATCCTTTTTAAAAAGTCTTTAATCTAGGCATAGAGAAGAAAAGCATTTGGAAAGCCTGATGAGCAGCCGTTTACAAGAATTGTCCAATCATTTTAAAAAATTGGTTCAAATATTGTGAAATACATGCAGCAGCTTATCTGGTTAATAGAAGATACAAACAATTCTCTCAATTTTCCTCTTATGGCAGCGTGTAGTCTTTACTTGAGTCCAGTGATGTTTTTCTTAGTTTAAAGCTAGTATTTGAAATACCAAAGGGTAAATAAGACAGGTTTTGTAGGTGGAATGGAAAATGCATTGTCAAGGGACAACCGTAAGAGCAGGCAGTTACTCGGCAAATACTCTGTCAAGGTCCTGGGCTGACAGGTGATGATGTTTGGAGAACCGATTCGACGTTATCAGCTATGTTTAAGCAAAATCTGATCTTAGCATTACCTTATTTTAGCTAAAACAGCTTACGATTCAGTTGTCTCACCAACTTTTTACATTGAGTTAGTAAAACAAACAGAATAGAAACAGGAAGCAGGGTTCTTGCAGTGCTGCATTTCACGTAACTCCCTTTGACACGTCTCCCAGATGAATATATCCCATCCCCACTGCCCTTCGCGTTAGAGGAGAATTAGTATGATTTTCTCTTACCCATTAGCCATGCCAGGAAGAAGTTTTCTCTTAGCAAATACACTGAGCAGGGATAAGGCAACCTGAAGCCCAGCAATCCTCCTGATAGTCCAAAGCACAGAGGTGCCTCCCTCTTACCTCACTTGCCCGCTGAGGACTGTCACTCAGACTGACAGGCAGCACAGGCAGGCAAGGGAGAGGCAGGAGGTGCCAAACCCCACAAGAAGACGTGGAGTGTAAAGATTGCATGTCTCACGCCTCTCAGGGCAGGCAGCTCAGACCAGGAAGTCAGAGCCACCTCTACCAGGCTCCTGCTTCACCCTGTCGCCCCAGACAGCCAGCATGGCAGGGAGGAGGACAGACGGCGACGGCGGGGAGATGCATGGCGACCGCTGCCTTCTCCCACCTGGGTTTGCAGATACAACCCCGAGATCAGACATGAGGCAGGACATTGCATCTGGAGTCGTGTTGGGTTATTTGTTGACAGATTTTAGATCTCCACGTGAATTTTGGGCCCAGAAATAAGCACTTCAAGTCTGAAAGCCTTGACTGAGATGGACGAGCCATTCTAGCCTTGCTGTTCTATATACGGCTGTTATTTGACAATAGAAAGGAAGATGATAGTAAATCAGATAAAAAAAATATAGGTGGAGGAGAAAAAAACAAAACCACATGCTTCTATATTTACAGCTGAAATTGCTAGTTGTGACCTTGTAAATATTAGAAGGCATTATAATCAGGAAATGTTTTACAAAGGCAGCACTTTGCATGCACCACTGGAAGCCAGTGGCAGCAGGTGCTGGTGAGTGCAGGTACCCATTCCAGTGCCTGCCCTGGGAAGCATGCATTCATTATGTGGCTAAATTAACCTTCAGGTGGTTTAAAGATTATTCTGTTCGATTGATACTTCTAAAATTTTCTTCTTCATAATAATTAATTTCTGAAAAACATAGCTTTAGGTTTAAACTGCGTATATGTATATAGGGAAGCCAAACTGGTTTGATGTTAGGCTACCAGTTATACAAATGGTTCTGCACTTCTGGTCCACGTACTCCTTCAAAGAATCGTATTAGAGCCAAACAAAGCTCCCAGGAATGCAGATGCCTGACATGTGGAATCGCATAGGGGACAAGACATGCAGCTAGCTCACTTAAAACACTTACAAGGGAAGCTTCCTTCTGACACTGGCAAGGGAAATTAATATTATCTTAAAGTTGAATGTCCTTACTTTTAACAGAAATTTTCTTTACCATTTTCTGTTAGTATTTATTGCAGTTCTGGATAAGCAAGGTAAATGACAAAAAATACAGTGCCTGTGTTTATCAGCTGAATGCAGGAACTCTTTCTAGGCTCTCATTTAATATACAAAAGCCAGTGGGCATGTTCTGTCTATAAGAAAGTTGCAACTCCTTTATTCACATTAGCAGGAGCCCAGATGGGAGACCAGGAATTTCCATTTACAAGCAGCAGCATCACTGGAGTCATCAGATTTAAGTTAATCTAAATTACAGGTCAGATCACTAGCATTGCTAGCAATTTCATAACCAAACATGTACTTAAATCTGTTGTAAAACTGTCCTATGATTTATATGTTGAGCTAAGAAAAAGCTAAGGATCCCAAGGAGTGTAAAAGGGTGTGTTGGCCAACAGAAACGAAGCACTGATCAAAGGCAAACAAGAATCTGGGTCGCTCTCGGGTCTAATGCAGGCAGTAAGAAAACCCGAGTGTCCAGAGCCTTGCTAACACCATGGGCTGGCTTTCTCTACTGAACAGATGAGGCAATGCTGTGTCAAACCCACTGCACAGGGCAGTGTATGTTTTCTTGCGCAGGAGCTGAGGTCAGGCTCCCCCTGCCCTCTCTTCCTCTCTTCTGGCACAAGGGAACAGGGAGAGTGTTTGGCACTGTCTCCCTCGCATGTGAACAGCATTTCCAAAGGAATGGGGCAACAGACTTTCGGAAGATGCTCAAGCATCAGATGCTGACCCTTGCCAAGGTCAAGGATCAAGGAAACCCTGTGAATAAGACCCATTTCTAAAGCATATAGGCATCTCTGTGCGTTTCTGGCCTAAGTATTCTGCTTTTCTGACCAAGGTGGCCAATGGATAAGTGCTGGTTTGTCGCCTCTAGTCAGGTGCCTAAACTTCCCTGAAGAGGGAAGGGGCTCATTCAGAGAGTTAAGTTCAACCTCTTTGGTGGATCTAGAGGGGGTGAGCACGAACCCTGTGCTTTATAAGCTTTCAGACCAAAGCAGCCAGGGCTTATACATGCACAAAGGACACATTTGGGCCGGACAGGCTCACTCAGGGAGACAGTAAAAGCTGGCAGCTAGAACAAACACCGTGCAGATCGATAGCAGGCTCAGTCCTTGCCCTGGAGAATCCAGAGCAGGCCTTTGGGTCATGTTTTGAGTGTGGATACAGGGAAGAGGAAAGTTTCTGAGACACTGAGTTTGCTGTACATTTCCATGGGAGCTTTGGCTCTCACTGACAGGTCTCCACAAGCTGACCAACACTGACAAGGAATGGAGACACGGCCTGGGCTGCTCAGTGGGAACCTAGGCAGGTCAGAGCTCACTGAGAGCAGGGAGCGGAGATTTTGATGTCTCCACCCTTCTCTTGGCATTACTGGAGCCTCACCTGACAGATTGTCTCCCACCAAGTTCCATGGTCCCTGGCCCAGCCTGTCTCTCCGTTCTCTCTCCAGTTTCCTAGGCCTTGGCTTCTCAATCCTGATGTCCTTCTCTTCAGCCAATGGTGTTACAATCCCTCCACTCACTCAGGAGTTTCTGGTGCAGCAGCTGTCCTCAAAGAGAAAACGAAGAGGATTACCCAGCCAGGCATGTTTTTGTCATAGAAATCCCAGGAATAACTCACTCCATTCCTGCAGCTAAATGTCGTTACCTAGACTGTGCAGTGACGTGACCTGCTTACCTTTAGGTTGGTCTGTTAACCTTCCTTCATTTACCAGTGCTAATCCCCAGGTTTACAGGTAAACCATGGCTGACTTAGGGATGTTCTCGCAGCCGGACGGGCTGCCTGCACAGCCGGCAAACCCAGAGGCTGGGAGGAAGCAAGTGCTTGGGGGCGCAGGTGGCTCCAGGACCCCTGTGTGAGCCGAGGGGCTAAGGGAGGAAGTTTTTTATTGTTTCTTTTTATCTTAATATTAGGACTGTCAAGCACACACCTTCCTTGATTTTGTAAGGAGAAACTGTGTCTAGGAATCATCGCGATCTGTTTAGTGCAAGTTAAGACGTATTAATTAAAGAGCTTTGAAGATTTTCACATTTAGCACAAAGACGCATTTGCTTATTAGACATTAATTTGTACACATCGATGCAAAGCAAAAATTTAGGCAGCCAGGCCGAAACATCGTTTCTTGTTGCAGGGCTCATTTCTTGTGCTTTTTGGGTAAACATCACCATTCCCGAGTCAGGCTGTCGGCCACCACCGGCCGAGATTCCGAGAGCCCGGGAGTGCCCGTGCGGAGCGTCCCGGCACCCGGCACCGCTCCCTGGGCTCGGCTGGGGGCGGCTGCTGGCCCCGAGCAGCACGACCGGCGCAGTTCGGGCTGGACGATTTGGTGAAATAACGAATTGTGATGTTGAGTCACCTCCGGCAGGGCTGCCCCGCTGGTTCGGAAAGGTGGGTACACGGTTTCATCGCCCCGGCTCCCCCGGCGTGGTTGGGCCGTTACGGAGGGCAGAGGGGGGTGACGCCGCAGCGCGGGGCGGGCTGGCGGCAGCCTGGCACCGAGATGCCGCCGCTGTCTCTTCCGCGTTGGCGGGGAGCGGCTCGGAAGGAAAACGCCCGGGTGACAGCGGCGCGGGCGCGGCTCCAGGATCTCGTTTCTGTGTGATTTCCGCGCCGGCACCAGGAGCGACGGCCCGATCTGCGCCGCCTCGGGCAGCCGATTCCCCGCGGCGACCGGCCGGGGTCCGCTACCCGGAAAAGCGCGGGCAGCGCCCCGCCCACCCCGCTGCCCGCCTCCCCCCACCGCCGCGCCGGGCACCGCCCCGCCGCCTCCCGCCCGGGCACCGCCCGCGGCCCGGCCCCGCGCAGCGTCCCCCCCGCGCGGGGCGGGACCCGCCGGCGGCCACCAGGGGGCGGCGGCGGCTCGGCGCTGATTGGCGGGGCGCGGCGGCGTGACGTTCCGGGGCGCGGCGGCGTGACGTCACGGGAGGGGCGGGGCTTTCGCGTCTGTCTGGGGGCAGCGATGGGGGCGCAGATCAGCACCGTGAGTGCGGCCGGGCCGGGGGCGGCGGGAGGGAGCGAGGGGCGGGCGGGCCGGCGGCGGCGGCGGGAGGGGGGTGATGGTGGTGGTGGGCGCGGGCGCGGCGGCTGCTGTGGCGCTGCGTTCTGCCCCCCCCCGCGCCTCCCGCCAAGGCCTTGAGCGAGCTGAGGCCCCAGGTTCGGGCGCGGGCCAGGCCGGCTGTCAGCGGGTTCGCTGGGCGGTGTCGCAGGGTGCCCGAGGCCCCTGCTGTCCCCCGCCGTGTGCCCGTCGCTCGGGAGGGGGAGCGGGGGCGCCTGTGTTGGCAGCCGCGCCCGTACCCCCGCAGGGATGCGGTGGCTCCGGGGCCTTCTCGGGGCTGGCGTGAGCGCCCGCGGCTCTTGGCTGCGATAATGGTGCCGGTGTTGGCCGCCGTGGCGTGTGCCTTGTCCTTGTCCCCGTTGCCTGAACGGTTTATCAGTGTCCGAGGGCTTTAAGCCCCAGCCTGACAGCTGCTGTTGCGGTGTGGAGCTCTTTCGGGGTCGCGTCTGCCGAGCGGTGGTTTGCAGGGCTGTTGTCTCCAGCACGCATCGTTACCTTCTTCTCGGCAGCCGCCTTTCTTGTTTCTTTCCTCTGATGCATCTGCTCAGACGTTCCTGGCTCTGGGTTTGTGAGAGGAGCAGGACGGAGGTGGATACAACACACGCTAGTTTGGGTACAGGTGCTTCTTAGGTTACCTGAACAGAAGAGGATGAGACAGATGCTAAAGCTGCCCAAGGGAAGAAATGCTCCTCCCTTAATCCCCTCATCGTTCTCTAAAACAGATGAGAAGAATGTTTAACTAAGATCATTTAAAAATAGGGCTTGAATGAGGAACTGGGAGAGGGGTGATCGGAGCTGAGGGTACAAGGTTTTTCTTGCCAAAGAATCATTTGGTTTGTGTGTTTGTGGGGCAGCTCGGTGATGCGCCCTGCCACGCGCTTACCCGTTTAACTGTGTTTTGCTCACCACGCCCTAGTGGAAAGGGCTGGCAGCCTCCATGCTGTGGCTTTTCTCGTGGCCCTTCTTGTTATCCCGCAGAGGTCTGTTTCCATTAATAAAAATTCCTGCTCGGTTACTTATTCTGTGATCTGTTCGCAAAGATTAGTGCAGCTGGAAGCTGTGAGTCACCAGATCTTCCTTTAGTGATTCCTGGTCTTATGGTCAGCCAGTCGTTCCCTTTGCTGCAGCTTCCATGGTTGCAGTGCAGTTACCTTCATCAGTATCTTTATATGCCCTGTGGTAACATCACTATTCACCCCGAGAATGTATTTCTTAGCAAGGATAACCTTTTGTAATCATTCAGCCTTCAGTTCTTTCTGTTTTTTTTTCTGCCCACCAGCTGATTCTTTCTGAGTAAGGGACTAAAATAGATGTTCAAATTAGTGGGTATGCTGTTTCTTTCCAGGCTAAATTCCATGAGACTTTTGCACTAATTGACCGCGAATAACAAATTGCCTTCCATGAGGCTAAGACTGTGTTAAAAGTATTTGTCAAAATTAGACTGCATTCTCTTCCAGTAGACTTGGATCTGGTGCATTGCTTCAAAAAATTATGATTATGCACATTTGGGGAGTGTGTTAATTCCATTTATTGAACAGCTGTGATAGTTTTCACTTGACATCTGATGACCCAGAAACAATTTGCAAAGATGAGAGAAAACACAGGTGGAGAAGCTGACTTGCAGAGATGGTACTTTGAACTCCACTCTCCTCCTGCCTTCCTGATTATCTGCTACTGGTGCCCGTTAGTGTTGGAGTTGGGACTGTGTCTAAGTTTTTGAATTCCCATTTTCAGCTGCAATTTTGCTAGACCACAGCTGTGGGTTTTTTGGTCAATTTTAGATAGCCATATCTGTAAATGACACTAGTTTATTTTAACTTATTAATGTCTTGTTTGAAACATCGTCTGTGGCAGATTCAGCTTGCTCTCTCCACCAGGTCTCATTCACCTGTTGCACTTCTCATTAGGGAGCTTATTTGCTGCCCTGTCACCTTCTTAAACAACTCCTCTCTCTCCCCTCTTTTTTGTGACTCAGTAAGCTCTTCCTCGAGCTGCAGTAATGTGGTGCATCTGTGGGAATTGAGGAATAACATTCCTGTAAATATCAGCTTCTTCAGAAACAACCTGTGTGGAGCTGTTTCCGTATTGTCAAATAAAAGTGAAAAGTGCAGAGTGTGTTTATGGCATTGTGTGCCTTCAAGCTATACCCAGTGTTGATACATTTTAAAGGGGTACGGCAGCATTTTAACAAGAGAGAGTTTATGCTGTTTTTTTTTTTTTTTTAAATTTTACACTTGCCACAGTTTTAGTAATGTAGGACTTTTTTTTTTTTTTATAGCCTCCTGAGAACTGTCACACTCACGGAAATGGGCTTTGGAAAGATTGGTCAGGTTCCTTTAAAATTAAATGAAAGTGAAAGCTAACTGGGCAGGACTTTGAGCTTTTCTGATTAGTTAGTGCATTGTATGCAATCTAAGTACTTGCCTTTTTTTTTTTTTCTTTTGGCTGCAGTCATGCTTCTTCCCTCTCCTCTGTTAAAGCATTGAATAATAAATTACAGAGTTAGAGAGGATTTTTATAAGTAGTTGTTCAGTTTGTTCTCCTGTCCGAAGTCAGGACCAAGTCCCCACACAGGGGATTTTGCAGGCTGTTGTGGTGCTTATCTCGCCTCGCAAGAGCAGGACTGTCGCTGGGAACAGGCACTAGAAATGGAGGCGCGGGCCTCTGGCTGAGCACAGTCCTGGCAGGCTCTGCCCTGTAGCCTGTGGGTGACCCATCTTCAGCCCTGGGGACACACCAAGTGCCCATGGCACTGGGCTGGGGAGGTGACATCTCCCATCCATCCTCTCTGTACAGCTGTAGTTGCAGCAACGTGGTCTCTTCTGCGCTCTCCTGGGCTGGCGTGGCTGCTTGGCCTCTCGCGGGTCGGCAGCCCGCTCGTGGTGTCGGGGATGGAGAGTGCCTCAGTGGAGGAGTAACGCCAGGTAGTCGTAAAGCAAATCTGTGTGTTACACTGGCTGGTGTTCTTTTAATATTTCCTCTTCCTGCTCGTATTAGTACGAAGAAACAGGTTTTTTTGGTGTTTAGATTGTCATGTCATGTTACCACATTCCTTCTCACCAAAATAACTTTCTCTTGTTACACACACGTCTCACACTCTTTCTGTATTGCTGCAGTTGAGTTGGATTGTGACGTACCCAGCATGGCTAATCTACACCGCTATCCTGAGGATTTTCGGAAATCCCCATCCTGCGATTACTCTGAAGGATCCTGAAGTGAAGTATGCGTTGAGGCTGATTGATAAGGAGGTAAGAGCATGTACAGTGCTGAGCACCACCTCTCCATGGATACTGTGGAACGCCTATAGCTTCTTAAACCTGCGGTAATGTTGCAGCAGGGCAAATATTTGTATTTTAAGGACAGGACTTCTTTATAAATGCTCCTTTCCTAGTGTAACTGAGTTGTGCAAGCAGCTTGTTTCCAAGCAAGTTAGAGTGGAGAATAATGCTTTAGAAATGGCAAAACCTGTAGTTTGTCACATGTGTCTCATGTCACGGAGTACAGCAGCGGAAATTCCTAAACTCTGCACTGCTAGATTGGCTGTGAGACAGCAGTCATGCTGTCAGGCAGAGCAGGCAGTTTTTTCATGGTCAGTAGCGTTCTGCGTACTGATTGTCAGAACTGTGTTGATACTGATTCATGTTATTGGATTTATGTACTCTAATGTGGTACGGGAAGACGGGTGTTGAAATGGTGTAGTCCTGACAGCACCGGAGCTGCCTTGGCTTCTCTTTCTTTCTCTTGAAAGTAGAAGCTGTTCTGTACCTCCCAGGCTGCTCAGCGGGTTTTCGGAGGAAAGTCATGACCCTTTCAGGGGTGGATCTTGCTATCAGAAATTGGTAACTCAACTTCGGGAAAGGGGACCAAAGCCACAAAAGGTGAAGAGTCCAGATTTTCATTGGATAAACTCACCATCAAACGCATGAGAGAGAGATCTTGGCTTTTCAGGTGTGAAGTCAAACCTGAAGATAACTTTCTGTGTTGACTTTTTAAGTTAATGAGCTAGACAGAAAGTTATCAGAGCTTGGATGAAAATAACTTTGGAACAGAGCTTTGTTTGTGGTATAGGGAATGCACCAGTAGCTTGGCTTTCATTTGTTCTGTCTGTCAAAGAAAATTATTAGTGTCATTCCAAGTCCTAGTTTCATGGGAACTGAAAGCTTCCCTGTGGCTTGGGCTGGGCAGCATTACTGGGTTTATTTCCCATATGTACTGCAACAACGTTGTTATATACTCCCCACTTTCTCATCAGGTCTGTAGCACGTGGTTGCAGGTACAGTCTGCCTGACCAGCAGAAGGGGGGGGAGGCTTGAGGCACTGCACGTGCTTCTGAGAATTAAGCTACTTGCAGGTTTCTGCTGTAGCAGTTTGTAACAGAAGAGAATTCACAGTTCACTTGATTTTATTTATTTATTTATTTTTTTGCTAAATACTGATCTCTTTCTCACTCTGTTGTTGTTTTTTGTATGCTTTTTTAAAATCTTGGTATGGAGGAATGCTCTTACATAACCAGGTCAAGTGCTGCTGCATGCAGTACCTTGATCAACTGAGAATATTTGACTGATGAATGTTTATAATTTTTTGCTGAAATGGGAGATGTGTCCTGGAAACAGAAGTTAATTTTGAAAAATAACAACTTGATACAGTAAGTGCTAGTAGTTTCTAACATCCTGCCAAAAATCTGGTGCAAACACTCTGATCTTTGGTACTAAACTTCAACATTGCCCCATCCACCTGTCTGGAAAAGATGAAATTAGTCAGTCTTTCTGATGTGCTTCAGTTTGTATTTTACAGGCTATTAAATTTGAAGTGGATGAGAACTTTAATCTAAAACCACCTGTCATTACACAAAAACATTTTAACTTGAGAATTGTGGCTCTCGGTGTGGTTGTGGAGCCTGCTCAAGACATACGTGTGGTTGGCTGGAGTTTACCTTCCATTGCAGGAGGAATTGCAGTACGTTGGTTTTACCTTGTAGTGTTGCTCCTTTTGCCTGCCCAGCCTAGCAAAAGACTCTCATATTTTAAAAGTTTCTGCTATTCCCATTACCATGTTAGTATTTATGATTCCCTTTTTATGACTATGAAGCTGTTAGTACCTTCACCAGCAGAGCACCAAAATGATTTGTGTTTAAAACAAGAAATGAACAAACGTACTCCCTGTTTTGGGGGTAGCTGGGGGTTGTAATTTTTAACCTGATGTATTTTGATTATATCATTGAGAGTATGGCCTTGCAGAAAGTTTTTTTTAGTGACTGTTCCTTTGCTTAGGAAGGGAAGCGGCTTAGACCAGTGTCACAACTAAAGAAAATGGAGTGGTGATTGCAACAGAAAACATGAGTTGCACGTCCTGGGCTGCTGTACAGCAACACACGTATGTGAAATTTCAGAAGGATTCCACAGTTACGTAGAAAGAGTTTTTAAGTGTCTTCAATCTGAAGTTTGGAAACCCTTGTTCTAGAGAATGCCTAGTTTGACATATATGTGTCTTTTAATGCAGCTTAGATTTCTGTGTATGAAAGCTGGAAATCAAACGTACCATTTTGTTGAGCTGTTGCAAGCAGAAACCTTTCTGCCTCTACCCACTGTCTGCCTTTCACCCACCAGCTGAAACGTTAACAACTGCCCAGATGGCGTATGCCAGACCTGTCTGTCGAACGGAGAAATAGGGGTCACAAAGCTGCTTCCTAGGGTTAGGTGTAGGAAAAAATTGTCATAATATAGTTAGGTGTGCTGATTTAGTTTATGCCTTAGAAAAGCCTACAACCTCAGGGTTTTTTTTTTTGTAATGGTAAGCATAATTCATTTGTTGCCTTTCAGTGGCTTCAGCAAAGCACCAGCCTGCAAAAACTGTTGTCCAGCTGTGCGTTTGGTTGTGAGTGTGGAAGACTCCTCAGCAACTCGAGACAACAGTGCGTGCTGGCAGCCGAGCCCTGGGGCTCGCAGGTGCTTAGGGCAGTGCCAGGTGGTGGCTTGGGGGAACACGGTGAAGATGGCCCCGAGCGGGAAATGGCTTCTGTGTCCTCTTACAAGGCAACTTGCTGACTGGCGTGCTCAGCGTCCTGGCCATGTCACAGGGACACGGTGTAGGCATGCTGATCTGGGCGCTAGGAATTTCTTGAGCTTTTTAGTGTTTCTACAGTTGTCTCTCATGATGCACCAAGATGTCTCTTGTGATGCATCTGTATTCAGATACCTTTCTCAGCTTTAATTGATGAGATGATTAACGGGGAATTCAGAACTTTGCTCTTTCTGCGTGCTGTTAAAGACTGCGTCTTAAAATAAAGGATTATTGGCAAAATCCAGCCTTGAAGTAGTGAAGCTTGTGCTGAACTTTTCATACAGAAACAGCAGCGGTCAGTGCGAGAGCAGCAGCGTTAAGTCCCTGTTAGCTGTCTTTCTAGTGGAATTTTCAATGGCAGTTACTGTTCCTGAAGTACAGAGAAGCTGTTTTTAGGCTGCCACTCAGTTCCCTTCTTTCTTCAGCATTTACCTTAAAATGATTTATTGTGAAGAAAATTTCATCAGTGTGACCAGAACTCGTTAAGGGAAGACTAGACAAACGGATGAGAAAGAAGTCTGTTTCCATTGGTTACTTTAAAATCAAAAAACCAAAAACAAACAAAAAAAGGGTTACAATATTTTATAGGATGTTTCTGAAATTTTCTCTAGAAGGGATATTATGTCTCATAGGGCTTTAAAAAAGAGAGTAATTGGATGAGGCATCAGGCTGTATACTGTTTCTTTCTTTTTTTGCGTCTTTTTCAGTCCCATGAATGTGACCTGATTTTTAAGAGGTAAAACATATGTAGTGTAAGAAATAACATTTCATTTACTCATTACCAAAATTTTATTCAAGGTATGACTTTCCTAGTAAAAGATTAGGACAATTATCCCACCTGGACTGCATAAATTGTCATAATTTTATAATAAAGTTCCTATCTAAATAGAGCGCTCTTTTCAATTTTAATTAAGGATTAATTACGTTTTTATGGAGAAAATATTTTTAAGGCCCTTAACATAGCAAAGGGACCAGGTTGCTGCTTTCTAATCTTCCTGACATCCACTAGTGTCTTCTGAAAAAGTCTTCTACATTGAAATGGTTAATTCACCATGATTTTAAGATGTCAAAATCAAAATTTTTTTGGCCTTGAACTCCTGCACATTTAAACTTTAAATGAGAATATAAGAACTGATTAATTTTTATCTTGTGGCCTTCTCACAGAAGGCAATGTAAATGTTCATACTGTTTATAATGTTATTGTTTAGTCTTAATCTGCATATGAGTATCTTAATAAGTTTTGCTAGTCACATTTAAATATACCTCAAGACAGTATTTGCATTTGTCTGGGTTTTTTTTTCTATTTTTACTTCTGTATTACTTCTAAAATATTTTGAGATAAAGTTAAGTTTTCAGGGAGTTTGAATTAAAAGTTGACCTCTGCAGGATTGCCACATTCAGAGAAGTTCGTATTTGCATGATGCAAAAATTTCAGTTAGGATGCTGCTCTGCCCCAAATATTTAATCCTGCGGGAAGACAGGCTAGCGTGTTGGCTCTACAAGTGAAATCACAAACATTAAATCCAAACCACATAGCTGATTGTTCTTTCTATTTTCCTCTTTCAGGAAGTTAGTCATGACACAAGAAGATTCCGATTTGCTCTCCCTTCCATAGATCACGTTCTGGGTCTCCCTATAGGTACGTTCTGTCTTTCCTTACTGAGAATCCGAGCACTGTTAGTTCCACGGTAAGAGACTTTGTGGGGCCCAGGGAGGTTTCCTACATTTTGAACTGTTGAATTTCAAATACTGTCCACGTGCTTTGAGCTGGTGTTTAGAGCTTTGCAAGATTATCCTCACACTGTGAGTGATCTGCAGGGTCTGACATTTTGTGTACTTGCAGAGAGTGTACTTTCAGCTTCCTTCTGTGAAGACAGCAGAAGCAAGTATACAAGTATAAGAACTTGTATTTTTCCAGTCACGACTTCCTAGTGTGTGTTATTCCCGTGGTGCTTGGTCTCTGGGGTCCCCTGAGGCAGTGCTCTCAGCTACTTCTCCTCTAACACATGCAGTTTACCAGACGATCTGCTCACTTTGGAATTTGCAGCCAGTCTCATGGAACTTCTTAATCACCATGGGGTAGATGTTTCCTTAGGTCTTGCCACATGGCCTGTTGCCTTCCATAATAGCTCAGTGCTATTGTTTCCTATGGAAAGCTGGTGAGGGTGGTAAAAGCAGCTGGGAGCAGCAGGCTGGGCAGCCGCGGGACAGGTACTGGTGTGCACTCCCCATGTTTACTCCAGCACCAGCATTTTGCTTTTACCACCCGCTGGAGCATTACAGGGAAAAACACGATTGACTCTGAGGGAGAGTGGGATTGTGTATGCCCGCAGACAGAGGCTGCCAGCCGCTGTCCTCTCAGGGCAGGGTAAAGCTCTAACAAGTAAGAGCATAAGGCATGTTTTCCCTTTGGGAGGAGCACCTTGGTTGGATTTGTACCAATTCCTGAGACACGCCCCGGCAGCGGTGCTGTCTGTCCAGGTTCACAGTCTGCAGGGGTCACCATGGGTCTGTTCCTGGAGGTGCGGGTGGCTGCAGCTCCCCTCAGGTCTTCCCAGGCAGGAAACGTGTGTGCTGCCAGATTTGTGTAGGCTTTGTTGAGAGGGTTATTTGAGTCATCCTTACATGACGTCCATGTACAGCTTCACGTGAGTTATAATTGCTTGTTTCCCGAGTCACATCTTCATTCACCCACTGGTTTGCCTCACTGTCCCTCCAGCTGTCCCTGGCAAACCAGCTCCCAGTGAAATCCCCTCTTTGCATTCCCTTAACAGGCCAAGGAGCTGCACCGTCTCTGGAGAGCTGCATTCATCTGAAGAGATAGTTTGTTCTGTTGACCTTGTTGATAAAATAACAAAAACCAAATCCCTCCCCTAGGTATCCTTCACTTGGGTCTCTTCAGGGTGTTGTAATTTTATAGGAAAACCTTTCAAAGAGGTTAATTCTTTTTTTTTTTTTTCATCAAAAACATAGACATTGAGAAAAGAAACTGTTGTAGAGAGTTCAGTGAATGTGTGACAGATTGAAACATGATCTCTACATTCAAATGTTGAGCTAGAGGAATAAAAGAAAAGTGATTTATGTCTGGGCAGCCTTAGCAATGGCAGCTGGAAGACCTCCCCGTAGACATGAATGATCTGTGGTCAAAGTAAGAACAGTTATAAACTCAGTTGTAACTAAACTGTAAGAGTTTATAACATGTTAATAAAGAAGTTTGAACAGCACGTGGCAGTTTTCCCCTCCTATGTAGTTTTTACTTGTATGTATGGGGGAGACGTATCACATCTTCTGCAAGATCTCACAGTTAGGGCTCAGGTAAACGTACGTACGTAAAGCTATCAGAACAGATATGATTGACACAGAAAATTTGCAGTGGAGTTGTCTGCCCTCTCAGATAGAATCTGTGCATGGTGAACAACTCTGGTAAGGTGTTACAATGTCAGGGAAATGACAGAGGAAAAAGTGGTGCCCCAAAGCAAGGTAGTTAGGAGAACTTTGAGACTGCATTTACAGTCCATGCCAACTCAGTACATCCACTGACAGAAAAATCTTTTGAAATCAAACTGCTTTTTTTCTTCCTTGTGTACAGGACAGCATATCTACCTGTCTGCACGGATTGATGGAGCTCTGGTTGTTAGACCTTACACTCCAGTTTCCAGTGACGATGACAAGGGCTTTGTGGATCTTGTTGTCAAGGTGAGAATGTCAGATCCGTGACTTTCCGATTTAGAGACAAGGGTGTCATGTGGGACAGTGTCACATGTTTTGCACAAGTCCAGGTAGATGAGGTCAGTGGCTCTTCCCTTACCCACCAGCACTGTAACCCCATCGTAGAAGGCCACCAAATCTGTCAGGCAGGATTTGCCCTTAGTGAAGCTATGTTGGCTGTCACCAGTCACCACCTTATTTTCCACATGCCCCAGCAGAGTTTCCAGGAGGATCCACTCCATGATCTTGCCAGGCACAGAGGTGAGACTGACTGGCCTGTAGTTCCCTGGGTCATCTTTTTTTCCCTTTTCAAAAATGGGGGTTATGTTTCCCCGTTTCCAGTCAGTGGGAGCTTCCCCACACTACCACGACTTCTCAAAGATGATGGAGAGTGGCTGAGCCCCTTCATCCGCGAGTTCCCTCAGGACCTGTGGACACATCTCACCAGGTCCTGTGGACTTGTGCACCTTCAGGTTCTTGAGATGGTCTCGAACATGATCTCCTACAGTGGGCATTTGTTCTGATAAGCATTTGTTCTGCTTAACAACTCCTCCTACAATGGGCAGTTCTCCCTTCTCCCACTCCCTGCCTTTGCCTTCTGTGACTTGGGTGGTGGGGCTGGAGCCCTTGCTGGTGAAGACTGAAGAAAAAAAGTCATTGAATGCCTTCCAGGGAGGGCCCATGTTTTCCCTAGTCTTCCTTTTATCACCAGTGTACCTATAGAAGCTTTTCTTGTTGCTCTTGACATCCTTGGCCAAATTTAATTCTATCAGGGATTTGGCCTTCCTAACATCCCTGGCTGCTCAGACAATTTCTCTGTATTCCTCATAAATTTCTGTATTTGCATACTGCAGTTTTCTAAAATCTGTGTAGACCTGCAGATGTTCACACGCTTTTTTTTTTAAACCTTCTGAAATAAGGAATTAATCTTACCTCAACTGTCAGTTTCTTCTGAAGCTAATGTACTATGGTCATTATGATCATTAAGAGCAGTGATCATTATTGTTACTGATCCAGACAGTGTGAATGACTGATGTAATTGGCAAGAATGTGATTTTGAGTCTTATGATAATGTACTTTTGTTTTGTCTCTTGGTAGCGTGACAAGGGAAGAATGTAAATCTTTGACTTAGAAATGTTTCACAAGACTCCTTCCCAGTGTGGCTCTCTGTGCACGCAAATGGTGCTGCTCTTGTAAAAGTGTAGCTAGTCTCAGCTTGAACTCTTTCACACCCAGGTGATTTAAAACAAAAAACCAGCACAGTTCCAGAAATACAGCTACACCCACTGATACCCATTGGTGAACGGCTGAATATCCGATTAATTGTATACACTTTTTTTGTTATTCTAACTTTGAGGTGTGAACAGTTGGCATCCCAAGAAGAAGGTTTGGGTATATCCCTTTGCAACTGAGCTGTCAGAGATCTCAGAAGTTTTTCTGTTTGAAATCATGGTGGTTTTTTTTTCCCTTTTGAACTTGGGTGTAAATCATGTTGATTATTTAGAGATTTTCTATGTTATAGAAATACAATGGAGAAATTGCCAGTCTGTGTCTAGTCTGATCAAAACTGGGGCAAGAGTGGCATTTTAATCCTTTCAGAAAACTCAGTGCTTCCGTTTTATTGTCAGTCAAATCTTCATTGATAGTATTTCTTTATGTAGTAGTTGTGTTCTTTGCATGAGGAGTATGGGTACCTAAGTATTTGAAGGGCAAATGTGCATCTTTGAGCTGTGAAATTAATTGCTTCATTGTTATTTTTAACAGATCTACTTTAAAGGTGTCCACCCGAAGTTTCCTGATGGAGGGAAAATGTCTCAGTACTTAGACAGCCTGAAAATAGGGGATACTATTGACTTCAGAGGACCAAGTGGCCTACTTGTCTACGAAGGAAAAGGCAAGGCTGACTTAGAAGATGTAATTTATCCAGAGTAAACAATACAGAAAAAATATTATAAAGTAGTAGTAATACTGGTCACTGTTTCTTTCCAGCTGGGTTCAAGTCTTTATAGAATCACAGGATCATAGAATAGTTGGGGTGGAAGGGACCCTTAAAGGCCATCGAGTCCCACCCCTGCAGTGAGCAGGGACACCTTCAACTCCATCAGGTTGCTCAGAGCCCGTCCAACCTGACCCTGAATGTTTCCAGGGATGGGGCATCTACCACCTCTCTGGGCAACCTGTGCCAGTGTTTCACCACCCTCATTGCAAAAAATTTCTTCGTTGTATCTAGTCTAAATCTACCTCTTAGTTTAAAACCATCACCTCTTGTCCTATTACAACAGGCCCTGCTAAAAAGTTTGTCCCCATCTTATAAGGCCCCTTTAAGTATTGAAAGGCTGCTATAAGGTCTCCCCAGAGCCTTCTCTTCTCCACGGTGAACAACCCCAACTCTCTCAGCCTTTCCTCAGAGGTGTCCATCCCTCTGATCATTTTTGTGGCTTCCTCTGGACCCGCTCCAGCAGGTCCATGTCTTTCCTGTACTGAGGACTCTGGAGCTGGGGAGCGGAGCAGAGGGGCAGAATCTCTGTGGCGCATTTTGATTACACACGCTGCGCAAATGGAACCTTCTCTATCACCTCTTTATTATTCTGGTGGCTACTCTCAGTATACTCACCCTCTCCACTAGACGTGGCAATTCTTTTCTGTTGTTAACATCTCTGCACAAAATAAACTGCTAGTGTCTTAAAATTAAGTCAGTGGCCATCTTGAGGGGGATTGTTGTATGGCTATAGAAGTGCTTGTTATTGATACTGTTCTCAAAGAAGGGACTTCTCTCCCTATTTATATGGACATAGTTTCCCAAGTGAAAATGAAACAGGAAGTACTTTTGTGCTAATATAAAATATCTCACTTTGGCATAGTGCAGCCACAAATGTGTCACAAAAAACCTGGCAGTTTTGTGAGCAGCAGAACTCAGACATGTGGCTTTCCAGAGCTTTGTATGTTGTGTTCGTTATCCTGGATGGAGAGGTGTGAATACAACAAATACAACATTTTGGGCAATTTCAAACTGTCAGCTTTGAGTGAAACTGGCAAATCAGCTCAAAAAGGGGAGGTAAATATACAAAAACACCCCCATCCTGCATATTCCAGGTTTTCCCTTAAAATAATTCACATGGGATAAATAAACTCTCTGAGCAGAGTAATTCCTTTGTGTGGAACTGTTTCCAGAATCTGGGATTCTGAATATCACTGGGGTAGGAGATGTGAGCAAATGGAAATACAGGTAGTGATGGTTTGATGCTAGTCAGGAGTAAGCAATAACCCATGTCAGTGTCTGATGTTGTCATTGTTGTAGAGAGTTCAGTGAATGTGTGACAGATTGAAACATGATCTCTACATTCAAATGTTGAGCTAGAGGAATAAAAGAAAAGTGATTTATGTCTGGGCAGCCTTAGCAATGGCAGCTGGAAGACCTCCCCGTAGACATGAATGATCTGTGGTCAAAGTAAGAACAGTTATAAACTCAGTTGTAACTAAACTGTAAGAGTTTATAACATGTTAATAAAGAAGTTTGAACAGCACGTGGCAGTTTTCCCCTCCTATGTAGTTTTTACTTGTATGTATGGGGGAGACGTATCACATCTTCTGCAAGATCTCACAGTTAATCATCTTTCAGGATTTGTTTTAATTTGTGATGACATCACTTTTGTCTGTTTCCTCTTCCTGCTTTACAGAGGAGGAAGGGTGACAGGGCTGAAAGTCAAGTAGCTGAACATGGTGGGAAGGGATCACGGGTGCCGTTTCCTGCCTTCTTCAGTGATCTCCATTTCTCTCTCTCTTCAGGCAAGTTTGCTATTCGGCCTGAAAAGAAAGCTGAACCACTTACTAAGAAAGTGAAGTATGTGGGGATAATTGCAGGTGGGACTGGTACGTATATATAAAGATCCATCTTTGGTTTCTGGCAGCTGGGAGATGTATTTATTTGTGTATTTTCTCACATGCTCATTTGCGCTTTCTTTGCTGTTTGGTATTCTCACATCATTGACCTGCCTTTCTCTTTCAGGGATAACACCTATGCTGCAGATCATTCGAGCGATCATAAAAGACAAAGATGACCCTACCGTTTGTCAGCTGCTCTTTGCTAATCAGGTAATTCTGTCCTTTTTTCTGTTTATGAAGTTTTACTTTACTAACAGAACTCCACTCAGCAATTGAAGTTCTTGCTGAGAAAGCCTGGTACAGAAACACAAACCGTGAGGGGAGAACCGAACTGAAATGGTGAAAACTTCCCATATAAAAGCACTATAATGAATTGCTTCTTTAGTGTTATTACAGAAATGCTGCTTTCAGCTAATGCTTATTTTCCTGTGTCTTGTTGTTTCTAATCCAGTTTATAAATGTTTTAAAACTCTGCACTTCTTTGTGCAAGTTGTTGAAGTTTTGGGCAGGCTTTCCTGGTGAAAACATGAAAGAGGTGGACATCTGTCTCCTTCAGCAGTTGTAACTCCCCAGCTTCACAGCAGGGAGTTATGTGAAATCTTTCTGTTTGAGAACACCTTAGGTGAAGCTCAGATTCACAGTGGTCTCCAGCAGCTCCCTCAACTACGGAGCTGTGATTCTGCGTGGCTGTTCCCTTACCTTTCCATTCCCTCTGGCGGTTCTTCACGCGTTTCTGGTGCGGGTTGAGGTGTGTCCTACTGCCGTGCTGGATAAAGAGAAGATCCCTCATCCACGGAGTCCCTGCAATAGAGATTTCTTGGGTGATCAGGCAACCAAAACGGTGGTGTGCTGCTGAACTGTAGTGCTCCTTCTTTGCCTGAGGTTCTCCTGGTGTTAATCCTTTTGCTTTTAAATTTCTCCATCATCATGAATATTTGTTTCTGGATTATGTACTGTTATTTGTGGTGAACCTCACTTTCTGCCCGTGCTTTTTGGCTTCTTTAGGCTCTCCCCCGTCATTCCCCTTTGATACTCAGTGTGTCCTCATTTCCTTTGTACCATATCCGAGTTATAAACCAAGATTTTTCTGCCCAGAAGCTATGATCCAAGTGCCAACAGACACCCTGTTCTGATGCTTTATTACAGTAAGAGCCCTGCTGGTGCTCGCTGCTGTGGCTGCAGCAGCTGGTCTCTTTTGAGCCCTAGGAGTTGGCATAAAGTGCAGTTGGTGTCAGGCAGGAGGGCCAGGATTTGCTGTGAGTAATTCAGAATGACTAATAGAGGGATTGAGCTGCTTTAGCAACCTACAAAACCTACTGCTTCTTGCAGGGAGGCCTCGGGGAACGGTTGCCTGTGTATTAGCAACAGCCCGTATAAACATCAGTCCTTGGCTTTAAAGAGTCCTTGTACCCAGTAACTGCACAAATACAGAGCAGTCTTGTGACAAATAGTCAGGAAAGCCTGCAGACTAGAAGTTTTCCAATATTTAATATTTTAAAATATATGTTTAATGTGTGTTTTGTTGATCTTGTATTTTGGCCCTCCTGAAAGAGCTGTGTTGGATTACAGATTGCTGTACACAGGCTCATACTGTGCTTCTGACTAGCATGCTTTGGGTTGGGCAGACCCAGTAACAGCTTTTCTGGAACACGTGCAACTGCAGATCCAGAAATAGGCACCTTCTCAGCAATAGTTGCTGGCACGTTCCTCCTTACCCCCCCAGTTACAGACATAGTGGTGTCCTCAATGCCAAATTATTAAGGCTGCAGAGGATGGTACCACTTTTAGTATCAACCCTTTTCCCTCCTTCCCAAACTGCAGCTGCTCTTACAGGAATAAGGGTTTCTTCTGGCCTTCGATGATGTTGCATCAGGGAGGAGCAGAACTTGATACCCTGGGTAACATTTGTTGTTCCAATCAGAACTTGATACCCTTTTGGTTATCTGTTCCACATCCTGTTCAAAAACCAAGCAATCTTTGTATGGCACTGCTGATGAAATTTGAAGTGGTAAAGGTGAAAAACCTGGCATTTTCCTGACTGAATGGCACAGTATGGAGGGGTAGGGAGATACTAGTGCACAATTGTGGTGGTTTTTTTAATGGAAGTTGCTTTTGTAATAGTGTTAAGAGGGCTTTACTCTTCTGATGCTACAGCTAATTCCCTGAACAAGTGAAGGCTCTGTGTTTTGATACAGGCTTTGCTTTGTTTTATTTTTTAGAGGGAAGGCATTGCATGGTCAGGATTTGGGAAAGTTATGAAACTTTCTATTATCTCTGCCACAGGATAGTCATGGAAGTAACTTGTGTTTGCTCTCTTCAGCCTGTAAAACGTTGTTGAATAATCTGTTCCATTTCACAGGGCTGCGGAGTAGATAACACTCAGTGGTCATCTGGGGACTGCGCTCAGATGCAGAGTGTAATCATTGTTTTCCTTGTCCTGCAGACCGAGAAGGATATCCTGTTACGTTCCGAGCTGGAGGAGATCCAGGTTCAGAATCCCGGCCGCTTTAAGTGTTGGTACACGCTGGACAGAGCACCCGAAAGTAAGATCTAATGTGCTACTTGCACTGACACCGAAGTTATGAGCATTAATGCATGTGTTTGGCAGGAGACCTGCTGTGTCATGTGCATATTTCTGAGCTCCTTTCTTGCTTAGCGTGTCGTGTCTGAATGCATCCAGTAGCGTCATTCTTCACCCAGTGCTGCACAGAAACTCTTCGATGTAATTGGGCCGTGTTTCCAGAGCTGCAGAGCTCTCCTCAGGTGAATGGCAGTGCAGTGTTCCTCCTCCCGAGACTACCCCTGAGTACTTAGTTACGTACGCTGGAAGGTGACCTTCCTTCCCCACAGAATAAATATCAGGTGTTACCTTGTTGTCTTGTGTTCAGAGCAGGCGTTAAGGCAGCTGTGGTGGAGGTATCTCATGGGGACGCAGCCAAGCGCAGCCTCCTGCCAAGCTGTCACTGCATGGCACTTCATGGTAGCTGCTCTTCTTCCTAGGCCGTGGGATTACCTTTGTGTTAACAGTGTTTCTCAATGACAGTACAGTTCCAGCTTGGAGCAGTCCAGTTTTAAAGATAATGTGATACAGCTGGCTGGTCCAGGTGGGAGGATGAGCTAGCTGAATGTGCCTCCCTCAGCTGTGCAAGTTTGAGAAAGAAAAGGCTAAATAGTTAGTGCTGTTGTGAAAAGGCTCGATAGTTTCCGTGTCATTCCTTGTTGTTTTCCTTTCTTGCTGTTCCCCATCGTGCCCGCCCACGTTGGGATAGATTCAGACTCCTATTCAGCGGTAGTTTGGGGCAGAGAAGGCAAAGCCATAGGCCTCCTCTTACCTTGTGACCAAGAATACACCTCTGGTAGGGTGGGGGGAATGGTCGTGCCATCTCCACAGTCCATTCCTGTCGTGTCATCTTCCGCAATTAGCGTTCTGGAAATTCTAACCACTGTTCCTTTCCTTTGATGTTTGTGAATTGTGAACTGATCTTAGCAGTTGCGATAGAAGTTCCTCCTTAGACCCCCTCAACACTGTTCTGCAGACTTTCATACCATGCATGAAACTGGACCAAAAACTGGAATTTTGGATAATCTGTGGGAGAAAAGTGTGGCAGCCCTACTGTACCCAAAGGTTTAGGTCAGCAGCTTTTTGCATCCATGACTGGGGGTATGATGTGTAAACCTGAATCCCGGCATTAACTGATGAGCACTGAGAGTATTCCAGCCGGGAACAACTCCATCAGCTGGATTTCCCCTAGTGAACTTGTGAACAGTGGGGTAAGGGGGATGGATGCTGCTGTTCCCCAGTGTGGAAGCTGGGGAGTCGCGTTCTGCTCACAGCTCTGCTTGAGATTTCCTCAGGCCTTTGAGCAAGCTGTATTAAAAGCTAGCCCTGGTTTTCTCCATACATCAGTACTGTGTCTTAAAAGCAGAGGTGGCCCTTTTTCCATGCGGCATAACTGTGTTGAGGACACTAATGTGAGCGGAGTATACAAATGCTACAGCCCAGAATGTTACCAAAAAACCATGAAACCCCAACACTCACCCTAAAGTGACTTGTATCTATTCCTCTGTTTTTTTCTTCGTTCTCCTTCCTCTACTTTCATTTTTTTACCAGATTGGGATTACAGCCAAGGATTTGTGAACGAAGAGATGATCAGAGACCACCTGCCTCCACCTCAGGATGATGTTCTGATCCTCATGTGTGGCCCTCCTCCAATGATCCAGTACGCTTGCATTCCCAACCTGGATAAACTGGGCTACACCAAGGAGATGAGGTTCTCCTTCTGAAGATGACTGATAATTCAGTGATCTGGTGTAGAAGGGAAGACAAAACATTTAATGGGGAACAGGACAAAGTTAGAGATGGCTGATGCACAGTGCTGGGAAGCTACATGTACATTAAAAATGCTTCATTTTTTTCTCAATCTCTGGCAAGTAAGACACTTAAGCTCAACTGTCCTAAAACTGTACTGTATGTTGCAGAGGAACAACCATGTTGTGGAAAGGTGCCTAGAGCTCGGCTGTATTGTTTGCTTCAGCTCCAGGGAGGGGACACAGCTGCTTAGGGCAGTGAACACCCATTTACGCTGCTGCTTCGTGCTGTAATTAAAGGTGGTAATATCCTACCTCCCAACACTGTGCATACCCAGTATTTTATTTGGTATGAAGTATGAAAAGACATAGAATGTATTGGATTATTCACCTTGCTTATGCCAAATTCTAATCCTTGCCGAGCTTTTACAGCACGAGGGCCAGGAGTGTCTGCTTTGTACGTGTAATCTTTGCAACATCAGAAGCTTAAAGGTGCTTGTTCTGTTGAAGGATGACAATTAACCATTCATTTATGACCGAAGTTGTTCGAGCTGCCTTGTTAATCAAAACAGAGAGGTAAACAAAATTTGTTTCCTTTGTACTTTGGAATGGCCTCTCCTAAAGGCAAACACTTCTCTAGGTGGTCGCAGTGCTCATCCCTGGGCAATGAAAGAAAGTACAGAAGGCAGGTGGCTTTGTGCACTGTTCCACAAATAGCTGGAATTTTTTGCTTGTATGTGTGGAATACTGAAAAAAGTGACTAACCTTAGTGTTTACTTTCAAATAGCAGATGGTGCCATAGGAGTACAAAAGCAGTTGTTCTGCATGTCCTGTGCAGTGGAAAAAAAATGCTGGGTGAAAACTGGATCTAGTTTTAGTCTCCTGTTTCCCAGAGACAGATTTGGAACAAAGGGAGCTCAGGTTTCATTGCCAGGGTGGGTTTTGGCCGGTAGCTCAGCTGGGATGTGGGGTGTGTACAGTCGGGGCAGAGTCCCAGAGGGTTTTGCTTGGTAAGGATGCACGGGAACAGCCTTAAGTCACCAAACTGACAGCAAATTCAAATGTCTCACTGAATCTAAAGCTCCTTCTTAGATGGTGTTTACTATAGGTGTGATTTTTATTTTTTTTAATACACTTTTTTTTTTACAGCAGCTTTTTACCTAGCCTTTAGTAAACTTAAGGCATCTTGTGTGTTGAACTTTCTGCTTCTAAACAACAGAGATGCTGCTGAGATTAGAGCTGTCCTGCAAGGAGTCTGGGAAACTGAAAATCTTCTTCTGGTGATGAAATCCAAGTAACTGAAAGGATGGTTAGTCATGTATGCAGTAATGTGGATGCTAGTTAGCTACAAGTGTCAGTGTATAATACCACTTTTTTAAAGATTCGGGTAGATAGCTGAGGTTATAGCTTGCCATGTGTTCTTTTGTGCAACAGATGGGTACTGTGCACTTAAAAGGTTAATTTTCAGCATGAATTAAAAAGATACTACAGTCAGTTTAAGGAACCTCAAATGGATAATACCGTTATTAATTTTATTAATTAGATGCTTGCTTCTGAAGTCTTCAATTTTTGATGTGTGCTTCTGAAACTTGTTCTTTAATACTATGCTCCAAAGTTTAAATAATACTCAAGTACGTTTCAGTCTCTCTCAGGAGGCAAAAAGCAGAAATATGAGAGGAATTATCTTGCTGCTGGTTTATATCACTGTGGGATACACATAGATTTTTTTCATTATTGTCTTTAATGAAGTTTTCTTGTAAAAAAAATAATCTGGTTATGCATCAACTATTTTGTATTACTTACTCTGCTTATTAAATTACTGGCCTTTTTCACATCTGTGTAAGAAATAAAAGTATTTTGCAGGTGAATCACCTGTGTGTTACTGAGCACATCAGCCTCATAAGAGACAAACTGTAATTGTAAAATACTCTGAAGTGAAGGTTCAAAAAAAAAAGCCTGTTTGATTTATTTACCCAAGTGCTTCTCTCTTTTGTTTGAGTTTGGTGAAAACTGCTGTATTTGGATGCCAAATCAAGGAGTAAACTGTCTGTTTTTCTATCACTCCAATCTCCTCTTTTTACCTTTATTTTGTACATCTTCCTTGTGAACATGAGGCTCTTTTAATAAATAAAAAGAGGGATTTTATATAATCTACTGAAAGAAAACTGTGTCACAGTCCCCTTTGCTTGATGGTGCTGTACTATAGCATTTAAACAAGTCAGTGGTATGTTGGTTTTGTGTTATTTTCTTTTTTTCTTTGAGCCAATTCATCTGTCCGTCTCAGAAAATAAGAGTATTCCTCCAGTTTTCTCACAGGATGTGCTGAGTACTACTAACCTCCTGCAGCTGGGGGGACACGAACCTTCTGGATGAAAGGCATTTTGTGGAAAGTTTTGAGAGAAACAGGATTGAAAGGGCTGCTGCTGCTTTGGCTCTACCAGAGGCGGGTCCCCTTTGCTTACTGCGGTGGCAAGGCAGAATCCCCCCACCCGGGGACTGCTCCTACTGCTCCTGGAAGGAGGTAAGAAAGGAGCTGTTCTGCTGGAGCTGGGGCTTGAGCGTGCTCTTCCCCTGCTGCCGCAGCAGTCCCAGCTTTGCTTTTACTTAGAGAATTCTCCATGGGGTTAAACTGCCTGAGGTCAGCACCTTACCTGGGAAATCAGTGTGTGCGGTTATGGGAGCTTGTGGTGTGGCTCTGAGTCACCTGAGCTGAGCCTCCAGCTTGGCTGAATAAGCCAACATGGTCAAATTTACATTGTTAAATAGTTTGTTGTGCATCTTCTCCATTATTAGCTGTAGTGCAGAGCCTTGGCCGGTTCCCACTGTCACTAAGGGCTGAAACTCCAGGTGAGGAGTGTGGTGCCCCAGGGGGGCCGTGCCCTGGCTCCCAGAGTAACCACCAAGCCTGGGTGGCATCTCTCTCTCAGGTACCAGGGACACTTTGGAAGACACAGGTCAAATAATTGGCAAAACTGCCCTAATGTTTAACTTCCAGAGTTCCAACTCTGTATAGTAAAGATGTTTCTGATTTTTTCCCCTTCCCAATGCCACAAAAGCATGTGAAACATCCAAAGAAAAAGGCCCAGCCAGTGTTCAGACAGTGTTCCTACAGAACTGAACAGCTTAAGGGACACAGACTAGTTGTAAGATACCAATTTAATGCAAAATTAAAGTTTTCTGCTGGTGTTTTATAAACCAATCAATCCTGCTGCAGTATTGATTATGCTGTTACTTTAAACAGGCAAAAAACCCCACCCCTAACCTTCCTGAATGGGTGCAGAGCCCCCACTCTCTGCACACCCCACCCCTGGCACCCCCCTGCCTAGGCGTGTTTTCTGTGTAAAACACCAGCCTGAGTCCCTCAACCCCCTGCTACACACAAAGACAGTGCTGCCAGCTCTTTAAAAATAACTATCTCAATGAACTATTTCAAAACCGAAAGGCCTCCCTTCTCTATATCCAGCTATGTTTCTGACTCGGCAAAAATTTCACAGTTCTCTTCTGTTTGTTGTTGCTTCAGTTCACCTTTCAGCCTCCACAGGGAAAGCTGCGAACAACGCTTCTGGCACTGACGCTGCAGGTTCTTTATGCCCTTTTTTAATGGCTCTGTAAAGAACAGCCTCTAGTTCTCAGCTGTCACAGCTGCCCCATCTTGTAACTCAAATAGTAAAATATGCATGAGCTTTTCAAATTATTTTTATTCTGTTAAATAACATTACAAGAAAGGTACAGGCAGAGGAGTTTTGCACTGACAAAACTATTCAGCTATAGCTATAAACAAACTGAGTTTACCAGGCTCAAAACTGATAAGGTTTTCCTTCACTAGTTAACAGTGGCTGACAGAAATTACAACTGTGCACCCAAAAGTCTCACTTAGTCCACTAAAGGCTGAGGGAAATGGAATAAATTAGTTCATAAATGAAAATCAGCTGCTAAGCTACTGTAAACAAATTCCAAATGAAATAATTTTACCTTCTCTGAACTTTTGCTCTCTGCCACAAGTGGTCAGAAGCTGCCTCTGCTGCCGTGAAAAGCAAAACCTCCCACCATGGTCTCCAGGGCCAGGTTTTCGTCCCTGCTGGTTGATTTTTTCCCCAAGTTTTCTTTACCCCCTGCCACTGCCTTTTGCCCCACCTTGACCCAACACAGCTGCCCAGCAAGAACAGGCTTTGCAGCTGGGACCAGCCCTGCCCTGCCTCTCAGTCACAGCTCTGAGGCCCTCTGGTGCCTGGCACTGATCTACTTCTAAGGGGCAGGTAATTAACAGGTTTCTCATACAGCCCATTTCTATGGCAGGGAAGGTCTTTTCCTCTTAGTTCAGAACCAGCATTTTTTAAGCCCTGGAATTGTCCTTCACGCTTAATGCAAATCTTCTGCCCAGCACCAGTGCATTTTATTACAGACTCAACCTCCTATTACAGAAAAAAAAAAATCTGCCACAGAGTAAACAAAGGCTGTGAGTCAAATCTACCACGACCCCCCCAAAGGCTCAGAGCGATGACGCTTTCATCAGCTCCAGCCAAGACTTAATGTCTGGTGAACAAAATGTTCTGGAAAAATGACAAGCCTTCTATAAACCCATTTTTCTGGCAGGTACATCCTGTTGTTTTAAAACCTGGAAAGACTGATTCAGCCTGGCTTCTGCAGGAGTTAAACGAGGGGAGGGGAAAGTGGGAAATATGAAGGTGGAGGGAAGAGCATGCGAGAAGAAAAGTGAGAGGCAGAGCTGAGCCCCACGCAGCCTCTGGTGCCAGTGTGCAGAGAGCCACTACTGTTAACCAGTGGTTTATAGAAACTTCATGTACACGTTGCCCACCTTCTTCGGTCCTTTTTTTGTGCCAAGGCAGTTTTCCAACATGTCTTTTGTGGGCAGGAAGCTGTCAGTATTGGTGACAAATTGCCGTAGCGCATTCCTGCCTGACAGGCGGCATTTTTGCTCCTCCTTGGCAATGCTGTCTAGCATGACTCCTCGGATGTCCTTAGGCTTCCCTGGCACACCGAAGATGATGAACAAGCCCAGGCAGTCCTGTCCTACCAGGTGGCAGAACTCTGCCAGCTTCTCAAACCTGCTCTTGTTTTGGAAGCGCTTGTCTGCCAGCGCGGCTTCCCGGCAGCAGTCCTCCACTGCCTCCGCGGGGCCGCCTTCGCCACGGACCAGCTCAGCCAGCTGCAAAGCCTGTACGGCGAACTGAAGTTTGATTTGCTTGTCAGCTCCAGACAGAGTCCAGATCCAGTCCACCCCGAACAAAGAGGACTGCTGCTTGGTCATCTTGCTGGTCATGATACATTCCTCTGCTCCCTTTTCCATGCAGAAGTGGATGAAGTTGACCAAAAAGATCTCACTCAGCGTGTTTGTGGCTGGCTGGAATTTGCTCTGAGGATCCACAAAACCAAGGTAGTCCTTCAGCCGTTGAGATGCATGGACCACGCCTTGGCTGAAGACTTCACAGATGACTAGAGTTTCAGCCTTGTTCTCCTGGCTGTCCTCGTGTGAGACCTTCTGGCCCATTTTCTGTGCAGGAGGAGGTCGTTTCCACATGCGGACCGCTTTGGGGAAGTCCCTGCCTTTTCCAGCGAGGGCTCTGTAGGTGCTGGGCTCAGCCAGACCTATTATTAAGCATGCACATGGCTACCTGTTGCCCTCCCGCTGAAGATCAATGGCAGCGGCAGAGGTGAACTCCGTGTGCTGGCTGCCGACCCGCGGGGCAGATGGGCTTTCTCCTGGGTGTGTTTCTCCGCAGCTGACTGAGCAGCAACCAGCCGGACAGGCCCAGTAACTTCCACACCTACTGAATGCCTCGGTGCTTGTTTTCCTTATTGTTAATTCTGACACCATTTCTTTAGCTGATGCTATCTCATTCCAGTCTGATCTTATCTCCTTTGATCTCATTTTTAGGACTATTACAGAGAAGCCATTTTATTGGCACTGGGTGCTTCCTGGAGATGAAACCACTTCTGCATTAATCACATAGAGAAGGGTATGCATCCAAACATGAAGACTTGTACAGGCGCTTGAATTGATGCAGTGGTCTTTTTTGATGGGCCACTGCCTGTGTCCCAGTATTAACTGCTGCTGCCAGTAGCAGTGGTTGTGCCACAGCAACGCACATGGATTTGGACTTTGCCTCAACTGAGCAGCTCGTGCTGTTGCTGTCTGTAACTGGATTATCTCAGCGAAGCTTGGACAGGCAGTCCATGCAGGACTGTCAAAGAGTTACCAATAAACCCACTTCCTAACCTTACAAAATCCCCTCTCTCTAGGTGTGAAGCTGGAACGTATGTTACCGCTGCAGCAGGAGCCAGCCCTGTTCAGCTCTGGACGTTGCTGGTGCCAAATGCACCACTACGGTCTCTTCATTGGCCCAGGATCTCACCACCATTCTCAAGAAACAGGCTCTGTCCTGCTGGATGCTGCTCTTCCTTCTCTTCACTCTCAGTGAGTGAAAAAAGTATCAAGAATCTGTCTTTCTCTGCCCTCTTTACTCTCATTGCTCAAAACATCCTCATACGATCTCTCTCTCCTGCCTACAGATGTTCTTGTGCTCCTGCCACCCCATGGGAAACACCTTCTCAGGTGCACGGGCTGGTCAGTCCTGCTGCTGCCCTTGGGTCCCTCTCTCTAAGGAAGAGATCACGTCCTACATATTATGTGTCTTTTTCTCCCACAGGTCTTCAAAGGTGCCATGGGCCCATCTCCATTCCTTCATGACCTTCTCACAGCTATGATTAGGGAGCATGCTGCTGCTTATCCTGTTATCTCTGATCGTAACTCTAATTTCCCTTTACTCAGGGGTTCCCCAGCACTCTCCTGATACTCTCTCTTTGCTGAACACTGCTCCAGATCCACTGGCAACTCAGAAGGTTTTGCTTCTTAGCTGCCTCAGAGAGCACTATCTTCTTCCTCCCAACCGAGGATAAGAAGCACAGTAGCAAAAGCTCTTGCTGCAAATGAAAATGCCAAAATACTAAGGTGAAGCATGAAGTATGCACTAAACATTCATAAGAACAAAATGGTGCAAGGTATAAAAAGCATGCAGGTGGGGTAAGCACAAATACTCTCCTAAAGGGAAAGCCAGGATGCAACAATACCTAGTAGATGGGAATCAGAAATCATTCCAGAGGTTATTCTGGATAACTTCGGCATTCCTAAGCATATATGTAATTTATGCAAACAGAAGAAAGCTGGGTTTAATCTCCATAGGCTCTTGATCAATACCCATCTATCTTTTCCTCATCACTGTAAACAAACAGACAAGGAAAGTTTAGCATCCTCTAGGTTTCAAAGTGCTTATCCTCACTGTTCCCATTGAAATGCTGAACCTGATGAACAAAACCACAGAAATGAAGGTAAATGAGATGGGGGTTCTGCATTTTCTGGTCCGTTATCTGGGCTACACTGGGCAAAATACTGATCACGATTTGTACCTGCACCCCAGCAACAAAATGTCGTTTGGGGAAGCTCAACTCCTGTTGGCAAAGCAGCTGGAGCTCCTCAGACTGCTGAGGGCTGGAGGGCACAGGGAGGGGAATGACACCTAGGCCAGGGAGACGGCTGCCCTTTACAGCAAGAAGGGCCAGAGTCCTTCTTTCGGCACCGTGCGAGGACTCCCCGAGCAGCACACACCAAGCAACGGGGAAGCGCCTTCTCATCACACCGTGCCAAACAGCCCAAGATGCTCAGAACTGGATCCCTGAAATAAGTAAAAAGACTTGGGGTAGTTGATTCCTTAGCTGTTAACCAAGCCCTTCTGCAGGCACTATCGACAAATGAACAAACAAGTCCACAAAAAACATGTGATTTTGTCCCTTCTCCCTCCTTTGTCTTTTAAATAGAACAAAACAAACTTCCTAGGAAAATAAAAGGAAAAAAAGAGGTTACATGAGAAAGGAACCAGCTTCCAGAAACACCTGGCATTTTCCACAGACTTTATTGGACTTTACATGGCAATACACAGTAGTTATGTTGCCCTCTTCAAACACACACAAATTAAAATACCCCAACGGTATCAATTGTGTGCACATGCGCACAGAAACTTCCTGACTTCATCGCCTGCTTTCAAATTCCACCCCCATAAAGTAACCAAGGTTCAGATGACAGACAACTTCGAGGGGCTGACCTGGCTTCCAACCGGCGAATGCAGGAAAGGGTTGTTCGGAGCGGAACGTTACTTACACTGGACTTAAATAAACCATCATCTCCTGTTGTTGATACACTTGCTAACAGCACTGGACTGAAGAGAAATCAGAGAGTATTTGTTTGTGCCTATTTCAGCACATAACGTTGTGTCACTAGCCCCCCCCTTTTCTCCCCCCGTGAATATCCAGTCATATTAACTAGTCAGCATCTAGTGAGAGCGAATCTGGAGATCTGCTCAGGAGTCTGCACCAAGGTCTTCCCAGTGCTTGAGCAGCATTTGGGAGAGCAGGGTCTTAAGCTCAACTTACATGTAAATAATAACCATATTGCAGAGTATTCACAGAAAGCGAGCCCTGAATTCACATCCCAAGCATCTGCACCCTAAAGCTGACGGCAGGTGTTACACAATGTGGTATTTCTGCCTGAATAAAATAGCTCAAACACCCCCAAGACTGCAGAGGAAGAAACAACAGACAGCAAATTATTTGCAGACAGGCATTAGTCAGGAGTATCGAATAAAGCATCAGTTGTGATCTGTTTGTAGACAGATGGTAAGCAGCACAAACTATTTTATGTATACATTATGGATTGTTTGCCTGGCTCCAGTTACTAAAGAAAAAATGGCAGTGCTTGACATTATGTGTAACACAAGCAGTCCACATCAAATTTTTCATCTTGGTACATAAGCAATAGCCTACACTGCCCATCCTTCCAAGAACCAGGCTGGTAACAGCTTATCAGGTTACAATAATATAATGCTAGAATGAGTCTCCAATCTACTCCAACATCCGATGGGAGCTCCCTGGTAGCCCTGGAAGAACCTTTCTTCCTTTCCTAGCTTTGTTAATAGTGTTTCAGAAATATCCACAAAGTCAGCACAAATCTAACATCCCCACCAGCAACGTGTCAGAAATGGCCTCACTTCCAGCAAGGAGGGCGATGAAACGAGTGACAAACACTTG
Source organism: Strix uralensis (assembly GCF_047716275.1). Lineage (NCBI taxonomy): Eukaryota > Metazoa > Chordata > Aves > Strigiformes > Strigidae > Strix > Strix uralensis. The sequence goes on from NC_133976.1 coordinate 89,870,821, forward strand.
GTAAAGCAACATACCACCGCAAGAAACAATTCCAGCTGTACTTTTTTTGCCTTTACAAAGCGAAGAAGCTTCATGCCATTGTGCTAAAATACATGCAACATTCAACACCATATGAATGACCACTGTAATAAACAAGAGTTACTTTTTTTTGTTTGCTTTTGGCTAGGACACCTCGCAATACTGGAAGTCTGACCAAAGATTTCCACTGGCTAGTTAGGTTTTTTAAAATCTGATGATCTTCAAAAGCAGAGGAGCTGTGCTTTAAGCAGGTAAAACAATGAGCAATATGTTTGATATGTGAATTTTGGAGGAAAAGTCCCACTTTAGCTTTAATATTATGAAATAATATATTTCCTATACATTTCTCTATATAACTTTAATTTTTTTGCAACTACACCATCTTTATGTTAGTCACAGCACAGAAATATTCCTTCCATGTGCAGGGAATACTCTCAACTTTAAGGAAATTTTTTAAGTCACAGAAGTGTTAATAACCCTGTTTGAGTGATGTAACTACTGCTGCTGGGAACAAGAAAGAAGATGTTTGAAAATCTGCAGTTTCTGTACGAGTCACTGCTAGAAGAAACATGCTTTGTAATTGTTTCATCCCAAATGGAAGATCATTAAACTGTGCACTTAGTAAAAAGGAACAAAAGCAAACAGTTCCAAAGGTCAGCCTGCCTTTTCCAGTAACCAGCTGGTATGCAAACTGGCATAATTTTTTTTATAACCCTCTCCCTTTCCCCTACACCTCGAACTTTCCATCACTCTATCTCACAAAATTAAAATTTTTGCTTTTATATGTTCTTCATATACTTCTTTTTTCTTTTTTTTCTTTTTTTTTTTTATAAAACAGTATAAAAATAAGACCAACAGTCAAAAAGTTACTGGGGAGTTTATGCAGGGCATGGATTACTAAAATCCTGCACCGGATATTGTAGGAAGGGCAGAACTGGTATTTGTACCAAACAAATGCACTTGAAAAAGAGCAGTAACATCTTTTTTCAGCTGAGAGCCTAGAGAAAGCTGATGCACGACATCCACAGACACAGTACTTCTACCTAACATCTTCTGTTATTTTGAAACAGTATAAGGGATTATCTGAGGCCGTGAATAAGCAAAAGGAGCACTATCATACCACGTAAATTTAAATGCAACACTCTGAAACATATCACCAGTTTGTACATTAAATATAGTGAAAACAATTACCATTCACCAGTGTCTGGGTGTTTCTTATGGCAACTTCTAGAGTAGGCACCTTTTTTTTTTTTTCCTCCTTTTCTTTTCAAATTCTCCACCCCCCAGCGTTACTTCTAACAAACAGAAGCAAGAGCGATGTAATGTACATGATCTGCTGCCTGTCACATGTAATGATGACGTTTCTTGCACACAGGAAAATGAGCCTTTGTCAGTGCCTGGTGGTTCCTGTCACACGTTGGAGTCCTCATCTGTTATACTGGTGCTAGGAGAGCGAGTCGCAAAGTCTTTAAACATTTCATCCTCTTTCAACATGTGCTAGAAAGGAAAGGAGAGAAGAGTCAAGGTTCAGGCCCTCACAGCTGAAAGCAGGCACCTGGGCCAGTCTGGTTCTGTGCCCTCAGCCCTGCCAGACACTGCTTTGTTCTGCTGAGGACGTTTTTCACCTGTGCTGGTGACAAAACAGCTCGCTGCTGTCTGCTGGCCCAAATGGCGTGGGGAGCGCAGGCCCGGGCTGGCCACCACCCAGTAAATTTGTCATGACCCTCAGTTGGCAACTCATGGCCCAGGGGCAACCGGGTGCCACGTCTCTGCCCTCCCCGGAGCACGGGGAGTCAGCGAGGAGAGATGGCAACCACAGGCCACCTCTCCCAGGTGGGGAAACCTCCCTGCCAGGATGGGCAGGTACCTTCCACAACCACTGGTTTTTCTTTTCCCCTCTGTCCCTGTACAAAACCCAAAGGACCTCAACTGACCCCTAGTTCTGATGAGGCTTCATTATACCCATAATTTGCACAGTATTTTATATACTTTAGCCCCGAGAGACCAGTGGCGCTTCACTCTATCCAAAGATTAGTGCCGCTATGCACTGAAATCGATCAAAGCAATTGTCCCCAAACTACAAAACTCATCTGCTTAACAGAGCCAGTAATAGCAAAGAAAAGTTGTACTTGGTGTATTAGCGACTGCCAAGGGGTTTAGACCCATCTTACAGAAATACAGATCTTATTCCACAGGACGCCCCCTTTCAAGCCTTACTGTCAAGTTGTTGATGCCTTCAGAAAACGCTCCTATTTGTCTTACTGTCCCTTCTGAATCTTCCATCTACAAAAAACAGATCATGAATAATGACTCAATAATAAATTCACTGCATGCCATGACAGAGTGGCAATTAAGTGCAGCACATAATACAGCTGACATGGTCTGAGCAAGGCAGGAGCGTGCCCTGTCGCGAGAGGACAGTTATGCCAGAGCAGATCCTGCTGCCAGAGCAGGTCCTGCAGGTGCTGCGTTCACCGCTTGGACCTCCTTGGGCCGAGAGACGCTTCCGCTTGTAACGCTGTGCAACTGCACGAAGTCACAACCTCCACGGGCCAAAGCAAAAGGAAGGCTTCCCCTGAGAAAAGGCAGGTTTTCCACCAAACTTGACAGCGCAGTCAAGGACTCCAAACTGCTAGAACTGACTTACCTGCTCCAGCCTGTCCAAATCATCATCGTCATATACTCGGATATCCAGGCCAGGCTTAAAACCCTTCTTCGACCCACTTCCAGATGCCCGCCCCAGCTCCATCGGACACACATACTCTTCCACATCATCTTGCTTCTTCTTCCTCAGGCTTCCAAAATTGCTGAAGGCAAGTTTCTTTGGCTTACAATTGAAGAGAAGATTGACAAGAAGTTAGAGAATCAGCAAAGAATTAACAGATCTCTTACTCTTGCACTGGTGTTTCAATGATGAAGGATCTAAACAAAGATCTTCCAAATAGCTGTATTTCATGATAATTGCATCTGAAAGAACAAGATGTGTCCCCTCATTCTACCACTGTTAAGACAACACCATTTAAAGGATACCAAATGAGATCAGAATCCCACTGCATTAAACTATGAGCATATGAGCAGTCAGAGACAGTCTCCCTCCTAAACGTCTTACAGTACAGACAGAAGGACAACATACAGGAGTGCTACCTCTTGTCTGTGCACGAGAGGCTGAGATGTGGTGCGTTCATGGCAGACACAAGTGTCAAACCCAGATCTGTTGAGTCCTGCTCTTGTGCTTCTTTCATTAGCAGCCAGCCCCTTCTTTCAGACCTTACTGAACTGCCTGCCAAACGTGGATAAAACCAGCACACTGGAGATGTAAACATCTGCCTAGAAGCTCACACGCTGACCCAGGACACGTGACCTACCTTTACTTTGGCAGTTGCTGTTAAAAGGACATAGTCTGGGGACTCCATGGCTTCACGCTTCTGCTGCTGGGCCTCCTGCCCAATGAGGAGGTTGAAATGAGTCGCCAAGTGCCGTCTCAGTAGTGTCTTGTTTGGTGGGATGTTCAGCAACTGCGCCATGGTTTCTACATTGAAACGAGGCTCCAGAACCTATTAATCAAATCACAGAGAATGAAGCCAGTACTGCCTGGTGAGGTCTCAAGGACATCAACAGACAGGCCTATCTTGGTCACTTCCTACCTGTTGCTTTGGGGTTTTTGTTCGTATTTTAGAGGAAACATACAGCAAAGAGAGAGAAAAGAGAGTTAACTACTTAAAGGATTCATAAAATCCTACCTCCAGGCTTTCCTTCTTGAGTTATAAATAAATTGGCAGGTAAGAAGAAAGGAACAAACACCCTTAACTCATGTAATGTGTGAAGCTGCCACAAAATGTTTACCCACCATCCTCTTTAATTCTGGAAAATGTAGCCAGAGGAATGATGGAAAAAAATAAACAGACATAAATATTTGGAGCAGGGATCTTAATCACCACAACAAACCTCTGCAAGTATAAGTGTCTCGTCTGGAGTATCTGATGCTAGAGCAATTAAAGCCAGTCCTGGTTTGACACCGAAATCACAAATTTTACAAAAGTAACAAGCCTTCCTCACAAAATAAGAACATATCCAGGTCTAGGAAGGAAGATGGTGGCTGTTTAACAGCACGATAACAGTGTACAGCATCATAGGACAGGAGGTGGATAATGCCATAACTAAATTAAATTCTGAGGGGAATACGGATAATCAAACCCATTGCTGCCCACACTAATTCTGCCCAGGACATTAATGTCCTTTGAACTGTAGGGTAATACATTTTGATAGCAATGTCTTGTTAAGCAGAATAAGAAGATAAGGTGTGTGCAGCAAAGATAATGTCAGAACTTTGCTCTAGTGACTCTCAGACATTTTTTTTTTAAATAAAGTGGAACAAGCCAGCGTAAAACCTTACCATCAGTCCCCCGTGCACACCGCTCCCACGCAGGTTAGGCGCATACTCTGCCAGGTCAACAGAGCGTAACCACTCCATCACGCGATGATTGGTCCACTGGGTGACCTCAGAAGGCGTGATGTTATTCTGTGAACAGGAGGAACAGGTGGTTAAAGGAGACTCCCTGACTCAGCTGTCCTAGCCCCAGTCTTCACTGAAACAAACATCTCCTGCCCTTCATGAATGCAAGCCCACCTTGCCCTTGAGAAAAACCCTCTTTCTGGATTGCTATGTTGCAGTAATACCAATGTGGAGGTGGGTCTGGGCAGCGGGCAGGTCTGTATTATGCTTCACATCATTCGATTATCCTGCTGTGCACTAGGACTACTTGCAACTTCTAGCAGTAGAACTGAAGATTTAGCTAGCTCCATGAGCTGCTGTGCTTTTCTTGCAGATACACATTGTGAATCTAAATCCAAGAGTCTGGGTTGCTTCATCATCCATTGCCCTATAGCAGCATATGCTGCTTCCAAAACAAACTGATGGCAGTCTTCCATCTGGTAACAGGGCCAAACTCCTCTTACACAGAAAATTTTGACACAGCCATCAATTTTCCAGAGAGTTACACAAGATGCATGGCAACAGTGTGCTGAGATCAAGAAGATTTATGTTCATCAGATGATCAAGATGATCTACAGCACATCAGAGACTGGGCCAAACCAGCCAGCCGTTGGCTAGGAAGAGAAGCAGGAGACTTGGCAAGGGGGACATGAGTCTGGGGCCATGGAAGGTGGAGGAAAGTTAGTAGTGTTCCAGGTAGTGATGGTAGAGCATGAGACTGGAAGAGCAATAGGAGAAAAGGAAACCGAAAATGAAACAGATGAGAGGAAGGAGGAGACAGGAGGAGCGTGCAGAGCAGGAATAATCAGAAACACCAGGGAAAAAACCCTAGAGGATTTCTCTTCCCAGCTTCATCTGAAAGCAGTACCTCATCAGACGGCCTCCTGCGCAGACAGTTGGGCTCAAAGTTATTTATTCTCAAAACCTGAATGGCTCTTTTGATGCTGAGGTGGTGGAGGACACTGACAACTTTCAAGGACAGCAAGTCATCCTGTCGAAGAGGAAGGGGGAGTTAATAAACATAAACATGCTTATTGGTGGAACCAGCATCTGACTAGAGGAGACTACTTTGGACCCTGGCTTAAAATGGCACATCTGACACATTCCAGGGTAAGATTTTAATATGTGAGACACATGATTAACATCAAACCATCTGTCCCAAAATAAAAGCTTTCCATGTTGTACTGTACTAGCTCCTGGGCGATGTTCTTCACATGGGGTACAGAGCTTAGTACAAGAAACCTGGGGTAACAAGGAGGGGAAGGGGTGAGATCACACACCCTCAATGATCAGATTAGAGCCAGCACAGCTTTGCACAGTGCATCAGACTCACCTGGCATTTGCATTTAATCCTGCCAAAAGTTTTAATACCATAAACATCCAGCTAAAAGCTTAACTGAAAACAATAAATTACCCTGAAAATTGAGGCATTCTGTATGGTTAGAATGAAAAAAAGGAGGGAAGAAAAATATGAAGGTGCATCATGTTGGTCTCCCACAGCTGCAAATGATAAATGTTTTTTGAAATGCTTGTCACAAGTGATTGAACGATGGAAAGGGTGACCATACCCAGACTGTGCAAGGCTCACCTTAAGTCGCCTTGGCCCCAGCTCACCAAGCTCCTACCTTGTGCAGGCACCTGCTACAATTCGAGGGAAGGAGGGCAGTTGGCCAGGAGCACCAGCTCCCCCTCACGTGTGCCACGGGAGCATGCTGGACACACAGGCAGCCTGAAGGTTGGCTCTGTGACAAGGCACTGCAAGGCAACTGGGCTGTGCCTTCACACCACACCACTTTCAGCATGGGACAAGCCACTTCTCACACACTGCAGGGCAAGAGCCTGCAAAGGGACGGCCACGTTCCTTCCTGCAACGTATCAGTGATACTAAAAAAGCAGCCAGTTCTTTCTCCAAAAGCTTGATCCTCACAATATTTTCTACTTAAACATTCATCTCACAAAGAGACTTATTCTATAGCTCACACAGACTGGCAGTTTAGGCTCCCACCAGCATCTGTGGAAAGTGTCAGGCATCCCTTCGTGCCATGCCAAGGGATGAGATGGTGCCTCACAGTGTCCCTCTCTGCACTGACGACTGCCTTTGGCTGGACAGGTAGCTTTCTGAGATGTCGAGAAATGGGAGAGATTAGTTCCTCCCTTCGTGACTGAAGTTCCCTCTTCTCCTTGTACTCAGGGCTCCTTCAAACCACCGAGAAGGGGTGAGGCAGAGCCTTGTAGCACCCAAGGGGCACAGGAGACGTGGTGGACAGTGGCGAAGGAGACAGAAGGTTTAGATGAGTCTCACAGGTTAAAAAAGGTGGCTGGTGCTACCCAACACCCCGACCTGCCCGACCAGTTTGCAATCTACACAATGCGGAAGGGGTCACGTTTTGTCGAGCCCCTGACGACGACGACAAAGTGCTGCCACGAAAGGCTTGGGGGAAGCTGAGAGGAGGTGAAGGTGGGAAGGGAGAAGGCTGCTGGCAGAGGTGTGTGGTACGGCACAACTGCTTGTGCTGTGGGGTACGAAAAAGGTTGCTGTCGCTGGTGAATGGACCCAAAGGGAGCAGGAGGAACACGGAAGCTGGGATGGGGATGTTGGAGGGTGTTACGTGAATTTAACATCTATGCCATCGCAGCAATAGGCACGGTGAAAGCAGGTCTCTCTAGTCTCAAGTGGTCTTTAGTGAGCTATCTGGAGGTATGCCAGCATGCACTGAAGTGGGGAGAAACAGAACATGAAAAAGATGTCAGGAGAAGAAAAGCCATTTACTCACCACGCTCATGTAATGGAGCATTCGGCCATCCACCTTTCCTTCATCAAACTGGGTCTTATACTGGGGGAGGCCAATGTCATCCAGCCACCCTAAGGCAGAGACAGATGCTCACGTCAGTGTGGTAGCGAAGTTACCTACCGCCAGTTAATGTTGTTCTCATTCTTTGAGCCCTAAATTAGCCATAATTAGGAACCCCTGTCTAAAGTTGCTGCTTCCGCATGTAATAAAATCTTACTGGTAACCCAGTGGTAATCCAGTTTCCCATGATTGTTTTCCTCTTCAGATCCGAGCGCCTGCAGAGCAAGCTGGAGCTTCTTCCGATGCAATGGGTGCTTTATCCCAAGCTCCTGTGAAAGGAAAGAAAGCAGCAAACCTAGAGACAATACTGTATTTTATTTCTCCCTCTGCTGAATTACAAATGGTTTCAGGGAGTCACACTGTACTCAGCACTTGCTGGTGACTTAGCAGGTTTATTTTATATTTGCTGAATATCAGCATCATTTTAGCACTAGGGAAAGGCCCACTCACTGTGGTGAATTAATTTCAAAACGTGGTGGATTCCAAACTGTAGGAAAATGTCAGCCACAACGTTCTCATACCAGGTTAAAACAATCCCACAATATAAACCATGTCAGCATTCAGAAAAATACTTGATAGGATTATTTCCTTCCCTCCCACTTAAGTTAAAAGAATTATTTAGTTAAGAGCATGTGAAGTTCCCAGGAACTACTGATTTTTATTAATGCTTCCAAATGCGTAACACCTTCCCCAGTTTAACTGCAAGTGCAGCCATTCCAGGATCTCTTCCATCCCATATACACTTGCTAGTTAATGTTAACTCTGGTTAACAAGCCACTACGTTCATATCACACTCTTCTTATTCCAGTTGTAGTGTAACTGTAATTTTGAATTAGCTCACTGCATAATTGAGAAATCAGGCTTTCTATTTGCTGAGGAGAGTGATTTTTTTAAAAGCTGAAAATTCAAATGTTAGAGAATACTGTGGATTCAAAGTATAAATTGAATCAACTTTTTTTTCTGACTCTTTTCTAGAAAAAAGATAATTCTGTAACGATTTAAGACAAAGAGACTGATCATCCTGTGTGTAACAAATCCTCATTCCTCTTTGTGTAAAATGGGCAGAAAATACAATCAGACAAAACCAGCAGTTTTTTTACACACTTCTCACACAGACATAAAATAACTGTACCATACATGAGTACTAATGAATCAGGGCTACAAACCCAGGACCATGAGGCACTCTCACGTGCATATTTTTAGAAGGTGGCATAGCCAATTGATATGTCCATGCTTAATGAAGTCAAATCACATATTTGTAATTATTGGCTTAATTACAGAGCACTACATTTCTATGAAACTTCAACAAAAATGAAACGGATTTGATTTCACTGCAGATGACAATATTTTAAAAAATCATCTTGTTTATGTTTTTATTTTTACTGGGTGCATCTTACAGACATGATTTACATGCACAGAAATAGCAGTTTCCTTGTAGCTTTAACTGAAAGCAGTGTTTCCAGTATTTCTCACCTTTTCCAGGTCCTGCTGAGAAGCCTGCAGAAGCGTTTGCCCAGACAGTATCCAGTGTTTGCCATTACTTATGTAAGAGCCTAGCCCTTGGTCCTGAAGCCAGTTGCAAACCTGCTCCTTCGTCCACTTTGCGAATGGCGTGTCCAGCTCACTACAGATTTTATGAAAAAAAGACTGATACATCCCATGCCTCAAATCTCCTATTCTCATACATAATGATAAAACCAAAACCTAAGCCTAATTCACGAGTATTCTGTGGGAGGTGGGACAATCTCCAGGGGAGAATGTGCATCACGACAGGCTGTCAGGTGAACCTCATGTGGAAGGTGTCTCTACTTCTGAACCGTGCGCACCACGAAGCACTGCTGGCTGCTGATCTCCTGCCACTACCACAATAAACACGGTCTATTAATACTAATGAAAACAACGACCTCTGCTGCCTCGTATGGCTAAAACTCTGAAGCGAGACCACAGTGTTTCACTTTAGCCTTTAAACCCAGAAGAACAGCAGGAAACATACCCCAGGAGTATCTGCCCTTGCCAGGTGAGGGCTCACACCCTGCTTCATGCGGCCTCCCAGCCACATTCCTGCAAAGCCGTGAGCAAGGCAGGCTCTGCTCGGCAGCAGGAGCCCACCACCCAGTCAACCCCAACCCTGCAAAGACCATCTCTCAAAGGAGGAAGCAGCCTGGTTCCGCCTGTTCCCATCTGCCAGGAGAGGGGACATTTCCTTTGGGCACTGCGCTTCTCCTCTGGACCCTGTGCTCAACCGGGGCTGGGGGGAAGGTGGGCACCAGCACGCTTTACACCACTCATCTTACTTGTGAGACTGCCCCAGGTCCCGAGACCAGCCCAGTCGTGGTCCCGCCGTTGCTCTTGTTCCTCCTCTTTTGAACTCCGTCTCGGACATGTCATCTGGGTTGAAGGTGGTCGACTGACTTCTTTTAAGCCTAGTTTAAAGGAAGAAAGCATATTCACATTTGGCTAAGGAAAAGGCTTGCTGCTACTGCTGCAACCAATATAAGTAAGATCTCCTACAGGGTTTGTAGCTCTTCTTCTACCTGCCACCATCTACTGTTAGTTCTCTCAAATGCCATACTGGCTCCTGCTCTTGAGACTGTAAACCATGGAGCCACATGCCGGAGGGGGAAAAAGGGAAGATGTCTCCCAGCAAACCCCTGCATAAGCCCCAGCTCTGGAGAACGGTCACTTCTCATCTTTTACTTACTTTCCAAATAACTTCTTGATCCCCCTGGCCTTTTTCTTGGAATCTGGAGAAGGCGGCGTCATCTGTAGACTATCCGTTTCTTTTGGGCGAGGGGGCAAGCCAGCCAGATCCAAGTGATCTGCAGATCCCTTCTCCGTTTCAGCTATTGGAAAACAAAAGGCCCATCAAGACCCACTTGCGCAGGACTGTACAGACACACTCCTGAACTTGGAATTGCCTCTTGCTAAAATTATTGAAAACCACCATGTTAAGAAAATGGGGCAAAGAAGGATGGGAAAATCCAGGAGAAACAACACATGTTCCTCCTTCATGGGCTGGACTGGGAACACTCCAAGGCAATGCTCTGCACCAGTTAAGTGCCTTGCATCCAAGGTGGGCAAAAAACGCCTTGTGAATCAATCAGTGAATTAAATCCCAAGTTTACTTTTCCTCAGGGAGTGCTCCTACAGTCCTTTCACAGACAGAGCTGAGGCACGTGGATGCCCAGAAACAATTCAGTGCTGTGGCAGGGAACCAAACCAGGTGTCCCCAAAGCACAGAAAAATAAGTAATTTCCCTGCAGGCATCTTTCCTAGTAAGCTGCAGTATTCCATAAATTCCCCATCCAGGAAATTCCAGGAGCAGGAGGGCCCTTTTCCCCTCACTTCTGCAAACTGTGGAATATTTTGTTCCTCTGCAGAGAAACACCATGGAGTTCAGGCTCTGTCTGAACTACATCTTCTGAGTGATGCACAAAGCATCTCTGACTAGAGACCCTACACATTACCACCCACTCTAAAAGCACTAAATCCTTGATGTGTAGCTGTTGTTTTCTACCACAACAGACCTGAGGGCTCCTGTCCCCAAAAGCTGAGCTAACAAAGAACAGAACTATTTTAAGATAAATTTAAAAAGAAAACTGAAAGAATTGCAGTATCTACTAGGCTACGTAAGCAGAGATATGCCAGCAAGTGCCAGACAGCTGAATAAAACTACCATGTGGAGTTTATGCCACTTACTAGCTGGGGAACAGTGACAGCATGAGCCTGTTCAGATGAAGCAGCCGTGGCAAGGCAGCCTGCAGCAGGCTGACAGTCAGGCCTGTAACCACTTTTACCATCTTTTAACATGGTTGTATAATTAGATGACCATAATTTGTTTTTTAACTGGACTCTCAGACTTCAGAAGAAAACCAAGCAAGTTACCCAAGTCAAGGTAGCACATGTATTGCTGGGACATGTAGTCTCAAGTCACAGAGTTAATGCTGAGGCGGCCACAATGTGCCACAAACAGCAACAAACTGCAGGCTTTGCCAGAGTATCTTTCAGCTGGGCAAAGTTTAGATGATTCAGCCAGAACACATTTGAACATGTCCCATTTTCCACCAGTGTTTTAGGTGTTAAACCTTGCAGTGAAGCAACAAGGTCACATAAAAGATTATTTCTAGGCACTTTGGTCTGACCACTATTGATAAATGGATCCTGCAAGTGAGAGACAGCACTAACTTCGAACCAGGCTTTTGCATTTGTGGTTTTTGCTTTACTTGTATAAAAGAAGTGCTAGCTTAGAAAAAACATGTTTAAACAGCATTCTAGAGAGAGAATACCAGGACAAGGTTGGGCGCATTAGTAGCGGAGATTTGCGGGTATTGCAACGTTTGCTCCTTGTCCCTCGCTCCCTTTCATGCACAACCCCATAGAACAGCAAATATTTAAGGGGCCACAGGGGAAATTGTGAGGGCCCAGAGCACTTGGTTTCTTCATCAGTGAGGGGCACACTGGCTGGCTCTACACCCCCCGCCCCCGCGACTGACAGAGCTCTGCTTGCTAAAGTAGGACGCTGAAGGTCTTACCTGCTCTTGCCAGAACCACTCAGGGAACACACACATCACAAGACTGGTTTTTACTACGTGAATGGCTCTATCCCCATTTGCCCCAGTTATTTCTCATCTGTTTATTATAATATATGTATCTTAGAAGAGGAATTACATATCCTTCCCCCCAGAAGTCCCCTAAGTGAATGCCTGGGAAACATACCTCATTCCCTGCTTTGCCACCCTTTAAGCTCTTCCAGGAGCCACAGGACAGGTGACAGCAAAAGGTGCCTCCAGCATTTAAACATCACCAACACCCACCTGCTACCTTGGTCTGCGGGTAACTTTGTGCTCAAAGTTACGGCAAAGGTCTCTGCAAATTAACCCGCAATCTCTCTCATTAGTAGCAGTTACTGAGAAATGGCGCAGCTGACTTTTTAGCAGAGAGTAGATGTTACATGAAAACTCCTTTTAGTGATGGACAAAGTTTCAATGCAGAGCTCTGGTGTCTAGTTCTTGTCTGAAAAGTGTGTGGCCATAACCAGCTGTTAGCAGCAGTCACAAGACAGCGCTGGTACAGGCAGACATGCAGGATTACTATACCTAAAGTAGGTGCACTTGCACTTCGACTGCGATCTTCAGATATCCGAACAATGCACATAACCACACGCAGCACAACGGGAGAGAACACGCAGAGGGACAAGGTAAAACACAGTTCAAAACTTACATCAGCAAAATACAAGACAAAAGGAGGGAGGTACATGAGACACATGCGCCACACACAATGCTGAATTCACACAGAGATTAGGATTACCAATTCCACGTTAATCCCCCTCTCACAAAAAAAAAGAAATGCAGTAGAGCTCTACGGTGGAGAGGGTAAAACAGCACCGCAGTCACTTTGGTGCAGGGAGGTCACTTGCTCCATGACACATGGGGCAGGTGACTCACGTGGGCTCCTGTGAGGTGGCAAGTATCTGGACACCAGCTTTACAGATGAAAGCACTGAAATCTGGATAACATAAATAACTTACTCATATTCACAGGACCCTGACTTAGACGGCCCATCTTCCAAATCTTTATGACAGCCGCAAGTACTCCTCTTGGTTAGGCAAATTAATTTCAGGATGAAACAAGTGATTACACAAAAGCACACATGAAATAAACCAAAGCAAAGAGTCCAACCCTCAGAATAGACTGTACATCTATTCCAAGTAAGCTAGCAAGTTCCCATGCTATATGTCACAGGTAAATATGGACAATGTATAATAAATGTGCAGGTATGTTATTTCTTTTGAACAACAGTCAAAAATTGTCTTTGAGTAAGCAAGAACAGGAGACTCTTCTGCTCAGCAAAGCAGAAGCTATCCCCCTTCAGGCTTCTGAAGGATGGAGTTAAATTCCTAAGTCTTGTGCAAGAGAAAGCCAAAAACTTTAGATGAATGGCAGTAGATCTGATGCACAGACTCCCCTGATGCTTGAACTGGAACAGTGGAAAGACTCCTAGAGCAGAGCAGTGAATGCAAGTAGGATTTCAGTTAGTGGCAACAGCAACTTCTGCATTAAGCAGAATATTTTATTTCTTTGTCGTGCAAATTCATCAAATGACATTATCAAAACTACTCCCCCTCCACTACAGGTCCAAAAATCAACATGAGCTTGAATAACTTGTGAATCCTGTTCCTGTTGTTACCATCTCTTTTGCAAGGCTGCTTAAATACACATAAAATAAAGAGGAAGACTGAGTGCTGCTGCCGCATTTCTGTACATCTGAAAATCTTATGTAAGATAAACTGAGGATGGAGCCAGGGGAAAAAAAGCCCACAAGTCCCATGTGTGAACTACTGCCAGACAGCTAGCATTTCAAAACAGCAGCAATCCACTGCAAGGTCCCAGGGAGGTATCACAGCAGAGGCTGAAACAGAGCAAATACTTCATTACATCAGTGAGGTTTTCTTCTGGGGTTTTGGGTTTTTTTTTCCTGTTTTTTTTTGTTGCTATTCGATATTTTCCAAACATTCCACTGAGAAAAGTGCCACAAAGTCACAGTGAGACTAAGGCTAGCCTTCCTGCTTCTTAAGACAGTTACAGCTGTTAAGACCCTTCAAAATACACAGAATCTCCATGCAGGTGCACGATACCTACCCAGATTGGGGGCACTTGCGGTCCTCTTGTTATTTTTTATCTTGAAAAAGCCCCGTCCAAATGAAGATCTGGCTTTACGGGTACCAAAACTATCCTCATCGCCTGCGCCACCATGAGAAGGAGACTTTGGAGGAAGGGTTGCGAAATTATTACCTTCCACAGGAGGTTTAACCTGCTCAAGTTAGGGAAATAAAGATTCAATATCAGGGAATTGCAAGGCTGCAAAGTGACTGCTGCCAGATAATCTGGAGAGTCTCTCTCATTTGTTACTACATGAAAACAGAATGTAAAGGCCATAAAAGAAAACATAAACAAGATCTTCATCTGAGTATGTTCAGAACCCAGGATTACTATCACTACCTCTAAGAGTAACCTGTCTTCTCTAAGATGTTTCTCAGTTTCTGCAAGGCTGGCTTACAGGTATGGAAAAGGCAAAAATACAGTCCTGGAAGGCTTTGAACTTTTCCAGCTTTCCAGGGTTGCTGTCTTCCCCACTGGTAGCTGTAGAGGCAGCGGAAAGCAGAGAGAGATGAGACCCCCATAGTATACTGGTTCTCTGCCAAATGTCAGACAGCTCTTTTCGTCAATCCCCGCTCTGCAGTTTCAGAATTAATGGATTAACTATGTCCACTGCCAAAGCTGAGAGGAAATTAAGTATCAAGCAAGGAGTATAAATGCCAAGACAGACATCAGACACACCAGTTAACCAATTTAAAGCAGTGGTTTTAACCTTGCTGGTTGTTTCACTGTCTCTTTAAGAAGGACGAAGCAAACCATTTGCAACCCAAATAGGATCCTTTGGCTTTTGCTGAATCGACACAGCATCCACCCTACAAGTGGTATCTGAGGTATGTCGTCTCTGCTCTGGTCTTCCTATAGGTATTAATTGTTGTGTGCAAACTATGGCCATTCGGTGCCGCAGGGTGATTGCTCTGCAATGACTGTCTTTCTAGGAACACGGTTGCTAGTCACAGAAAACAATCTGGAAAGCCAAAGGTTTTTATAGAGACACTAATCAAAGGTAATTACAGAGTCAGTAAAATATTTAATGGCTAGCTTTGCTAATTATCTAGTGGTAGAATATGTGGGGGAAACATTAGCTTAGATGGCAACCCTATGCTCAACCGGACTGAAAGACCATCCAGTGTGCGAGACGCTGCGAGCCTGACACAGAAGCGATGGTGACAACCATCAGATACTCCTCGCTATCTTGTCTGCAGGTCTGCTATTCCGCCTCTGGAGCTGCAATTTCACACAACTAAGCTTTTGAACACCCGCTCACTCTCTGTGTTTCCCCATGTACACACACGAGTGCGCACACACACGTTACCTCTGTTGGCTTCTGTGCAGCGTCTCTGTCCTGTTTGGGAAGGGTTAAGAAAGACATTTAAAAAGTCATGGTTTATGGCCAGTATTCAATTCGTTATGATTACCCTGAGTTAAACACTGACTGAAATACTCTTCCCTGCCTATTTTTTTCCCCCCAAAATAAATCTCTTCATAGTTGTATTTCACACAGATTAACTCTTGCTTTCTTTGAGGTCAGTGAGCTGACAGGAAAATACGGCTGCTTCAGTTTACTTTGTAAAGGATTAGCTCTGTACATAATTAGCGACATGCAGTCTGTTAAGGCACTAATAGGCACAGCCGGCTGAGGGGACCCAAAGCAGGAATCAGACAGGATAGAAGCCAAGTAGATAAAACATCCACAGCCTCCACTCCTTGGCTGTCCAAACGAACAAAAAAATCCCCAAACCCTAACACATGAACTCTGGCTCCCATCATCGAGTTCTGGTTACATTTTCAGTCCTGTCAACATCCCTCCCGAGCTGTTAAGACACAGCTCAGCACCTTGGGTATCACGGAACTTGGGAGCTTTTAGGACTTTAGGCTGTCAAAAAAGAGCACAGGAATTGCCCTGATTTAATGACATTGTTAGAGGCTAGCTGCTTTTGGTCACTTGAAGAGAGACCTAAACTGAAGTTATCACCAGACATACAAAGGCTCAGTATTCTCTTCCCAACCACGTAAAACATACAGGCACCCCAGACTGTATTTTACAATGCATTAATTACATGGCCTTGCAAAATTATGCACCTAAACACAGGTAGGAAGTGGTAGTGGGACTTACTTTCTTCTTGTCTTAAATCAGAAAAGCGTATCAACTAAAAAAAAAACCAAACCTCATTATCTGAGGAAAAACACAGCAAGAGAATCTCAAACACCTCATAAAAAAACAAAACAAAAAAAAAAGTGCCTGTGTTTTCAAGGACAGATTTTCTCCTTTAATAAAATCTGGAAGATGTCACATGTGTGTGACCATTGTTAACACATGACGTGAGGACTACTCTACTCTGACTCAGAATTTCTCAGAAGGAGGCAACAAAGCGTCCACAGGGTCACTGTCACAACAGAGACATCACCCCTATTTCTAAGGGGGTGGGAGGAAGTAGGAGACCAAACCAACCGCTTCAGATGTCTCTTTTCTCAAACTGCTCAGACTGCTGGACTTCTGCAGCGAAGAAGTTCTGAAACAAACAACATAAAACCCAAGCCAAGTTACTGGAATGAAATTTGCCAAGATAAACGCACTCCCAGGAATCAGCTTTAAGGAAAGCATTATCATACATGATGAGATATACTAAAACCAAAGACATTTGGAATTAAAGCAATCAGTGCACTGATCAGATCTCACACAATTTGTTGAGATACAGTAACTTCCACATCATAATTACTGCTGCTAATGCTTCAGTGACATGATGCCTACCTTTGAATATTTTTAGCTTCTTATTTAATGTTTTATTTTCAGAAGCACAAGCAGAAGTTACACAGGCAAAGGAAGTGATATAAACAAAAGCTATGAAAACCAGTATTTTTAGCAACAGGCTTCTGACTAATTTAATCCTTAAAGAAGCCAAGCACATTAAATCAAGCATGTCATGTGTGTTTTAGTATTTTATCTTCAGTTCCATTTTCCATTTCGGACCAGATATCCCCCAACTTCTGGTGGGATTTACAGTCTAGAACACTTAAGCCTGGTTGAAAAGAAAGTTACCACTAAAGTTTTTCCTGCAACCAGGTATAAATTATGAGTAACTTCACTGCATTTTTACAAAGTTACCTATCTTTATACCAACGTAAGGGGAGTAGAATTTGGCTTTGGGAATATTCTCATGGCACTGACTAAGTCACTCAAAATAAAAACAGCTGCTGAGCCTCACACCATGTACCAGACAAACCCTGTCGACCTAGGCTCCTTACTAATAAATTGCTTTAACTCGAGTTCATAAATAGTTCCACTGATTTCCCTAGGGAATATGGCTATGTGGCAGAAATTAAAATTATTTTCTCATTGTAGTCAGCTGATCACCCTCCCCCCACTATCAAAAGAAAAAAGCAAATCACATGTGCATGTACTAAGGAAAACTGTAAATTTCAAAGTATATTGACAGTCTACAACTCAATTAGAGATGCTTCACAGTGTAAAAGAAATGAACTGTACATGTGCACAGATAAAGCACTGGAAAAATAATGACCACAAAAACAAAGGACATGAGCAGAAAACTACCACCATTAAATATCATCTTAGCTAGAATTAGTTGACATATTTACATGCGTATGTAAAATAAGGGGGGCGCGTTGCGGGGGGTTTCAAGTTGACAATCACATATAAATATGTTTCCTAAACATTTTTGATTATGATACTTACGCTGGACTATCACACAGTTGAGTTTCTGGGGAGGAACCTGTTGATCTTCCTTCACTGGAAAAACAGAAAAAGATATGAAAAAAGTAAGGGATTTGGGGATCCTATCCAAACACCTTGCCGATACAGAAACCCTATTATCTCAGCCTGCTTTAATCCTGTTTTCACTTCAGCTGCTATGGTACTAACACGTCAAATTTTCCCCTCTACAGTGGCAAGTCTTGTAAAAGATAAAGGACAAAGGTGAACTCGAGAGTCCCAGGAAAGACAACTCGCACTGTAAGTTGATGACAATACTGCACTATTCAGCTTAAATAAATGCAGAGGTTACAACATGCGCAGGGTCTGCAGCAGCACGAAGTAGTGGAGGTCACCAGCTCCCTGGAGGCACCCACAGTGCGGGGCATTTTGCTGCAGGTTAGTGATTTGTTTGGTTTTTTCCAAGACGGGACATAGATGAAATCCCTGCTGGTGATGGCTAGAGCTGCAGGAGGCACAGCACAGCAGAAACCAAGCAAAGCTGGTCTTCTGGACAGGATGCTTTCCTTGGCTGGAACCAGAAAAACCACAGATCAACTTGTGCTTGCACTGATTTTTTCACATCGAGATTGATGATGGTTTTAAGTCAACAAGATTTCCTTGCCTCTGGATTCTTAGTATTTGATGCTCATTTAGATAAAGCCAGGGATTTGGACCCAGAATAAAAAACCCAAGTGTAGCCTTTGCCTAGCTGCGAGTCCGGTGTGTTTGTCAGTACTCACTGCATCCCAGTCCAGATCTGCAGGGGCTGGGTTTCCTCACCCAGGCAAGAAGGGTGCAGGCTTAGAAAAGCTGCAGGAAGTTGACAGCCACTTCTCACCCAGGAGGGTTCACCACCACTGGGTCCAAGCACAGGGGCCCCTCCCTGGGTGCCACAGCTCAGCCGCAGCCCCGGGGTGCAGCCACACATCCCCACCCTGGCTTGCCCGGGACGCTGCGCCTACACATTTCATCTGGCTTTCAAAATCTCCTAAGAGCAAATGAAGAAGTATCTTTGCATTTCATCATGCCAAGTGAGAGCAGCAAGGATATCTTTCTCTGATCTTTTGAAACACCGCTTGGGTTTCCTTCTGGGGCTCCATTAACAGCTCAGGGTTAGAGCCGGACAGTCCTTGTGTGGCAGTTTTGGCAGTGCCTCACACCAATCTTCAGCAACTGGGGAAAATGCCTGAATGCAAATCATCAGGAATGCATTTGTGTTAGCACAGCCAACACTATCTCAGCCAGACCTGGATGATGTAAACCTAGATAAAAATAATGATTTTGTGTCTTTCATTACATTAGATCAGTTTTTTCTCTCCTTCTGTTCATTTCTTGCAAAGCAGCTGGTACAGAGCATGAATGCTGCTACAAGCAACAGCAACCAAACTAATACTTGCTTACTGAAAAAGATTTAATCAATGCACTTCAAGAACTAACAAGACAATGACTTGACAATATAGTAACTGACAGATTATTACTCTCATTAAATGTCACAGAATATTGGATTTACAATTGAAAAATACATGGAAACAATAATACCTCATTTCACTTGCAGGATCTGGCCTAGGCTGTGTTTTCACTTTCTCTGCAACAGGTTCTGAGCTCTTGGATGTTGATGAAAAAGAAGGAATTGAAATCTGTAAAATACTGGTGTGGATCTGTAAGGAATTCTAACAAGAATGAAGAATATGTGTTACATCGTTTTGAGCTGGAATTAAGCAGTCATAAATGAAAAAAGAGTAACAGATAAACTATGAAGAAAAGGATCTGAATTAAGATTTTTAAAAGTGATTTTTTTTTCTATTGTAATACAATGATTTACTACTTGAAAGATGGCACTGAAGATAAGATGTGAATCACTGCACAGATAAGCTACAGCATAGACAAAAATCTCACAAGTCTCCCAAAACTGCCCGCTAAATCTATCTCTACCGCAGACCCCATGAAGGGTAGTTCACTTTTCAGGTTTACCCCTGTCCTCAGCCACTCAGAGAACACCAAAAAGCTGCTAAACATTTAATTTAATTTAGTTTTCTTCATAGTGTGTTCATGCTGTAAGTCAAGCAAGTCAGTCAAGTCCCTGCTCTGACTCAGAGCTTTAAGAGGAGAGATCTATAGTTTTATTACTGGAAAATGTGATTATAAAAATCAGAGATTGGACCACAACCTACTTGCCATTTAACTGAATGGATGTAATGATGATTGCATCCTTTTAAACATGACAGGATATATTACATAAGTCCCAACATGTTTACTTCAAGTTCCTGACAAATTAAATGCAGCTCCTAAAACAGCTATGTTTGATATGAAAAGTAATTTGTATGTTTTACAGGAAAAGTGGTTTAGACCCATTCTCATGACAAATACAGCTATTTGCTGTCTCTTGATCCCATTTGATGATTAAGAAAAATAAATTTAACTGAACTCAAATGAAACTCCTCATCAGCTTTCACATTCTCCAAAAGGATATGGGACATTACTAAAAACTGTGTAACCCAGAAAAAATCTTTTCGGAAACTTGAGTTTTGGCATCTGCAACATGAATCCATCACAAGCAATGTTTTCAAGGAGTGATCACATTAAATGAGGAAGAAGAAAAGATACCTCTTCATGAATATTCACATTAAACTCATCGTGGATTGGAGATGCTGTTACTGGGGTTGAGGATGGGCTTTTCTCTGGATCAGTCAGACTTGGTGTGTCCAATAAAACTGTGGAAACAGACCCTGAATTCAAGAAGTCTTCACCATCACTTTCCTTGCCTGAAGGGTGAGAAGATGGAACCTTGTTGGCTTTGCTTCTGGACACATGATGACCCTCGCTCCCAAGCAAGGCGCAGCCGCCGTGCTCATTTATGGGCCAAAAAGGGAAGAGGCTAGGATTACTTTTTTTTTAAGGACAGATTACAATGGAAGAAGGGGAGTCACTGCCAAACGTCGCTTCCCAATTCAATCACCACAACATCACAGGGTTGGAGCAGAGCGGGGACATACATCTGACAGCAAAAGGCCCAGCAAACGCCCTCAGGGCATTTCAACAAGCTGAGTAAACTGGAGTAGTTATTTCCTGTCCCGTGTTCTGGAATTTCATACTAAATACTTCTTTTCCCTTATTCACTAGGGAAAGACCAGGGGGTCAAGTCTTAAGATGCCTCTATGGTATCTTCATATTACCCACAGGAAAAATGCATCCCACTGCACAAGAGTCTAACATCAGCTTTTAAGTGACTACATTATGTATGCAGGCTGCCACAAACTGAGTGTGTCTCATTTAGTTAATGCCGTAGCCCGCACCAGAATCTGGCATCCTCTGCTCCCAGTGAGCGACTTGCTGCTCCTGAACTGACTCAGTACTACCAAAAGGCGCTTGGATTTCCACACTTGTCGTTGATACCAGAGTACTGACACTGACAAGAAAAAGTTAAAGGTAATTGATACTAAAAAGTGAGCAGAAACCTAGCACTCATTGCCAAAGATCTGATGCAAATACACGCCAAAGTCTGTTCACAGCAAAAACCTCTCTTGTTCATTTTTTACTGCCTGAAATCTCTGTCCACGCTCCATGAATTGACCATCAAGCACAGTTTCCAGAGACTCGAGGTCTGTTTTAACCTCCTCCTGCCTTTGAAGGCATAGCACTGCATGACAGAGCAACACCTACTGGAAAAACACCACTCCTCCCACACTCAGCATGGTGTTTTGCCCTCACCACCTCTCCTCTTCCCTCACCAATCATGTGCTTTCCCAGCCTCGCAGACTGAAGACATGCAGCCGTGTCCTTAGTGACCTGCAGCGGTTGCAAGGAAGGAAATCCCTCACATACCAAGATCCAAAGCCCACAGTTTTCAGCCCAGCATGCTCTGGCACATGTCAGCTCCTGTCCAGGCTTACACCCATGATGCCAGACTAAGAGAAGCTGCTTCCTGAACCCACCGCTGCACCGGCCTCAGGGTTGCAGTGCTCGAGGGGGAGCAGGACAGGCAGCTGGAGATCAAGGGTGTTCACGTGGCCCTGCAACGCCCCCACCCATTTGTGGGGCTATTGAAAATTTTCACTCTTTGAAAGGATCTCTTGGGGCTCCAACATCCTTCTCCTAGGAAGGCCATCCACCTCCAACATCTGCACAGCCATCAAAAGCCACAAGCCTTTGTCTGTCCTAAAGAAGCTCAGACAACAACCTCGGGTCAATTCAAGGTCTGTGGAAGGCTGGACTCAGTGACACTCAGTGGTAATACAACATTTTGGTGCATGGACTTTTAAGTTACGTGTATATCATACATGCATACATTATCAGAAGGCTAATGTCTAAAATTTGTTGGGGACAGCTCTTTCAGAGGACAGTGACTTACAAAATGCAACTCAAGTTCTGAAAGAACAGGATGATGCAGGGAAAATAACCCACCAGGACAGGACTATTGCTGTAAAGGGAGATGCTCATTTTCTACCATCTAAGTGTTTTCATCTGAAAACCCAGAACCATTTCAGTTATAATGTTCTACATGTGTTTATTTTGATTTTCTTTAAGGGAGAAAGGAGAGAGATAGGGTATTCAATGCAGTTACATCAAACTGATGACCACCTCAACATTTATCACTTCTGGGGATCAGAAGCTCCTCATCTGGAAACCTCCACCAGCCTTGGCACATACAGAATGGACCGTTACATGTCACAGTATATATTACACCTACCATTTCAGCCACACAGTAAGCTCATTATCTGGTGGCAGAGAAGGACTTTTTTTCCTGAGGGGGTGGGGTGTGGTGTGTGAAAAAAGACTGGTAGGAAAAGCCAGCCTGGCCCCCCACTGCAGTAAGGAAGGAGAACTATTCTACAGCTGCTGCACGTGGTGGTTTGTGAAGGCTTCATTACATGCCAAAGACATGGCGTGTCATCACAACACAGTCCTGGCAGCACACCCGCTTTACTACTGACATTTTTGCAGCCCTTGGGCATTGCTATTACAGCGCGTGCAGCCGCTGGGGCAGTGCTGGTTTGGCTTGTAGGAATGTGCACGCTCAGGCGCTGCTCTGCTCAGCTACCAACTCCTGCCCAGGGATACATGCAAGAGGCAAACAGCAATTTTTAGCAGTTAATGAAGCAGCCAGCCCTGAAAGGCATTTCAGAAGGCTATGGAAAGACCCTGAGAGCTTATCATATTCAAACTAATTTTACAAGGGGGAAATAATCAACATGACAATAATAGTTAACTACTGCCAGACGGTAAATGGAACAGCACCCAAATGTGCAGCTGCCTGGACAAAAAGGCAATTTACCAGTTCTCACCAGTTGAAGAACTGGCTTTTACTCTAAGAGATGCCTCCAAAGGTAAGTCTAAGAGTCAATATAACACTACCACAAAGCACCTGGAGCTTAAATGAAAGTTTGATTTTTTTTTTTTGATTGTACAATACCTTTTTTACCTTGAGCCAGTATCACCATGTCTTGAACTTTCTTGTACCTATTCAGTGATTGCCGAAGCTCTTCTATTTTCCGATCCTAAAATAAAGGAAAGTTGTGACCGTGCTTCTTCCTTCAGCAAATCAAAAATAAGAAATACAAATACTAGGTATTTGTAGATATTCAGTTTAATGGGTTGTAAGACTAAAAGAAACAGGAAGTGTGGATGGGACAGGACCCAGAACTCTGGAGAGGCTTTGAAATATCAAAACTTGTATTTAGCAGAAACTACCATCTGGTAATCACCAGAATTGCCCCAGCCTTGAAAGTAGGTTTCAGCTCCCTTATTAAGTCAAAGGTAAAGTATAATAAATTTTCCAAGTACAAAGAAAGTAGTAATCAAAGGAGTTAGGGCTTTGGTGATCAAAAGAAAACATCCTATAAAATGCATATGCATATGAATACGCAAAGCCATACATGAAAACAATTCATCCTTTACAGAAAGCCCTTTTGGAAATGCAGCCTGTGATATCTCATGGGACTTGTATGGAGCTCTCTGCGTTTTCAGAACAGGGTGTAAACTGCAGTCGCACAGAACTGAATGACACAACAGTGTAAGGACTCTGTGTGCATGTGATAGAGCTCGTAAATGCTCAGTTATAGTCCCTTAAAGGCACTGCAGTGCTTCTCTCTATAGTGAATCACTGATTCTTACAAATTTGATTTTTTAATTTAATTGTGACAAGTTCATATGTGAAGATTTTCATAGAGATTTAACTCAATCTGATGAATGATTACTGAAAAAATGACTTTGCTACCTTCTCTTCATTTGCTGCCATTAGAGATTCTACCGCCTTCTTCATTTTCTGTACCTCTATATCTAAAAACACAATACAGTTCTCTAAGTCAATTTAAATAAGACAGTGTAAGGAAATAAGTAAACAAAAAACCTAGAAGCAACTCAGTAATATCTGAAAGCAAAGTTACAAATTAAAAGACAAAACATAAAGCACTTAATTCTACTTCAGATGGACATATATAGAAGAAAACTCTTTTTCTTGAAACCCCTTTTTCTGACATTCTTATCAAGGAAATGATGAAATTCAGGAGATTTCCTTACCCACCCTCCCAGCCTTAGGAAAATGGAAAAGTGAAGAGTAAAACTACTGCTTGACTTTCACTATCTCCATCTTTCAAATAATCGCAAAGCAAGAAGTCCAAAATATAAAAATACTACATTTGGAATGCAATAAAACATACCCTCATTACAACAGTCAACAAATACCCCCAATGGCATCTCAAAAACCCACTATACAAAGCAATAGGATTAATGGATATGATGAAGAAAGCACTGTGCAGTGATGCTTAGCCTTAATTCAGTATGGATGTAGAAATGAGGACAGCACAATGGAATGATACAAGGATTTGCTGTGATGAGCAGTCATGCCAGAACATATATTGTAGTTCAGACTTGGAAAAGGTCCCCAATACAGATGACAGTGTTCTGCGCTTCATCTATAATCCTTATTTACAAAGCATAAATACATGGAAACATGTATGTTCTAACAAGGTCAGATTTTGGAGGTGTCCTGGACTAGAATTCAAAAAGAATGGAAATAATCTCCATTTTTACTAAAAATCTACCTTGCATAAATGATGTAAACTTAAAATTTTGTTACAAACACAGGCAGGTAGACAAATTCACAGGCAAGAAAGCATTTTATCTTGTTTTAACTTCCTAAAATTTCTCGGCAAACAAATAGAGTGGGAAGAACATTTCCTTCCTTAATGAAATGCAAGAAGAAACAAGCTGCCTGGCTGGCTTTCTAGATGAAAGACATTCAGACATGTTGAGCTAAAACAGCAACCAATCCAATTCCAATGATTTTCACTCAGTTATGCTAACTGGAAATCTGGTTTACTGGATTGTGACTGCATTTCATTGAGAGTCAACTGTTCTGTGAGTCTCCATGAGACCAAATCTTCCTTTGTCTATCAGCTTTTCTTCAGAAAACTTTGTATTTCAAGTGTGATATATCCACCCTTATTCTCAAATTTTACTGTAAGTGTAACTAAGGATTATAGATGATGCAACCTAACAATGTTTGTTAAAGCAGTTTTGCAAACACATGCAGAAAGCTATTCTGGAAAGCACTTCTGAAATGCAAATGCTTGTGGAAAGACACCAGAAACCTTACTTTTATCTTTGAGCTTCTTTTTACAATTTTCATCTGCGCAGGAAAATCCATTGGATTTGAAATTAGCATGAGGGTTATGACATTAAATAACTTTTAAGACAATAACGACACTTAAGGAGTCAACCATTCCTCACTTATTGCAGAAGCAAGCAGTTCACAGTTTCCCCGGTGCACACAAATGGTCTCACTGCTCTCAAACACAACTACCTGTCTCAAGGATATCTTTTTCAACTGTAAATTTTCACTTGTAAGGCCTCAGAAAAGGCTAATGCCAATAGATTACTCTTAAGCTAACACTTTACTAGCAAAAGCCAGCTAAGTGATAAAGTATGTACATTTGTTCAGAAAGCACAATTCAGCTAATGGGGCAGATAACCTGTGTTATCTGCAAACAGCATTACTTAATATTGGTCCAAGGCAGAAAAAACATGGTTCATCATGGCAGAAGACCTCCTGCTGAGCTATACTGAAAACTAAAGCTGAAAACCAGAGAGTAGTGGGAGATCAGCGTACACAGCAGCTCCCAGGAAGGAAAGACCCAT
This sequence comes from Strix uralensis, assembly GCF_047716275.1. Lineage (NCBI taxonomy): Eukaryota > Metazoa > Chordata > Aves > Strigiformes > Strigidae > Strix > Strix uralensis. The sequence goes on from NC_133976.1 coordinate 89,896,684, forward strand.
ATAAGCAGTCACAAATGCAACAAAGTCAGCTCTTGTTCACATTTAAATATTCTTTAAAAAAAAAAAAAAAAAAAAAAGGTAATCATGGTTCAATGTGGTCACTTTTAGTGATCTTATGCAGTGGTTTTTGAAAGCATTTTATTAAATAAAATGTGACAATTTACACACAACATTTTCCTCCTCAGGTCAGGGGAGGAGACTAATCTCTTGTGGCTTTATCCTTCTAGAAAAATGTACTTTAAAAGCACAATCTTAAAATCAGCAATAACTATCAGTGAGATATATTCAGAAGTGAAATTGCAGCAGGTCAAAAAAATCTGGAACATTTTTGTGAGGCTTTAAAGAAAAATTTCTGGTTTTAAATAAGGTCTTGAATCTAAGTTTCCCCCAAATAAATACTGATTTTATTTCTTCTTTGCAAGCAAATAAAAGAATTATCTGACATGTAAAATTTCTATGCTAATTCAAGCTTAATTAGGATTTAGACTTAACCAGTGCACAAATCCAGAATCAGTCCTCAATTTCACCTACTTACGGCTAGATCCACACTGAAGATTTGCTGGTACAGATCACACTTTGGTTTGCAGTGCGGCTTTTCCTTTTCCTTACCAGTAAGGGGTGTACAAGCAAAGCCCAGCATAGATACCCACACAGAAAGTTTCCTTCTCAATATAATCTTTTTGTGGAACTTGTTGAAATTAGTTTAAGGATTTCTTTATCCATATAAACTGCATCTTTAGAGGCACCATGCAAGCCATGTGAAGAGCTAACTAGGGATTACTTAGGCTAGTTTAAAGTTGATCAAGAACTTGCTATGAGAGTAGGTTCAGCAGATGCATTGTGAACACCCACTAAATATTAAAAGAAGTAAACACAAAGACAAAAAGTATATGAAAATTGAGGCTTTTATCTCTTATTTCCTGGACAACCATTCACGGAAACATGACCTCAGACGAGGTGACTGAGGAGGACACGGTGAGAGAGCCTCCCTTCTTCTTACCTCTATCCAGTATTTCAATTCCTTCTCCTTTCAGCTTGCAAACCAATTTTTCTTGCAACCTTTTTACCTCGACTTCCTTCTGCTCTAGTTTATCTTTCAAAGCTGATAGCTCATCCTGTAACAGATACAGAATCATTCAGTGACAGCTTCCACACGTGTCCGAGACGTTTCCAAAATCCCCTCCTACGAAGCACAGTGGACAGGTCCTCAGCCAGTGGAAACGACCGAGGGCCCCCCGACATTTACACTGGCTGAGGGTACACCCACCAAACTGACTCTGAACATCACAACAGACCGCTGAGTCCACTGGGAGGCAAAACCAGGGGGCCTATGGTCCAAAAGTGCTGGTCTCGTGTACAGAGATTTTACCTCTAAATTTAAAAAAGAAGGAGTAAAGCAAAAAAAGCAGTTTTCTTATTTATGTAACCTTGCGGAGACAGAAAAACTGCAGGTGATGAGGCTGAATGCTAGAATTTACCAACACTTTGGTATTTATAGGGCATTTTTCATGTTCAAAGCTGGACAATTATGGAACCGTGATTATACTAGGCTGAGGACAGTTTCAGAAATAACCACTGTTTCTATGAAAGAAAAATCAACCACGACACCATCAAGCACATAAACACATACTGGAAAGCGGTTCAGATGAAAATGTGGTACCTCTGCCATGGTTTGGGTTTGCTGATCAAGCACTGGGAAAGAAAGCTTAGAGTTGAGATTCATGAGAGTAAGACAGATGGTGTTTGGGGGAGTTGGGGTGTATTAGATAAATGCTGTCAAATTTTAACATAGATCTAACCATCTGCACTAGCAAGTGATTGGCATGGATCCATGCATTTAACTTTTTTAAATTTCAGTCAAATCCTACACAGTTTAGAAACATGTTTCTTTCGTGTCCGAGGATATCTTGTGCAACAGCATCATCAACGCAGGACCCTCAGTGCAACCTACCCAACACTGAAAATTTAATTTGTTCAGTTTGTAAACAAAACAAGGCAAGACTCATAATTTTGGCATTTACAGCTTCTAATGGAAATTTTAAATCCTTAAAGGAATAAACCAAACTAGAACACTGTGGTTTAAGATATATTCCCAAGCTTCCCTCAAAAGATCTGTTGTAAATATATCGTGAGATCTGCAACCCAAACTATGGCCCAGACCACAGAATTTCCTAAAATTGGTTCCTGTTTGCTCTAAAGCATCATCAAAAAAAACACATCAATCTTAAAATTGTCAAGAAATCAAAGATTCTTCCAGAACAGTGGTTGGGCAATACAATTCTCCAGTGCTCCAACTCAGTACTGATTTTGATGGGATTTCAGTCAGTGTGGGACCCATGCTTCTCCAAAACAAGACCATCTTTTGGTCACTCGAAAAGCTGCTGCTATACCCATGGGCAACTAGAGCTGCATGTGGTTGTTGATGGGTATTGCTTCCCCTGTATTAGAAACACGGTATGTAAATTTACATGTGGGAGAGGGGACAGTATAAGAGAATCACTATTTTCTAGCTAGCTTTCATGAATAAGTTGTCTCTAAAAAGGTGAGAAAAGTTCCATTTGAATAATGGATGTAAGCTACAGAGAGGCAATCTTCCCTTGGAGGGGGAATGATTTTAACCCAAGTCTAACTGCACTATGCGTAACCTACGCAAAGTTCACAACACTAAAATCCTCTCCCATGCAATACAAAAGCTGCTTACAAGGAATATCCACATAAAGAGCTTTCCACATCTAATGGGAAAGAGCGCACTGCTTATCAACACACAGCAATGAACGAAGAACAGAGCATGACAGCACGATGCAAGACAGACCATAAAATGGTGGAACATGAAGGATTCGAAACAGGCCCAATGTTTCCCAGAAACTACTACACCTTTAGCATCTGGCTTTTTTGCTCCATCCGCTGCTTTTCATACTGCATCTGACCCACTTTGATTTTCATACTAGAAAGTTTGGCCATTAATGACTGGTAACAGAGACAGAGGAGTGAGAGAAAACTAAAGATAGAAAAGAGACAAGGCTAAATGGCAAAGAGAAGTTAGACACTTACAGAAACAGGCTGCTAGAATTACTTAGGTGAATGCTTTCTCTTCAGAAGTGGCTCATTTTTAGCACGTTTAGGAGAAACTAAACGCTCAGCTTTGGTCTCACCTATGGCACACGCCTTATGTACCGCAACTGGTGCTTCTTGACGCATATGTGAAATAAGGTAATAAATATACTGTTACCAGCCAGCTGCATGGGAAGTTATCCTTCATGAAAAACAATACCCAGATCGGAAAACTACAGCATGAAATCTGGAAATAACCCGTTGCTAAGCGAGTACCACGAAACCCCTGGGCCTGAGTGTGCTCAGGATTTTGCAGGGTGCAGGCGAGGACTGGGGAAAAGAGAGCGAACTTCTAAAGCCTGACTTACACCCACCTCTGCTTCTTCCCCTCAGCCTCACTTACTTTGGTTGTTTTCAGTTTTTTCTCATACTGGAGTCTTTCATTGTCCATTTCTCCCACTCTCAACCGCAATTCATTTATTTCCTGGATCAAATCCTGTGTGAAGGGAGAAACAAGACCAGAAACAACAAAGAAATTCAGTAAACAAAAACCAGAACAGCTACCCATTGGTAGGACTGTAAAAACACAGCAGCAATAAAAGGCACTCCATACACAAAAACACATCACCCAAATTCATAGCTTAGTGCTAAGTTGAGCAATTCAGAGCTTCCTAGATATTCAGGGACTGTATTTCTCAGTTTCTGCATTACTGCACTGAATGCAAGGGGACAGAGGACAAAGGGAGACATAAATTGAAGTTGTGTTCCCTGTGCTGGGGGCCAAGAAAGGCCTCCTGCCCCTCTGGGACAGCATGTTCACTGGCCACCAGTGGAAGTTCACCACCATGAGTGGGTAATGGAAAACCATGGCAGCCATCCTTCAATACGCAGCAGCCACACCCTCCCCTCCCCAGTCCCTCCCACCCCAGGCTTGCCAGCTGCCACCTGCCTTTGCAAAATATGAAGCAATTACAGTGTAAATCCATGTTTCCGCCACTCAAATGAGCCCCTCTAACTGAGGGCTGAATGGAAGAGTTATCAGCGGTTTCTACAAGCACAAAGGCACATGTGTTTAAGCATCAATGGTGTCACCACATCTGAGCTTTGTGAATTCAGCCTGGTTTGGAAGAAACTCAGGAGCCACCACCAGCTCACATCTGAGCTCTTCAGAAGAATGGCTTACCTCCTGGCCATCCTGCTGGAGAGACCGACCAGGTCTGAGTGGCACCAGCTCTCAGCTCCCTTCCTGCAGTGGTCAAACAAACCCTGAGCTTGACTGTGCCGCCAAGGCGCAAGGCATCCTTTCGCCAAATGTCTCAGTCCTCCAGATGGGGAAATGGCATCTTGAGTGGCCAGCTGCAGGCCTGGACAGAGTGTCCCTCCACATAAGAGATACCACACCACAGCTTATTGGGAAAATAATCTTCCTGCTCAGCAGGGGAACACATTACCAGGAAGCTGTGGCTTTTGCACAACTCGGCAATGTCCAGCAAGCTTCTGCCTCATGTAGATGTCACTGACCTCTCATTTATGTATGGACACCAGATCAGTGTTAGATTTGTGTGAAAGAAGAAAAAAAAAGAAAAAAATGCAGTTTCTCAGCAGCTACTGTAATGCTGTATCACCACGAAACTCTTCAAAAGAGGAGATAAGCTCTTTGTGCACCCTAGAAAATGTAAGAGGCCTTGAACTGCAGTGTAATGGCTTTTACACTACCAAGAAGATAGTGTGGTGCTCAGGTTTGCCTGCCTTCCTACACAGTAAGGCAAATCCTATCCATGTCAAGCAACGCTGTACATCGAGCTAACAACTGTAAGCACAATTTTTGAGAGCTAATTGTATGATTAATAGAGATTTATAATTTATAAATTAACAAGCTGACGTTTAGAAGGTATTCAATGGTGCCTCTAACACCTGCCTTCCAGCCCCATGCCACATTTTCTGAGCTTACAAACCTCTGGTTATTATTTCGTGCTTAATGAATCTGACAGCAACAGAGCAGCATCTGTATTTCTTTAGCAAGAACCAAACTCCATTACCAGAACTACAAGAAAAATGAAAATATAGAACATTTTGATGTTATTAGTAATAACTACTGCTAATGATGACCTTCCGATTTGGGTACGCCTGCAATTCCTCACCGAGTCTTCAATGTGTGACCTTTACAAAGCACATCACTCTTCTAAGTATAAATGTAGATGGATGTCAGTCTGCATGATGACACCAATTGAGCTGTTTCTTATCAACAACAGGTGTTCGAGATGTCTAACCAATCTATATTCCCAGGTCTGATGGTCAGCTTTGACACTATGGCAATTGATTTGTTTGGGGCTTTTCTCTCCTGCAGTCATCACTTCTGCTTTGGCATGTTCCAATGTCAAAATATGCTGTATAGCAGTAACTGCTGAGGTTGTTGCCTACTTACTTATCACTTCAACTATGTGACTTTAAAATACTGAATAAGGAGAGAGAAACCAGTTATCCATATTCAAAAGGCCCCTGTGAGGCAAAATGAATAACAAACCAACACTCTTTTTATGAAAAAAAGTTAGCACAACTCATATCAATTAACAGCAGCGTCAAGATACACTTGCAATGTCACAGAAAACAGCAATCTTGCAAGTGCTTGCATTCTTGCAGAATCCAAGAGTGTAAGATGCTGGAGCAGAAACTAAATTCTTCTGCTTGATCTGTTATGGGCCTCATGGGTAATTGGATCCTTTACCACCGGTAACTGGTCACCAAAAATACTGTACAATTTCTCAAGGGTTAAATAGAACTAAAGACAAGCCCTGACAGCATGCTTTGCCCTAAAAGTATTTTCAATACTCTCTTGCAAGTGCAACATTAACTCAAGTCTTAAGTTATCTACAACACAGTACCTGTACAGGACATTCATTCTCATCTTTTCAAGGCAGAGGTGTACATTAAAGATTCACCAGGTTCCATATACAGACCCTCACTAGTACAAAAGAGATGGTCAAGCCCTGCATAAATGAGCAGAGGAAAAAGAAAAGGCCCAAACGGGGCTGTCTTCCTGGCTACTGAATTTATTATTTAACTCTGGGCAAGGTACTGGAGGTAGAGATTGTCAATGGCACTGAAGTTCCCTAAGAAATCCTAATCCTCCCAGTGTACTTCACTTTCCTACTTGCTGCCCTGAAACATTTACCGTTTTCTTCCACTATTCTCTACTCAACTGATTTTGACTGCAAATCTGTCACAGCAAGGACTGCCTTATCCCCTCCTGCAGTGGTCCCAGAAGGAGATCACAGCATTGTCTGAAACCTGAAGGTGCCAACCATTAGAACTGCTTATGACCTGAAGAGCGCTTGGGACCAGTGTGATGCTTGGGGTGTGTATGTCCCCGTGGCACTCAGGGTGTTGCACCGTTCATCAAGATCTGAGACCAGATCAAAACCCCACCGAGTTCTCTGGCTGAATCAGCAGTGGAACAGCCACTCACATGGTGGCTAGTGTATGGTACCTGCTTTGCTTGCATTTAACACCTCCTTGTCGGGCACCCATAAATGGGTTACAATACCTGCCCTGGGCATAATGCACGCTCCTGTCTTAAAAACCTGCAAAACAGGAAAAAGCCATGAAACAGTCCTCTTCTGATCCCGAGTCAGGTCCCTCCATGCAAACATCCAACAGCTGTTCCTTGCATGGATCCACGCATGGAGCTGACGAGGTGGGACAGACAGACTCCTATTCCCAAAGCCTTTTCCTTCCCTGCTCGTGTTACTTGGGCTTTTCATGGCAGGGCCAGGGAGGCACAAAAAAACAATAATAACTTTAAGCTTCAGGGGTCAGAGGCTTCTTACAGGCACTGGAAACACAAACTACATTCATCATTTCACTCCACTCAGAAATTCATCTGCACAAGGAGACTGGTGGTGTATAAATTATGAAGAATTCCCCATGAGTGAGCCAGCTCACCCGCTGGCTGCCACTTCAAAGACCGTGTCTGGTTATGGACTCCTCCCTAAATAAACTCCCTTGATGATATTTTCTTACATAAACTCAGCCCAACTGAGACCACCCATGCTCCTTAAGGAAAATAATACTGGTGTCTGCTGAGAAAGTGGAAAGACTGGAATGATTTAAAGAACAGAACAATTATAAAGCTGTATTAAGTATACAATTAGCTTTGAAAAAGCTGTGTATTTGTGAACATCTAGACAGTAAAGCCCTAGAGCACAAAGGAAAAAAAGTTTACAGGTCTAGTGAAGCATCTGTTAGAGAAGGAATGGTGAATACGAGAAACCTACCAAGCTGGAATGGGAATTTGCAGTGACAGACATAAGTAAAAACTGGGTAATATGAAAGACTTAATCTGAATGGTAATTCTGTAGGAGATAGTAGCTCCACAAAATTGTAAGATGTCAATTTTTTGTTTGTTTTCACTTCCTTTTCCCCAAATAAAAAACAGAAACAATATTCATAGCTTTTCTTTCCCGGTTTGGGTATGAAATTTTTTCCATTTTGAGCACTGCATGTAAATGCTAGAATGTGTTTTACAGCAGAATATTTTAAATATTCAAATACTCAGCTGCTGAAATAACTGATCATCTACTACTTTAAACAGGAATATAATTAAATCAACACTGAGTAAGACATTGTGTACTTCTGAAAAAGCACTGCCTCCAAAATACCTGTTAGGGGTTTTGCATGGCTGAGACCCTTACAACTAATTAGCTATTCATTTTTTCACCAGACAAAATGGAAATTAAGACACATTATCCCTTTCAGTGTCTAAGCCTAAGCCTTTTTACAGCTATAAAGTGTTGAAACAGAAAAGAAACAACACAGGCATTTCTATCACACTAAACTACATCATTCTGGTTTTCAAAGGGAGGGAGGAACATTTTAGTAATAGTTCATTACTTCTGGCATAAATATCCAGGATATAAATCTATATAGCCCTTAATTATAGTAATTACCCTTTAAACATAATTTAGATTACCTTATTTTTATCAAAGAGATTAAGTTTATTTCAAGGTATTTCAGAGAGAAGGTCTTCACAGCTGCCATGCAGGTAACCTCTTGCACAGAGCCTACAGAGGAGCAGCACATGCTCTGGTCCCCACACTGTGACCACGTTTCTGGGCACAGAGGTAGCTCCATGTCTGCCTTCTTGGTATGCTAAATTGGGCTATTAAATTATGGAGAGACTGCAGTTCAGGGAGGAAACGAAGGGGGAGTACAGAAAACCTTAGCAATTAATCATATTCAGTAAAAATAAGGATAGAAAAAGAGGAAGCAAATCACTCAAAGCCCTATCACTTTTGTTATGTGTTTTGGAAAGCACAAGGAACCACAGGGTGTTTACAAATGGAGATGCAGTGGAATCCAGTTCTGAAAGCACCTGCTCACTGCAGTCATTTGGACCAAACCTTGCCTCCCAAAAGCCATTTACTGATGATGTCAACTCCTTTATCTGTCATTTGGGCTGCTTATGATAGGTGTCAGTATACAGGTGAAGTAGTTATTTGTTGTATGCTGTAATTCATAACAGAGCCGAGCACTGTGTGTGCAGGGACACCTCCTGTGAGCTATGAAAGCAGCCAGCTCTCAAACACACCTAGGAACGCACCAGTCCTTCAATGATTCCCTTCCCCTTTCCCACCTGCCAATTTCTCCAGCATTGCCATGCACAGTACTCGCCTGAACTGCAAAATCAGCTGCTTTTAAGGCAATGCTGTGATCTTTCACATAACATCTGGTATGAGGCTAGAGGAAAAGGTAACGGGAGGCAACATGAATCCAACCCACAGCCTGACAGCACCCAGATGTGCTACACTGCAGGAATGGACACTGCCATCACTACGTAAATGATCACCACCTTTCAAAACTGAACATGAGTCAAGTCATTGGTTTTCAACCTGTGGACTTCTTTGGGTCTGTGGATTACTTCAGACTGGTCCAAATAAAGTAGTTCAAAAGCAAGCCTAACTTTTGCTCTCACACTTACAATAAAGTGAGGGATGACACTTCACTAGAAAATATGCAAGAAACTGGAAGGGAGTTGGTAAACCACTGATTGAAGTGGAAAGGGCAAATTTTGTCTCCTGTGATGGCATTATGGCTTCTTTCCTTCTAGAAATGAATGACATCTGGAACATCCACAATAGGAACATCTGACCTTTCAGCTCATTTATGAACCCAGAATTGGAAATTTTGTTCTGCTTCCTAGGCAGACTCCAAGGTGTTTCTGATACAGGGTATGTCACCCTGGCAGCAAAGCTCGGCCTGATTCTTGGAATTTCCTGGAAAAACTGGGTTTGCCCACCTGCTTTGAGGCTTTCTGGCTCCAAACATGAGCAAGGTTCAGCTACACAGACCTGTGGTGCACAGAGGGCAAATGCCTCAGGAGAGCACTGCCAGGGAGGGCAGCTCTGCCCGGCGCTGGGCTCGAAGCCAGGCTGAGATGAGTAACTGCTGGCCTCTCAGTCCTGGGCTTCTGTAAGGCTGGGGTTTGAAGAGAGGCTTCAACAAAATGCCCTCACACCGACCCACCTCATGCTCTCTGATATCAAAACCAAAAGTTATGTCTTTTAGCGTGCTGTCTCTTTGCACATGCATGCTTTCTGTACTTGCAATGGGCTAAAGCATTTGCCTCAGACGTGCCTTACGAAGACAACGACAGTTTCAGGTTGGGACAGGAGAGTGCAGTATGTTCACGATTTTATTTCAATCCATTCTAAATGTCATCCCTCCTGAGATCTGATGGCAAGAATCAAAAACGGGTTTTGGAAATCTGTCTTTGTAAAATCAGATTTTACCAAAGAGGACACTTTTTATTTTATGAGATGCATGTTTTAACCTTAAAGATGGGTTCCCTTCTTGCCTGGCCAATAAAAAGAAAAAATCCCAGGAAATTTTCAGGTAATGTGAAGCCACACACAGCTTTCACAATTTATTCCGTTGGGTTTTACTCACCTCTGTATCTCTGAATCTGTCTTCATAGTCCAGCCTATCCTTCTCTACAGATGTAAGCTTTAACTTCAGAGTGGAAACCTCTGCCATAAGATCCAGCTTCTGAGTTTCAAGGGACGTTCTGCTTAAAAGCTCCTGATTCAAGATAAAGAGGAAGAGAACAGAATTATTCATCCGAGGGGAAGAAATCAGTAATTTATTTCTACAGCTAAAGGCCTCTTTCATGGGGAAAAGCATCACCCTCTTCCTTGCACTATCTGAAGCCCTGGGACACAGCTATTACCCATCTGACAGACTCCAGGCACCTAGGATGCATCTGAGATCACTGGAGCGTTATCACGGGTTGGCTGCCAGGACAAGAAAAAAGCTTGTCTGTCACCACAGTTGCCCTGGGCAGCAAGGAGCTTTGACGGGAATCCACCCATCCTGTCAGAGGCTTTAATCCAAGTCTCTTTGAAGTTCAGTGAGGAAAGGGTCAAAGAAGAGCAGAACTAGATTCCTGCAGTGTAAAGCAGCACTGATATCACTAAGCACAAAGACTTTAAAGCAAATAAGGTAGAAAATTATCACTTAGTTAGAAGACATCAAGGGGTGCAACACCTTGAAATAAACTGCTCTCAGTAGCCCTTTGTTAAGACAGAATGAAAACAGACAGCAAGACAGACACTAGGCTCTGAAATACCTGCTGCAGCATCTCTTCCGTGGCATTCAGCTTCTCCCTGTGCTCCTCTAGACAGAACTCAAGATCCCGAATCTTTTCTCCTTGGGCCTCCACCTGGTCTGTAAGCACACTTACCTGCACAGCAGAAAAAAGGGATGCACAATTTAGTACCTTGCACCCATGCCATACGTGTCACCTGGAGAACTCATGTGAGTAACAGTGCCAGATGGGGCAAAGATTAAATGGGATCCACGGCAGAGGAGGAGGAGGAGCAGCAGAGCTCTGCAGCAGACACTGTGCATGGCGAAAGTGACAGGAGAGGAGGGAAAGCTCTCCCCTCACACTTACTGGAATTTCAGCCAAAGTTCTGGTGGATGCATTGCAGTTCTGCATCTCCCCTCCTGACTTGTCCTGGAAGTTTCCACAAGGGGTGGCTGCTGCATTTTACAGCCAATAATTATGCCTTTGCTGTGACAATACATTAACTAAAACCCACTAGCTCTTACCTTAACAACCAAATAGCTAAACCTCACTGCATATAATTTATTCTCCTTTCCAAGTGACTGCACACAGTGTACCCATAGCACACAGCTTCTCCTTTCCAGAACAATAAAACCAAAGGAGGCTAAAATGCACGGACTGAGGTTAGGTAAGACCAAGACAACACCTTTGAGACTGCAGACCGATTCCCATTTTGCCTTTTCTGAATGAAGCTTCTGTTTTAACGAGGCTTTTTCGAGGAAGTTTTCAGTACTGCTGGGAATGAGAGCAAGCTGTCTAGAGCAGCACTTGGTGCTGTCACAGCCCCTAGACCAGGTCTGTGTCGGGGACAGCAGGATGCTTGTGCAGACCAAGGGCTGTCAGACAGTCCCAACTCTGACAGCAAGAGTAAGCCAGCTGGCAAGAGCACAGGGGCCTGACCCAGTTCAGCCCAGCAGCAGGTGAGCAGGACCTCCGAGGAGCTCCTTGTCTCCTCCTGCCTGTTGGCCAGCACCGCAGCTTTTGTCACCCTTCATGAGGACAGGACATCTGTCACCTGATGCAGACAGCATGTGAGTGGTCAGGGAAGACAGTGATCTTAAGGATACACACAAATGCAAGGTGGTTGCTCTGCAGACCTGCTCAGCTAACAAGATTTGGAGATCATATACACAGAAATAAAGGTCTTTAGATTTTTCCTGTAATCTAAATTCACACCTATTCTTAATCTGGTTTAACTCTGAGGTATCAGCAAGCCTTCTGAACCCTGTCCAAGATGACACAACTGCAAATAAATCCTCAGAAGTTTTAACACATACTATCAAAATGTCTTATGAATGCAACAGCAGAAAAAAAAAAAAATAGGTGACTACTCACTTGCAGAACAAGAGATTCCTTATCATTTTCCAGACGAGCCAGCCTTTCTTGATACACATCTCCATTCCCAGATACGTGCCCATTAGTCTGAAAAAGACAGCAAATATTGCGTAGTCAGCTATCGTACCATAAGTGTCATTCAACGTTACCGACACTCTTAAGCAGTATTTTTGGTCTGAACAGTTCAAGAACAGATTCAAAGTATTCTTCAGCCCCCAAAGGGTTACAAATCAAATATATTGTCAACAAAGGCTACAGGACCACCACTCAGGACAAGAATTGTTCTTGTAAAGATGAGAAATGAAGAACCTTCTGGTGACCTAATTCTGCAAAATTCACTTACTGTGTATTCAGCATTTTGTTAACAAATTTTGTGCTCAGTGATGTACTATGCTAAGCCATACTTGCAAAGAGACAAATACCCTGAGACGTTCAGCAAGTGAAAAAAAATCAACATACAATCTACAAAATGTGCATTATGCTTCCTGCAAGTCAAACAATTTTTCTAAACCACACAGTAAGACATCCTTTCACATCAGGCACATTTTACTGGGTATGGTTGAATGTCTGCACTCTAAACACATCTCTCTGTAAAGCTGCCTGAGGCTGAAGAGAAACAAGAATACATGTTAATGCTATCAGAGAGTTCAGAGGAATCAGCAACTTTCTTTCTTCATAATAACTTCAATGCTCTTGAGCAGCGAGAAAGATTTTGCTCTATCCATATTCAAAACTGTCTCAAAGCACTTTGTGATGGACGCCACAATCAGATCTCAGCTCAGAAAAGAAATTCTTGTTCCCATCATTGCATAAATCGCTTAGAGGAGTCTGAGAAGCTGCTCTGAAATCCAGCATGCTCAGCAGAGACTCCCACCAACACTGAGGGGGCCCTGATTCCTTCTGAACATGCAAGGAACCGGGCAACTGATCCTCGTGCCCGGGGGAGTCTGCAGCACAAACCTGCCTTGAGAGGCCACCACCGCTTCGGAGTGGCAAGCCCCAGGCTCCTGCTTTGAATCTCCCTTTCAAGCAGCTCATCTCCCCTGATTGCAGAGGATGCCTCGGGAAACCTGCTGGCTAAAACTCCTTTTCTAAGTTACAGGTCTGACCTAGGGTGGTGGGAGAAACTGCCTCACTGGAAACTGAAATAATAGAACTCCCACCGGCACCACTTTAAGATTAGACACAAAGCAAAGAGGAGGGGGTACAAAATATCTGACCTCACCTTAGTGCTCTCAAGAAAGCAGGCTGTGTCCTGGCAGCTTTTACATCAGCGTGCAGTAGTAAATGTGTCTGCCAAGCACACATGTAACATTACAAGGGGACCACAGTATCTTCCCTGAAATCACTAGAGCTACAGTAGACTAAGAAAGGATGCTCTTTAGCAATTTGTACCAATACCTCATATCATGGTACCCTGCAACGGAATTATTTAGCAGTAAATCACCAGGCCTTCTGACCATCCAGACACTAAGAACCATACAGAAGCACTCTAAACTTCTGAGTTTGCCTTGTTTTTCCCCTGACCTCTACCAGAATTTAGCTCATGCCATAGGATTTCCATTCAAGATCAGTGAGATCTTCAGTTTTGTAACACTTTAATTTAGGTGAAAGAAGTTGAAGAGCTTCCAAAAGAAACCTGTTAGCTGCCCAGTGAGCAGATTATGCTTTAAATGTTATAACTCGACTTGTATGTGAAACACAAAGCTGAGGTTTTTGCATACTTTTGCTATTCTGTAGCTCCCTTCTCATTTAAAGTCCTCCAGTATATCTCAGGCACTTACTCAGCCTCCATAAGAACAGTGTCCATATTTTGTAATATACAACACATTTATCAATCCAGTGTGTGTATCTGAAGTAGGAAAGTGATATTCAGCCCTACTGCAAGCAGGCAGCCGAGATGCAAAGATGCCCCTCCATCCTGCCAGGGCTAACATGAAAGTCCTTGTCAAAGCACAGACTCAACTCCCTGCCTCCCAACCACCACATAAGCACCCCAACCACTGAACCTCCTGATACCTCTAGTCAGCCTAACAAGACACAAATTAACTAAAACCAAAAACTGTGTGAAGAAAATATAGGAAGGTAAGAATTGGTTTCACACTATGATGGAAACGTCTATGATGCTGTGAAACCAACGAGGTGTTAAAGTAGAATGTTAGTCATTGCACACAGCATCTTGCCAAGACACCTTTGTTGTTAAACTCCATTCACATTTCTCAAAAAAACCCTGTTTTGCTCAGCACATCATACTTGGCTTTAAAATAGGAGCGTTTAGAGAGTGGAAGTTCAGGCTGCAGCTGCATATTGCCTAAGAGGGAGGAGGTGATGGGAACCCCATAGAGGACTGGTGTAAAGGTTGTTCTTCCACAAAACCAAATACAAAGATGTATTTGCTGTCTCTTGCCAGAAATATTTTGTAAAATTAAAACCAGACCTCCTGTAGTACACTGAAAACAGAAACAGTACAATCCAACAGCAGTTTGCTTTTTGTCTGAAATGTTGTAACTTCTGCACAATACCTGGGACTAACTCTTCATTTTAGGTACGGAAAGGCAAGAAACTTGCTGAATTTGGTTTCAGCGGGGAAAAAGATGAGAGTTGGAGAAAGGATGACACAGAAAGGCCATGACAGCTATTTCAGAGTAGCAGCCCCAGCACCTCCTATGGTGGTGCAGAGATCAGGGACCAGCAGGCAACAGCCACACAATGCCTTTCTGCATCTCTCCTCTGCGCTACCTTCAAAGGTAAAAAGTTGATACCTGGGCATGATTTTCTTCCCAGAGAGATGAGAAAGGAAGAGAACAGGGTAATGACAGCAGTGGGCAGGACTGAGGGGAAATGGAGAGGGAAGATGCCCAAACACTGGATATGGGAAAGCAGTGTACCAGGAGACAGGGTGGAGGGAGCCCCACGGGGGAGGAATTGGCTACAGGGAGGTCTGAAAGATGCCAGGAGACCTGGTGTGTGCAAAACCTGGGTGAGCAACACTCCATGTGTCCTTCAGGAGTTTCTCTTCAACTGGGGACCTGCAGCCTCCCCTGGGACTGAGCCTGGCAACTACTCACCCTGCAGAGCAATGGCTCCGCTCTGGGGGGAAACAAAAAAAAAAAAAAAAAAAAAAAGAAGAAGAAAAAAAAGAAAAAGTAAATATCTGGTTCAACAGCAACCACAAGCATATTTTGGGCACCTGGTAGTTCTGGATCAAATCTGTATCATCAAAGTCAATATAGGATTAACATACTTTACTAGCTGTGTAAGACAAGCTTTGACATTTTCCAAAGAAGGGTCTTTTTGATCAACAACTTAGAAACTATCTTCAATTAAGCATTTAAACTCTTCATGTGTTTTCAATTCAGGGATTAATTGCAAAACACTGTATGGGAAGAGAATGCAGATTTACCAATACCAACCTTAATCCTAAAAACAAAAGAACAGTTGTCATGATGCCACCGAGGCTTTGCAGGAGTTCCAGGCTAAGCATTTACTTAAAATGCCTTATAAGATCAGACCCAGTGCACTCAAAAACTTGGCAAAATCAATCCATGGCTAATCTGTTAAACACATGTGTAAGCTTTGTCTGCAATCATGTAAGTGTAAAACTCCACACTGCTCTGGAGGGCATTATTCCTGTACTAAGCAGATGCATCACCAAACTTTCACAGCTTGCCTGCCCTCAGTCTTTAATCCCTTTCCCCTGGAAGTGAGTTAGCATTCCAAACCGCAGGCAGGTTTCCAATAGCTGCTGTTTTAAACCTTCTAAAAAAAAATAAATATAAAAATCCGTTTCTTCTCAGTTGCTGAATTTTCCTTTCAAAAATAAAGCTCATTTTTAGCCTTTTGCAGCTGATACCCTCATTTTCCTTCATCTTCTCTTCTGCTTTTGAGACATAAGCAGCACAAATTACACTGTTCTTGCTGTTGATGCAATTTGATTTGCATAAAAGGAGCTGCCACTCCACAGCATTATTTTCTTTTACGGCAGATTGCACTGACTGTTTTGACCACTACAGTCCAGTCAACAGTTGGGTAAGTGACCTGTCCCTGACATCTCTTTCCTGACCATCTGGAGTTAAATTAGAGCTCATCAACATGCTTACGTTGTTCAGATCATTATAATACACATTGCCTACGCTTAGTTAAGCACAGCTACTGCTGTTCTGCTTGTTCACTCAGTTTCAGAGAGTCCCTTGCAAGGAGGCTCCTCCAGCCTCAGCTACCTCAACATCACTTGGTGTGCCACGGGCAGAGCCGAAGTATTCACCACTGTTTCCCCTGCGATACAGAGCCGTGACAGCTTTACCCTCTCTAAGTATAGATTCCCAAATTCATACTGGTCAAATCTGCCTGAACACAACCCGTACCAGTGTCTACCCAGTTTGTGTGGCAGCACACCGCTGCCCTCCCAAACAGGCATCTCCTGCATTTCACGCCTCCCTACTCATCGCTCTGAATATCTGCAGCCTGCTCCACATGGTCCGGCAGCAAGCAGGCAGACCTGCTGCTAAGCTTTTCCTAAAGTTTACAGATTACTTCCTCCTTACAGAATGAGCAGGGGAAAAAAACCCACAAACCCACTCAAAAACCCCCGCATTCTATTTAAAAGGCTTCACTACAAGAAAAGTGAATTCTGAAAGAAAACCAGCTTAAGACAGACCTTCGCTCTGAGGAGTTTACCTGAAACATTTTCTAAATGTGAATAACACGGCTGTTGAACAGGGAAGATGCAATCATTTCAAAATATTCAGCGTCTTCAGCAGCAGCTCAGCTGGTATCTGATACAAGAGGAAGACAAAACGCTTATTCCCTAACAGCGTTGCCCAGCTATAGCTTGTCACTGGGAGAAATGCAAGAGCCAGAACACAGATAGCCTTACCTTATTTAGCCAGACGCAGTGTCCGTGAATGTCCCAGCTATACTCCATGCTGGTCATGACTATCTTCATGCATTTAAGGACACAAACGACTGTGGCAGGCAGCCGAGGCTGAGAGCTGCCGCCCCAGCTCCGCAGGTACCCGCTGTGCCGAGCGGCACCGTCAAGGCTCCTCTGAACCGAGACGGAGAGGGTAAGTGACGGCAGGTTTCCTTGCCTAGCCAAGGATGGAGGCGAACGTGGCAGTGGAGAGGGAGATGTGGGAAGCAGCAGCGCTCCTCAGGCGGAGCAAGCAGCTCCTCTGGGGAATTAACACATCAAAGCCCGGGAAGATCAACCCTTCTTCCAACCTGAGCCCGCTGGGATCCCAACACACAAAGGCCAGGCAGCGAGGCAGAGGAGGATGAAAGCAGGGGGGCGCAGAGCTGTGTAAACCTGACCGGGAGTAAGGGCAGCCCCACGCAGGCGGCAGCTGGCCATCTCCACCCTCGCTCCTCGCCAAACCCCCACCTCTCTGCACCCTCCTGGCTCTGTGGAAATCATCCAACCCAAAAACACGTGAGAAAAGAGCGATTCTGACCTCTTTAGCTACAAGGTAAACAGGAGGGAATTTTCTTTTCTTAATGGGCTATTAACTGTACAAGCTGGAAGTGCACATGTAATTCACTTGTAGGCACCAAGAAAAAGAGGAAGGAGAAAGCTGACTCAACTGTCCCAGGTCTCACGAGTGGCTTGTCTCAAGTTTATGTCATACTTAAGAACCATGTAAAATGCAACAACAACAACCAACCTCTGTCCTCACGTTTAAGTTTCAACTCATGCAGTAACAGCAGCAGCAAAACAAATCCCTAGTATTTTTGACCACAGAGCCTAGCTCCAGGAGTCCTGTGATTATCTCAAACCCCACAGCTTTTATTATTAAAAAGAAACATTTACAACTACCATTGATAGATAAAAATCTCAAAAACATGAATGCTGAATAACCCAGAACAAAAGAGTAGAGCAGAAGAGGAGCAGAGGCTGTGTTTTTTAAGCCAGGCTGATGCTTTTTGAATTGGGAATGGTGATTTTCAACAGCTGGGCCATCAGGGCTGCCCTACGCTGCAGCGCAGGACCGCATGGGTTGTTCTCACCGCTGGTGAACTCATCCACAACGCATGAAGATGCCACACCAAGACGTGCTATAAATGAGCTATATTATCTTCCAGTGTTAAAAACTCACCAGTCTGGATGATGTCCTTTAGCAAGAAGCAGGGTCCTGTGTTTCAAGAACTTAGAGAGGTAGATCTCTTACAGACAAAAAGTATTGCTGGGAGGCAGTTTATGATGACAGGCTGAAAGGCTATGACAAAGCTCCTTTCATACTGTAATTTGAGGAGGGATCTCCAGCAGGTGTTTGGTGGTAAACACCTATGTGCCACACATTACCGTAGGACCTTTCGATAGCTAAACTCAACATAAGCAGAAGTTGAGCCAAATGAATGCACTGTACACCCACACTAAGACAATCAAACAACAAACTTTGGTTTGAAGACAAGATTATTCCATGAATAAGAAATATGAGATGATTTCTGGCTAACCAAACTGCTTCCCCCACTTGGGAACCACCCTGTCATCCAAACAGGCCAATATATCTCTGTAAGATGACAACCTATGTTTAGCCAGTGAAGAAAACTTCTCTCTGAAATCTAATATCCCCTCATTTTAACTCATTACTCCCAGCCACTCTCTGGAAGAACCAACTTGTTGAAGAAGTGTCAAAATGTGAGGCTGCTCTGTGAGATGACAGATATGCTGTTCACAGCAGCAACACTTGACTGCACAAGCCACTATAGGTGCCACAGCTCAAATTGACAATCATTTTCAGATGAGATGAAAATGTTCTTCAAGAAACCTTTGAAGTCCAGGAAGTTTGTTTTGCTTTAATGATCTTCAAAAATTCACTTCTGGAGTGAAAAAAAAAAATAAAAAAAATTATAATATATGTATCCAAATTCAGAAAGTCACTTCCAAAGCTAAAACCACAGGTGCACTTGCTGCAGATTTTAAAGAAAAAGTCTTATCCCAGCTCCTTCGTTCCAGGAGCACATCCTCTAAAGAGGAGAAGGCACATAACAGGACCCACATATGCAAGTTCAGATCAGGAGCTTGGGGAAGCTGTCTCTGAGGTGTGGGAAGGGACTGTCCACCCACTTCTACCCTTCACCCTCCTTTTTAACAAGACACAGTTGGTTTCTTCTTTCTGGGAGGCTGTTGCATAAGAGGTATTTAAAAAAAAAAAAGACACCAAAAAAACACTGTCAAGAAAAATAATAACCAGAAAGAAAACTGTCTCTTGTTTGTTTCAACTGAAGAAAAACTGGAGCAACATTCATGACTGGGAACAAGGTTTCTGAGAATTATTCTTCAAGAGATGGATCTACCAACTTCCAGCTGGACACAATGGGGCTGCCTTGGTCTTGCAAAAGCAGTTTCATTTAAAATGGTCTTGTTAGTAATAATGATGTCACAGATTACTCACAGGCTGTCTATATTCAAGCCAGAAGCTCCATTTCCACAGAGTACAGCACATGTTTTATTAAAGCACACATCAGAATACGTTAAACATTTCTGTTGATCAGGAGAAATCTGAAAAAACTCCAAAACTCTGGAATAGTTATCATCTGGCTATGGATTTCAGGTCTGGTCCCCAGTGAAAGCACACAGTCCCAACATGTCTGAGCTTAGTAAAGGCCTCAGTCCCTTTCCAGACTTTGAACCAATGGCCTTGTTTGTAATTTTTAACCGTGATGTTCACCTGCCCTCCATTTGCACATGGAGACAAGAGCAGGGTTTCAGCAAGACAGAGATCTGTTTTGAGCTGTAGACTGACAATTAGAAATAACGTATTACTGTTAAACTGGCTTATTTGTGCAGCAGAAAGCTGTATATACAACTTCTCTGAACTCCCCACGGGGGCCATCCGACGGATTCTCTTGGAAGAGCTCTGCCAGATGTCTGGGCGCTGTACATCAGCTCTGGTGTCACGTGACCATCTGGCATCCACCAGTTAAAAAAAGTCAGCACGAGGCGTTTTAACTCACTGGCCCTTTTTGAGTGCTTGCATAGACTTCTCTAACACACTGAGGAGCAGAAAGGAACGGGGCAGCAGACACGGGGCAGCCAACTCTGGCATGGCAAAACTGAATGCTCTGTCCCATTTTACACAAGCAAGCAACTTTAGGACACTACTGTCAGATCCTCTTCCCAACTAGGGCATCAGCGGTTTCCCTGCCAGGGCCAGGAGAGGATTTTTCTCTTGTGACACACTGTTTGGCAGCAGCAAACACTTTTTTTTCCCCCTCTGAGACACGAGAGACTTGCTTACAGCTTCGGATGGGATGTCAAACACCAGTTCCAGCAGCTTGGAATAGCCCGGTGGAGACAACTTCTTCATGCATGGAGGATTAAACTGATTTCAAACCAAGGAGGTGTCTTCCCCTCCTCTGTAAGGATGGGCATAGTTGCAAAAAGCCTTCCTGCAAATCATCTGGGCACTTCACATAACACCTTCCTGCTCAGACAGGTGCCAGCAACACTGGTGACACCTGCAAATCCCACGGTTGCAGCACAGTATGAAATGTAACATTCAGTCTTTCCTACTAGGGGGCTTTAAGGATGCCCCCTTTAAGGATGCCAGAGAGTACAGGGGAATAATCTGAAGCAGACTGAGGATAAGCATACTTGGAACAGCTATTTTCTTCAATCTTTTGTACACACAACCCCTGCCATGTCTTTTCCAGTGCTCAGCAGGCACTAAGCTGGGTGGCATAACAGAGCCCTTCCTCTCCCGGATTCAACCCATGGCTGCAACAAAAACCGTGCAGTGACCCACATCACATGGATCTGCAGGACCCCGTTCCAGATCCTAACAGCCAGGCATCCTGAAGTCACACATTTGCCATCACAAGGGGCAATGACTGGCCTTGGCCTCATTAATCTCAACAGGCACTGCAGCCTCCAGCCATGCTGACGGGCCCTTTTACTTCAGAACAACATGTGGTGGATCGGCATCACTAAGCACATACTACTGATGCCTGTGCATGTCACGGGGAGCAGTTAATTTCCAAGGCTGTTTATTTGGCATACGAACACTTTGATTTATAAAGGCCATACTGCCATGAAACCAGTTGTGTCCCTTGATTTCTGCTCCTCACAGAGCAGAGACTAGTTACAGCGATGTTCACTGCTGTACATTACGCAGGAAGGAAACGCTGATGTGAGCAGGAACTCTGCGCGCTTTAAAGATCTGACTCGAATGTCACTCCTGTCTCCTCCTCCTGATCTCAGCGCTGGCTGCCACACTTTGACAGTGGGGACGAGATCCAAATCCCACTGGAGGCAGTGGGAAAGCTCCCACGTGCTTCATTAAGTTTCAAGCATTTTCAAATGAGTAGTTCAAAGCAAAGGGGGAAAAAAAAAGCTCTCTCCCCTCAAACCTTTCCGCAAGAGCTACATAGAGAAGCGAGCCCCATGGTGCTAGCCCAGGCCCGCCCCTGTCCCCGCTGCGCTGCACACAGCCCGCGTGTCCCGACGTGGCACGTCAGGCTGCCCAGCACCAGCCGCGGCCCTGCGCCTGGCCGGCCCAGCTCGGGCACACACAGCCCCACACCCACCGCAATGCAGCGCTGAAATAAACCCAACTATCGAAACAAAAACGGTTTCTGCAAGATCAGCCACGGCTCTAGGGTGACTGAACCCTTTCTGAGAGGGTGTGATGCCCGTCCTGGGAAGGAACCAGGCAACAGTGGCTGCCTGTCCCGACAGCAGCAATGCTCAGGGTGCAACACAGAGCCATGGCGGTGGTCTGTCCTGCATCGGACCCAGCCTTCATCAGACCTGGCATCCCCATCTCGGCAGCACGGTGTTACCTTGGCCAACACCAAGTGTGTGAGACAACAGGACCCAGACACCGCTGTAAGACAGATTTGGCAGAACACACAGAAGCGCACACCCACTGCTGTCATTGTAACAGCCACAGGCTGACTTAAAACCTGAAGCACAGCCTCCAGAAATAAGTCCTGACTTCCACTGCTGGTGCTTCCCCAAAACCTGCGTACACCCAGACACCACAAAGCAAACCCTGCCACAGACCATGAGCACGAGGGCTCTGGCCCTGCTGGGAAGTCACCAGTCACAGGGCGCACGGAGGCAAAACCAGCGGGTCCTTCAGAAAAGATGCCGTGTAACTCACCTGCTGACAAGCACAACATTTTATTTCCCAGGGTAGTCTTCAGGTAGCCTCCATTTCAGTAATATTTGACTTTTTGGGAAAACCAAGTCTTGGGGAAAGAACAGCCTTGTCAGGTATACTTTGGTGTATTTTTAAAGCAAGGTGACAAAAACTGGCAGGTTCCCAAACACAGAAAATAAAAATTTGGTTTGGTATCCAGATTAAAGGGATGTTGAGCTTATACCACTCACTTCTTTTATAAACCAGGTAAGGAAGCTCAGTAATAACACTTGTCCTTGTAGGAAATAGGCTGCCAAAAATGCTTTTTAGTGAAAAGTTCACACTGAAAACAAATTTTTTCCTTCCATTTAAGCACCTGATTCCTATAAAAATGTCTTTCCCGAACACTCTGAGACGGAAGTCCAGTTACCGAAAATGTTTTGCTCCCTAGATTGAGACATGGTGGTACAACGAAAGCACAGACCAACCCACTGCACAAGGTATTTGAGCAACAGCTTTTCCAAGGCCCCGCAGCAGCACCTCCAAACCAAAAATCTCCTCCCTTTGGTTCTCTGAAATCTACTCTAAAACTTTTTAACACCTGCATGACACAGAGCCCCGCTGACTGAGCTGGCCTAGCTATCATACAGAACGAGCGTGTCACAGGTGAAACGAGGCCAGACCGTACCATCTGACTTTGGAGCCATTCGATCAGAGCCTCTGCCGTCGAGTCCGGGACTTGGCAGCGCAGCCCCTCTCTCTCGTCCGCCTCCATCATCTCCAGCAAGCCCCGCAAGTCCTCTACCAGGTGCAGCGCCCGCAGGCCCCCCATGAACGGGGAGGTGGGGGACTGGCAGTCAAAGATGCCGTTGGAATACTCCAGCGCCTTCGAACCTGCGGGGAACAAAACCGCATGGGGTCAGGCACGAGGCAAGTGGGTCCAACACTCAGCAAGGCAGTGTTTGCTCCCGCTGGCATTTCACTGAACCAAACTCAACGCTGGTGCTGGGTTCTGTCCGCGCCACGCGGTCGTCTGGAGAAGGCGAAGCCCTGGCTGGCGCCACGCAGACGGCAGCTCCAGCGCGAGGAGGTGGGCTGACGCCACAGAGGACGTGCAGCCACAACCCTGTGTATCGCCGGTGGAAAGTCCTGCGGGGGGAACAGGCTCTGCCGACGCTCTGAGGCACCCCGCAGGGACTGCATGACACAAGTCAGACAGTGAGGGTGTCCAGAGGAAACCGTGCTCTGCATTCTTCATGTAGAAATAGGTTATGCTGCTCCAAGGCACTGGAAATTTTTTAGAAGAATAAAGAAAAGTGTGATAATAAAGAAAAAAACCAAATCACTTCTACACAAGAATAAATTTTAAACCGAACAGTTTGACAGTGTAGTACTGACATTTGCATGTTAATAAAGAGAAAAATCTCTTATTTGCATAAACTCCCAGTAAGTATATTTGACCTACATTAAAATTTGCTATATATTAAGTAAGGTAGGAAACTATGAATTCAGGATTAAGGCTGATTTAAGTCAACCTAGCTAATTCCAACTATAATTTCAGCACACTGATTTGTGACCTTAACACTGTAATGCCTCAGCACAATGAGGTGGGTTCACAACAGAGGATCATTTGTATTATCAACTTTTGGAAACTACAGTGATATGCCATATATGCACTTCCATGAACTTTCATTCATCTCATCTGGCAAGCCACAAAAATGTGAGTATTCTGCTAATTCCCTTTGAAAAAAATAAAGAGAAAAATACCCACAATGGCATAGGAGTTGTTATCCCGTTGTTATTTTATAGGTCTGTTCAGACACACGGGTAAATGAAGTCTCTGGTGACTTAAACATCCCAACATCACATTTTATTTTTATATTAAACCTCATCCTGCCACAACCAACTTAGGCTCTTGGAAACACAGATACATGATCAGATTCAAATACCAGTATCTACTTATGGAAATTACTAAAGTCACAGCTTGTATGTATTTTTAGAGATCATTATGATCCAACTGAATCCACCTTACATGTGTTCCTGCTATGTGTCCTTAATATCTTTAGGAAAACTGCAGAGAAAAGTCATTGTTCAAACAAAGCACGCACTGCATGATGATTTTTTTCCCTAAGGGAAATTATTTTAAGTGGAACTATTAAAGACTTTATAACTGTGTTGCTATCCTTGCAGAATATTTTTTCAGTTTGGGTAGCTGTTTGCACAGCTCTGCTGGAATAGGATTAGACTATTAATTTCTTGCTGCTTTGCTCCTCTGTGTTGTGTACTTATATTATTTTCTAACTCACTAGACTCAGCTTAAAAGCAGAGGTTGGATACTTTGCAATGCTTCTCCTTGTTCCACTTACAATTTATAGGTACTTATAAAAAAATCAAATGTTCAAGGCAGGTCCAAACCAAATGTTTGGACCCAGAGCACTCCAATTTTGAAAAAAGGTAAAGTTCAATTCATGTTTTAACTCTGTAGAGTTGAGAGAAGTTCAGAGTAGCCAGTATCAGGCAAACCTCCTGCCTTGCAGCAGCTCTTTAAACACACTCAGCCTAGTTTGAAACGTGCCTTGTCCTTGGCTTTCATGGTGCTGTGTGCACCAGCTGAACTGCATCACTCAGCCACTTTCAGCAGCATTTTGATAGAGGCTAGGAAAAAAACTACAATCCATTTATCCGTGTCTGTGTAATCCCCCCACTCCATTTATTTGTAATTGCTAAGCTATAATGGAAGACACCAAACAGAATTACCAACACGTTCTCTTATCAGCCTGAAACTCTGCCCTTCAGGTATGAGAAAGGAAACAGCTAAATGAAGAAGCTGCCCCAAGCATTTACCTGCTATAATGCCATCCATCTGCTCCAGAGCCGCAGCGAGCATATCACTTGCATCACTCATCATCTTCTCTCTTCTCAGGAACGATCACCAGCTACACCATAAGGAGCAATGAAACACTGAGAGTGTACGTTGGATCCAGAGCCTCAAGTCTGTGATTCAATCTGCAAAAAAGAACTTCATTTCACTGCATGTTCTCTGAATTCAGACACCACCATCACTGGACCAGCAGGAAGACTGGGGCCGTTTGCTGACCACAAGACTCAAGGTGTTCACCACCAGGCAAGAACTGGTATCAAAGAATCAAAGCACCAACCTGATGACCCGGTTCCTACTCTTGGTCAGCCCATGGCCTGCTTTGCCTACAGGTCCGTGCCACTGAAGGGGCATCCCATAGAGCACCTCAGAAATCCCACATGGCACTTCAGGGAAGCTCATGTAGAAGACACAGGCCCTCTGTCGCTAAAAGGAAACTGCAAATCAGCAATAAACCACATGTCTATCCACTGCATTTTTTCTCCCCAAGAATCTGTGGTATAGGAAAGGAGGAGTCTGACCATTTGCTCAAGATTTCTGGATGTCTGACAATCCAGAAGTCCTGGGCATGCAATCATTTGCCTACAGGCAGGATATCTCAGATGCCCAGGACTCACTGGACATAGCACGCACGCACAGACTATCTCCCTGACAATGCTGCCCTGAGCCTAGCAGAGATTCACGCTGTAATGATACAACCTGATCTTACTTTGAAAGAGCCAGCTTTGAAAAGCCAGAAGTGGTCCCCAGAGAATTATTTCCAGCAAAGCCTGAAAAAGTGAACCTGCCCGATGTGCTGCCTGGGCAGGTGAACTAGCAGACCCGAAATCCCAATGGTCTGCAAGTTAAGAACACGCCTAGGTACTTTGCTGAAGTGGAGCTGCAGAGGTCAGAGGTGTTCCCAGTCCCCCACCCTAGCACAATGGACACATAAGCCACTGAAATAGCCCAGATTGCCGTGACTTTAATCTAGGACACACGAGACTACTTCTGCTATAAATACAGTTAGGGAACAAAGCTAAACAAACACCAGGAAGGAAAACTTGCTTTAACCTTTTGCATACACTGCCATTTGTTTTTTGTATTAGGCCTAACACTGCTGACATTTGCCCCAATACAAGCAATTAAGAAAGTTGTTCACAGTTTCTTTGGCATAAGTCCTGGAAAAGAGCCTACTAAAAACCAAAACAAAATAAAAATTCACGTTACAAATTGAATTTTCCCTCCTATGAGTCACTCTATTGGTTTGATCCACCTGGGAGGTAGCTCTCACTGGAGACTGCCAGATAGCTTTGCTGAAATGCTATCCTTAAAATGCCAACAAACATTTCATCTTCCACATCAAAACTTTTATTACATAAAGTAGGTCCAAACTCGAAGGTAACTTCTGAAGGACAGCACAAAGACTACTGCACTTCTGGCAAATGCCTTGCTTTATCATTTAGTTGCCAAAGTCAGAAAAGCCAAGAGAACTTTAAAAAGTCAAAATACCGGTAAATTGAGGTGTTGTAAATCTTAAAAAATGCAGTAGCATCATAACTGAAGACTTCCAGCCTTCAAGAAGGAAACCCCCAAATTTAAAATCAACATAAATAGCAAACTTCAAGCAGTACAATACCTGCCATAATATGCAGATCCTTCAAGATATTTGGTCCGGTGCCTCTACGCCCAGTAAAAATGAGCAGAAAACTCAGCTTTTGCAAACACATTCACTTGGACAATTCTGAAGACAGTCTTGTCCTTTCAACTTTAGGATACCCTGGCATGGATAACCAGGTCCTGCTGAAGTCCAGTAAACATGGTCATCCAAGTTGGATTTCCCTCTGAACGCATGAGCACACAGAGAAACCCCAGGGCTGCTGCTGCCCCAGGCAAAACTCTGATTCCTCACAGCTCCAAGCGGAAGAGGACCTACACACAAAGCATCTACAAACCCATAACAGCCAGTTAATGTCTGGGAATCGGGAGTGCTCACGATCTTCCCAGTGTGAACAAACACCTCATGGGGTCAGTAAAGACGACAGAGCCAGACTCTTCTCCGTGACGCCCAGTGACATGACAAGATGCAATGCGCACACCTTAAAACAAAGGAAATTCCACTTAAGCATTAAAAAAATTTTAAAAATAGAAGTATTTTTTACTGTGAGGGTAGCAAGCACTGGAAAGAGTTGCCCTTTTGAGATCTCCATCCTTGGAGCCACTCACAGACTGACTGCCCGGCACAGCCTGCCCTGGGCAACCTTGCTTTGGGCAGCGGGTGGGCTGGAGACTTCCAGAGGTGCCTTCCCACCTCAGCCACCGTTGGGAGCTCAGCACGACTCACAATCAAACATTAAATACATTACTGAAGAGGCTGCCTTGGCAAAGCCAAGCTGCAGGCTAAAAATGTGCTAAGGAACAGAGTGCTCCCTAATCAAGTTTATTCACAGTGCCCTCCTTGTTCCTCACCTTCTGTCTAGGAGAGACACTAATTAGGGGCAAGGAACTGCTAATTTACATTTGCACAGAAAAGCCATGGCTCACAGGCACAGAAAAATCACCATCCCTGCACTTCATCCAGGCACAGTCACTCCTTATGTTTCCAAAAAAAGCACTCGTTGCTTTTCCTAAACAAGGTTTTTGTCTGTGGTTATCAAAAATGCCTAAAACAGCTCTACTGAAGGGAGCAGCAGGGGCAGATGGTGGTACCAACAGCATCCAGGAGACCTCCAGCATCTACCCCACTGTTACCAGGTCCTACTTTCAAGGAAGGAGAAACATCAGTCTGCACAGTGTTTCCTTGACTGTTACTGCACAAAGAGCTGTGCTGCCAAGAGCAGCAGTGAGAAATTTTAAGATACAATTTAGTGAAACAAAACCGTGTAAACACACTGATCTCCAAAAAACCTTCCACCACTCATGGAGCATCTGTTAGCAGCCTGACCAAGCTTACAGCTGAGAAACTTGTAGAGGTAAAATAAAAAGAACAAAAAGCCCCCAAGCCGAACAGCTGGAGATGACGCAACAAAATCCCATTTCCCCAGCTATTTGGTCCTAAAAGTGCTCACTGAAAACTAGCCTGGAACGGCACATCCTGCTCTGGCCACCCTCCCAGCACAGTGCATCAATCACACCTAGCAGTCAGGAAGCAAAAATGCTGTGATAGAAAAATACTACTGGAGGCATCCTTCCCCAGTAAGGGCATAGAATCACTTTTGTTCTTTGCACACCATCACCAGCACACAGAAACGGATGGGCAGGGAGGAAATCAAAGACCTCATACACCAGCAGACCAAAGAACCAAACTGCATGAAACAAGAAAAGACAACAAACCGCAGGAGGAAGGGGGTGGAAAGGGGAGGTGCAGTAGGAGTCAAAGAAACGCAATTATTAGACAGAAGTCATAAATCAGCAGCCTTTCGGGATTATAGGAAAGAGGACAATACTGAAACACCAGCAGATTAATCCCTGTGCCTGCTGAAGGGCACCGAGACTGCCTCTGACTTCACAAACTTTGAGAGGAGCCTGGGCTGACCACTAACGCAGCAGACCTTTCCCGATACAGACGTTCCTTTCTTCATTTTGCTTTTTATGGCTTTGGTTTAATAGAAATAAAACCTAAGAGAAAACACAAAGCTTCAAGGGTTTTTTTGTTGGCAGTGACTAAGAAAAACCACACAGTCTGGTAACACGAACAAAAATCCATCTTGAAGAAGCGCAATGGAGCTCTTTAGGAAAACAAGGAAAAGCTCATATTTCAGATGATGTCAAGCAGTTTAAATTCATTTCATTCACTAAAGCAAAAAGAAGAAAAAAAAAAAAAATCATCATTTTAACACAGATGGATCTATGACACAGCAGATGAATGAGAAGCCAAGGTGCACACAAGAGATGGAGAGGCAGATGCACGAAAGCCACCCCTGGCACAATGCCATTAAGAACACACCTGAGAGGAAGGCACTGATAGTACCCTGCCTGACAGACCATTTAAACTAAGTTCTCCCTTGCTTTCCAAGAAAACCATGACTTACCTTCCTCATTGCTTCAACACATACACAGTCAGTGCAAGATGGGGCGGGGGGTGTTTTTACAGAAGCAGATCCCCCTTCTAGAGCTCCCAGACGACCACCATGCTCATGCCGGCAAGAACAAGCACCACTTCGCCAAGGCTCTATTTACAATCCACCATTAAAAAAATAAAAATAAAATACAAACAAAGCTCTCTCCACTATCAGTTCTGATTAATCTTATCACTAGCTGGCACTTCTACTGCATCCCTGGCCATTATGAAGATGTTATTTGGTCTTACTTGTTCAACATCCCCCTGTGGTTCGAACACACCAGTCGGTTGCTAGGGCTATGCTGTTCACTTTTCAGTAGGTGGAGATTTTTTATTTTTATTTTTGAATGACATACAAACCCTCTGGCTACAGTGCTAGTGAAGATGTATTCCAAACGGCTTACAGAGAAAACAAAACACTACCCTGCAAATAAATCCAAGGAAAGCTAGAAAAAAACCAAGGGGCTTTGTGAACGGGAACTGCAGTCTGCTGGATGCAAACAGGAAAGCTGCCTGAATGTGGATTTAAAAATCAGATATTTAATTAAGATGGCAGACTTTAAAAAAAAAGTGCTTAAACATTCTGCATATGTAGGAAATTATAGTTTCCCCACTCAGAGGCTCTCTCCTAGATCAAACACCACACAGACAGGCATCTAGGGGCAACATCTTCAAGCCTTTTTTTTTTTTTTTTTTTGAGGTGGTCTCATTCTGAACATCCACCTGCAAAACACACCACACTTTAAATCCAGAGGTTTGCAGAGCTGAGGAGAATCAGCTGCCTGCTAGCAGGTCCAAAGGCCAAAAGGACACACTGTGACCCACATGCAACCTCTCCAGGGAAGGGCCTTTCGTCCCACTCACCTTCCTCTTTGTGCACATGCTCTGCAAACACTCAGCGTTTGGAAAGAAAGGATCAGCTACAGATTATTTTTATGATATGATGCAATAAGATGGATGACTTGAGTTTCTCAGCTCTCCCATTCCTACATAACACTCCTTAAATCAGGAAATTCTGATACACAGGAATGAAAAAATCTCAATTGGGGCTTGTTTCGAGCTGTAGAGAGTAAAGAAAGAACCCCCAAGAGCAGGCTGTTAGGCAGAGCAGTCTACCACAAAAACACAGTGAAAAAGCCAACAAATGGCAGTCATCTCTTACAGGTATGGTAGAGGGAGAGAACCTGTTCCACAGCAAAAGTAAGACACCAAATTTCACCTTGCTGTCAAAATAAATGTCCCTGCATTCTTGGTCCTACACGCACGAGTCGACCGAGATGTCTGAAGCATCTTCTGGATTCATTCCTCTCGCCTTTCAACGCTGAAACAACACATCTTAGCAATTAATTTTACAAGGTAAAGCTCTATTTCATTAAGAGAAATGCCATTTCAGACACATTATCATATCTATTTGTGCTTTTTCTGGCTGGCCAGAAGAGCAACACAAACACACAGACTTATTTGCAAAATACATTTCAATCATAAATAAAACGGGCTTCAAATTAATTCAGTCTAAATCTCTGGCACAATTTCTCATGGGATGTTTTGAAGATACTCAACTATAGTGCCACCAGATAGTAGCATTTTAACACTTAATAATGAATATATTCAGCTAATTTACACT
The DNA here is from genome assembly GCF_047716275.1 of Strix uralensis. Lineage (NCBI taxonomy): Eukaryota > Metazoa > Chordata > Aves > Strigiformes > Strigidae > Strix > Strix uralensis. The sequence goes on from NC_133976.1 coordinate 89,927,320, forward strand.
GGGAGTCATTAACATTTCTTTTAACATAAAAAACCTGCTCCATTTCATACCTTCCAGGCCTGAAAGAAAAAGCTAAAAAAGAAAATGGATCCTTGTTGAATATATTGCTCTGCTGTTCTGCAAGCCAAGAACAAATGAAATTTAAAAAGTAAAATAGGAAATGCTGGAAATACCTTAATGGGAATAATGCAGAGAAGTATCTTAGCATGAGGCAGGGACAGGAAACTAGTTGGGTCTCAAACATGCTCAGAGTTGTGTAATCCAGACATCCCCCCCCTTCCTCGAGGACAGGCAGCTGCCTCTGCCAGGGCCCCCCCCCCCCACCTGGCACCCCCGGGGACACCTCCCCGGCAGCTCCTGCAAGAGCAGGCACCCACCCGTGCTCCTCTGCCCTGCAAGGGCTAAACAGCCGTTACACACAGACTGAAGCATGGAGGCCTGGTGAGACCAGTCACATCGTGCGGCTGGTCCTTCCACGCACCAGTGCCCTGCTTCGGGAGGACGGCTGTGAGGAGCCCTGTCCCTGAAGCGGGAACCCAGTGGGACCAGGCTCAGGGCCCCAGCAGCCTGCAGGCTCAGCGCCCTCCAAGACCCCAACGCTCAACTGTGCATAAAGGATAAACGTTATTATGAATAAAAACCAACCCGAATGTTGGCAACGGTTTACTTAAACTGATAATGTCTATTTATTTTTATATATATAAATAAATTTCTTCTTGAACTCTCCTCAGTGACATCAAGGCAGTACTTGTTCTCATATTACACAGGACTACAAAAACCCAACAAACGTCCCTTTGTTCCCTAACTCTAGATCCTTTCTTTGTTCCCTGAATTTCATTATTTCTTTATTATACAACAAACATTATTTATTTCCTTTAACTGAAAAAAATGAATGGAAGCACACTGAGGCTGAAAGCCTATCCCACAGTATGTAAGAAATCTCTTCAGATAATAGTTATTAAGCCATAGAAAAGACTTTAAAGTATTTTAAGAGCATAAAGCACAAAAGTCCTTCCAAGATATAACTATTTATACCTGAGAAAAACTTACCTCAAATCACACAACTTTTTTCACCAACCAGCTAAGTCGCATTCTGCACTTTGCCTTAAAATTTGTTAAACACATTAGTCATGATGCAAAAGCTAAGCCTTGACAAGATAAGCATCCTTCAGATACTTTGACAGAGATATATACAGAGCAAACAGTTTATATAAACACCCGAAGTCTCTGAGTCAAGGTTTATGTCTTAGATTCATATCCAATTACAAAACAAACCATTTATTTTGGTCTGCAGTACTGAAATCATTCTGGTTGCTTATCTCTGCTACCCTACTCTCCAGCAGCTTGTTGGTTTGGGTTTTTTTGTCATCGAAAGGAATTTTAAAAACACAGCAGGTTGACAGGTTATGTTTTGTGCTGCACAAGTGAGCTCTGTGATGGCTGGATGACACGGAGGCAGCCAGAGCAGCAGTACCTTACCTGCAAAGCAGCCGAGTAACGCAAATACCTGTCTGCAAACGCTCTTCAGACTCCTTTCACTGTTTACTCACAAGCAACCCAAGGTCAAATGGAGGCTTGCAGATATACTTCACTTGGGGCTGTTCATGTTTTACTGGTTAACTATTAAGTAAATGCCTTCTGCTACTCATCTTGGAGAGTTTAAGAAATCAATGTTATTTTCTCACATGTTTTGCTTGGATCCACTGATTAGAAAAACAATTGAGATATTCATTGCTCACTTCAAGATGGCTAAAGCAAGCAAGGAAATGCCTCACATTCCCCAGCAACACGTTATTGACACGCTGTGGCCACACTAAAGAGGCGCTGTTGGGTAAGAGTCCAAAAGGTAGTTGTTCAAAATGCCTTACGAACCATCAAATCCTGCACACAGACCCATGTTTAGATCCGATTTCATAGCTTGTGCCGCTTCCTTTTAATGGGCTGGATCCAAAGACCAAATTCACAAACTTCCAAATCTGAAAGTATTCGGCTTTGGATTTTGGACCTCCAGGTCTAGGAGTTTCTAGATCCACAGTTTCAATGTTGTCACTACACAAAGCAAAAGTAGAGGGCACCTATCATCAAAAGCCCAGAAAGTAAATAAAATATATTTAGCTTGAACAGTATTTTCGTATGTTTAACCACCAACTACTTGTAAAGAACAACAGAAAACCCAATACTTCATAATACCACAGCATCAACTGTCACATGGGGAAAATTTTCATACATAAAGTCCCAGCATTACATCCTTACCCTTCTGTCTGCCTCCAATTTTGTTAACATTTATTTTTCCAGGAGGACTATGTAAGAGAGTGTGATTATCTGAAGTATATGTCTTATGTTTGAGAATACTTCAGTGATATCTGAGAACTTAAGGTTGGCAGCACAACAACTGCACCACTGCACCATCAACAATCCCCTGATACAGCATGATTGTCCATCTCTTTCTTCTTGGCAATTTAAAAATTAAGCAGGGCAAAAATCAACATGGTTGAGGACTTTTTTTTTTTATGTAATAGGATGGGACTGAATTTTAAAGAGAAAAATATAAGGGGGGGAAGTGAAAAATAAGAAATTGTAGGCCAATTTTCACTCTGGTTTTGTCTTGCTCACGTTAAAAACATTCGGACTTCTGCATTTCCTTTTCTCCTAAACTAATGTCCTTTGCCAATAGCTCATGCTGGAGCTTTGCCAACAGCTTATGTTTAGGTAGTACACTTGGGAATCTGAGAGTCTACACCAAGAAAACCTGCTGTACGCAGCATGTGACCTTAATCACTATTAAAAATGGACTGTCCACCTTTAAGATTCTTGGAATATCAGATGTAGGCACTGTGCCTTTCGAAACACAGACCTCAAATTTTGCATTAGTTCTCAGCTTTGAAAAGGCCCAAGCAGTTCATGTGCAAAACACATCCTGAAACTGGCATGTTTGTTCTCATCAATGATAAAACAAAGGTGAATGTAGTCACCTTCATGTTTCGACAGCTGCCACGTGTGCTAGCCCGCTGCCAGGTGGGGTCCCGCAGAGCAATGCAGGACCCAGCTGCAGCACGGGGAGATGGCTCTTGGCCAGGGAGCGCGGCGTGGCCAGGACACTCTTCTCCCTTCCCTTGGGACCATCTTCCCTCTCCTCTGGGGGACAGCTTGCCTTTGCTGCCCCAGCTCCAGAGCTGCTCATTTAAGCCAGGGGTGAAGAAGAGGCACTCGCAGCCGTGGCTTTTTCCCAGGGCAGCCCCAAAATGCTGCCACGCAGAGGGGGCTCACCCAGCACTGCCCATCGCACTCTTCCTCTCGACCGGCTTCTGTCCCCGATGTCCCTTCCCAGGACACAACTTCCAGTCCCTAGGACAACACAGCCCTGAGTCCGATAACCAGACATTTCCATAATGCTGGAGTAAGTAAAGCTTTTTTATTTTTTTTTCAGCCAGGGGGCAGAGCACTGTTGATTTTGTCTAGTTTTTTTTAACAGCAAAGTTTCATTGCCAAGAGATGAAGGACAAAAGCCGTGTGCTCTCAGCTGGAGGAAAGGGCACTTCTCTTCTGAATGCTGCACTGATGAGCAGCAAGCAAACAAATCCCCCCAAAAACCCCTATTATCACAGTGCAACTTTAAGGTGCATATGCTGTCCTCACTGCTGTCTAATGCTCACCCTTGCTCAGCTGGGGAGCTGTGCCCTGCCTACCCTCGGGCCAGCCTTGCTTCTCAGAACAAAGGCTGTTTTGCAGCTAGGACACAGAAACCAGCTCTCTTGCTGCCCAGTCCTTTTCCATGAAAGCCCACAGCTGGTTCTTCAGAGTAAGAGGTGTTGCCTTCTCCATCCCATCTCAACCTCTCCTCCTCTCGTCAGACTGACACCTCCTCACCATCCCTTGCAGAAAGGTTTTCATGCCCTGGTGCCCTCTGGCCTCCGGCATCACCCAAGGCTAAAAAACTCAGTGGAGCAGCAGCTGAGCTGTGCGTGGGGCTCAGAGGAGGAGCTCACAAGAGAAAGATGTCAGTGCTAGGGGAATGGGAACAGTGCTGGGGCAGGCTGGAGGGCTACACAGAAAATACTGTCATGGGCTACGGGTGATGCTGAAGGGTAGGAGGGTTTTCACCAGCAAGGAGGAATGAGGCAACAGGTCAGCATCAAGCCAGAGCTGTGACCTCTGCACAAACAGAGCATGAAACAAACTTGGTCCTAGCCCTACTGTCTTCCCTTTCTTCTGCAGCGGGAAGAGAAGCAAATCTGGGAGGAAAGGAGGTGGCAGAGGAAAAGGTGACTTCCTTCTGCTTCTTCTTCAGCAAGAGAGAAAGATGTAGTGATGGAAGCGAGCAGCCACTCTCCATCCCATGGCCAAGTCTCTGTGAATAAGTAGGAGTGGGAAATACCCCACCCATTACCCATGGCCCCATCAGTAAGGCAAGCAGAAAGTGCCAGCTTTACAACAGAGGAAGACACAGCTCACAAGATGAAGAAAAATCTCAGCGATCAGAAACTTAAGACATACTTGCATCAATGCATGTTTCATGCCCAACTGGGGACAGAATTGCAGGTGCTACAAACCTGCATACATTTCTGTGGGTTAACAAGGTTACTGAGACTGAGTTTACTTGCTACAGATGATCTGCTAAATGTGAAACATTTTTTTTTTATTATGTATGTTCCATTAGATACAGCAATAAACTGTGGTTTATTACTGACCTTGCTAACAGTAGGCTGCCCTTAGTAGACAGGGCTATAGTGCACTAAAATGGCGGATAACTTTTTAAGAGCAGCGCAAGAAAGTTTAAAATCCAGCTGCAGTAGTACAGTGTGAACAGACCTATAAACCACCTGGTTTGTGTGCCCGGAGCAGTCTAACCCCAGCAAGGGGCTGCAAAGCCTTCTCAGGCAACAGGGTCAGCAGTGGGTGGGTTAGCACACACTACCCCATGCTGCCCAGGCCAGCCACGCCATGATCCAAGTCAATGAGTCTGGAGCAAACTTAGGTGTGGCTAAATCATACAACAACAACAATGCAGAAATACTGCCCTGTGCAAGACCTGAACTGCCCCTCTCCCTTATTAAGTATCTGCAACATGTTTAAGCCAGTCTACAACTCTGATACACCAGTCAGGTTTACAGACTCTGATGGAAAGCCAGTTTTACATAATAAACCTTGCAATATCCAATTTCTCCCAAAACTTGAGATCTTAGAGAGAAGTAATTCCACTAGGATCTTAGTTTTCATTAAGAAAGAAAAAAATATTATTGAGCCACATGCTTGCTGAAGGAAGTCTGATGTGATCTGAGAATATCCTGAAAGTTTGAATACAGGAAGCCCCTTATTTGCCATGTAATACTGTAAGGCATAGAAGGGATGTGGATGGGGGAAGAACAATCACCTGACTTTTTTTTTTTTTTTTTTTTTTTAAGTCTTCAATAGAGGAAAGAAAAAAACAGCTTAGGCTGCTTAACTGTTTCCCTTCCCTTAAGCTACAGATGTAGTTAAAGCTTCAAAAACAATTCAAGTCATTTAATACTATTTTAATTAAAAGTTGTTTTCATAACATAAAAAGACCAAAAGTAACCTCACTGCTGTTTCATAGTTGTACGGGGAAAAAGTGGTTCGTGTGTAACTTCATAGTTTTCTACCTTTCTGAAGCCCCAGTGTAACAGAAGATAGCAAGGATGGAACGATACAAGTAGGATTTAAAGCTCTGCCTAGCCCATGGTTTATACACATCCAATTAGCTCCTCCTGCACACCCACCCACCCACCCTTGAGCTCTGGGAACTGCTAATGTAATTCCTGCAGTTAAAAACTTCGATGCCAGAATCCTTGTTTGCCAAAAGCAAAAACAACAGCCAGCACAGCTGGGCGTGTTTTTACAGGAGTGGATGCCCAGCTGTAAAGAAGCTCAGATCCAAGATCTGAACTGTCCCAACATTCAAGATATTTATTAGAAATCTGTATTCAGCACCCCATTGCCTCCCAAGGACCACCGTGGCCCTACTTCAGCAGAGCAGTCAATGCAAATCAGAAGTTCTGGAGCTTAACACACTGCGGTTTTATTGGCCATATCCAGGGGCCTCTCCGGGACATGGGGTAACAGCCCGAACAAGTCTCACGCTGCAGCAGCATCACACTCTGGTTTCCCCATCACAGACTATGTTAACTTCTTACTGTGCCATGGACATTGGCAACACAGACAGGTGAGTGAGGGACTGCTCGCCTGCCACGATGTGAAATCAAAACTAGTACAGAACAGTTCAGTGTATGCCAACCGACAACACTCAGTGTTTTGGATGAATTAATGGCCCTTTGAATTTCCATTAAAATGTTCCTCGGAATACATAATCTCAAGATAACACTTCAAAAACCTTGAGGGATCAAATACACTTCTAATGTTACATTTCTTTGAAGTACTTTCCCTTTGTATTTCAACAACACTTCAAAGTTTTCCTACTTACATACAAATCAGGTTAGACATCTGATGCTAAAGGAAGCAGATATTAAAAGTGTTTCTTTCACACTTACCCCCCACCCCACCCGAAGGCTGGGAAAGAGACTTGTAGAAAGGTACATATTAACTGTACACAGATTTTCACTATACCAGTTGATCAGGAAAGAGATCATGTATCAAAGGTCAAACAGAACCAGGGTACAGCCCCAGTCCCACCTGCAGCTGAAGATCCTGGTCCCAATGAGCAGCACAGGTTTAACCTGCAGGATGCAAATAGTCTTGCTGACATTGAGAGAGATCAATGGAAGTGCCCAGTTGTCCTGGTTTTGGCTGGGGTAGAGCTAGGGTGGTTTTTTTTCATTCTTAGTAACTAGAATAGTTGTGTTTTGGATTCAGTAGGGGATTTGATATGAGAAGAATGTTGATAATGTACTGATGTTTTTCATTGTTGCTAAGAAATCAAAGAATTTTCAACTTCTCATATCCTGCTAGTGCACAAGTATGCAAGAAGCTGGGAGGGAGAGCAGCCAAAACAACAGACCCAAGTTGGCCAATGGAGTATTCCATATCATCTAATATCAAGCTCAGTATATAGATAAGCGTGGATCAGGAAGCTCACTCTGGCTTTTGGGATTGTGGTTTCACAATCACAATGTGGATTCTCTCTTCCTTGGGACTACAAGCCAGGAACGGGCTGGACATTGGTCAGCAGGTGGTGAGCAATCACATTGTGCGTTACCTGTTGGTATTTTCTATTATTACTATTATTATTATTGATATTAATTTTATTTCAATATTAAATTGTTTTTATCTCAACCTACAATTCTCCTTACCCTTACCCCTCCAACTCTCCCCCCCATTCCCAGGGGTGGGGGAGTGTGAGCGAGCAGCTGCGTGGTGTTTGGCTGCCAGCTGGGTTTAAGCCACAACACCAGTCCACGAAGGCCACTGGAAGGAGGAGGCTGTTCATGGGAAAAACAAAGGTCCACTTGTACCATCGAAGTAAGGTGATCATCTTCAATGGTTTTCTTCAGAGACAAGGGGGAGAACTCCACAGGACTCCCAAAACATCATCAATGTTGCCAGTGAACGGGGAAGGGTGTAGATGGCAAGATGGACTGAAATATAACCAGGTTTTTGTGCCTTGACCAAGGACTTTGGCAGACCAGCTGAAAAAAGAAGTTGTCCTCACTGTCTATTACCATTCCAAAAACCCCACCAAACCCAACCATAAGTAAACAAACCATGATACTTTCTCATTATCACCATGAACTAACAGCTTTCTCAGCAACTATGTGAACACCTGGGGCCAAATCCTTCATGGTATACATGGAGACCCCAGGAATTACCTGGATGTAAGTCTTGCTTGTTCTCAGGCACTAAGGAAGTTTTAAAAGGTTGATACTTGCTTCATATATAATAGATCTATAAAAATAATTATTTATTTTAAAACTACTGCCCATGTATTTCCCTTTGTTAAGGCTGACTATTTTTCATGTGCCTACTGAGCCATGACTGGAGGGACTGTTTCCGGAGAGTTATATTTAGCTCTGAAGCACTGCAGATTTTGTTTCCCTGGCTAAAGTTAGGATGGGATCCTCCCTTAGAGGAGGATCTTACTCTTAGTCTGTTGAACAGAAAGAAAACAGTGAGATAGCCTAGTCTGGGCTTGCAGAAGACACTGGTGATGCCAAGGCCCCAACTACAATGATCCTGCTGAGCAAAAACGGAAAAGTAAACCCAAAACTAGCAAGAATGTTTACTTTACATGTATAATAGACCTACAGCTTTAGCCCTGTTTAGGAAAAGAAACATTGCTTATTTCAGGATGTAAATCATCATATATCTTCATACAGGGGTCCTGTCATAGTACAGCTCCTCTCAGGGACAGCTCATCATTTATTTCCTACTATACAGTAACAGCCTGCAGCAGCAGCATTTAAGCAGCTATGCAAGGCTGCCTCTTCAGTCACCAGACAGGAACGGGTGCAGCTCTCGATCACAAGTGTGCTGAACTGCTCACAGAAGGGTCCGCCACTGCTCCCCTCCCTCCAGCAGCATTACAAATCCCCATGGTAATCACCCTTACAGCACAGAACTGCCACTTACGGAGACAGATTCGTCTACTTCTGGTTTTTGCTGGTAAGATATAACTACCATGATATTTTACTTCATAGAGCTTCTGGTCTCATTAATGAACTCTTACTTTTGCAAATGAATTACCATACATCAATCAACATGAGTGTGCTCACTGCTGGTATACTACAGTTTTGTAATTACTGAAATAACTGAAATAACACTAATTAGCAGGTTTCTAGCAAAGTCCAAAAAACAAGACAAGAAAGTTTTCACTGCTTCAGTGCTACAACACAAGGACTTCCTAGGACAAACTTTTAAAGATCAGCCACTGCAACTGTGCACTCAAGTTTGCATAAGCCAGGTGCTCCTGCAATTCACTACACACTTCAACCGCTTTACCCAGGGAAACAGCCTTATACTTGATCGCTGAAGGTAAATCCTGTGTGCAAATAAGCTACAAGTCCAACGGGAAGCCCTGATGAAGCTTGTGGAAATCCACATTAGCTCAAGGAGCACTTGCATGTAACAAAGTACAAGATTAGTGCTGTTAAAGCCTCAAAAAATATATTGCCTTTATATTGCACTTCATTAAAAATAAACTCCCCCAACTGGAACATGCCTTACCTTAAAAAGTGACTGAAGGAAAGAAATTTAAAAGAAGGGTTTCCTTTTCATTTCCTGAGCACAAGATTTATTGCAATACAGTCTGAGTGGAAGATATGGATAGGTAATATTAAATACGAGTTTATTAGAAGTGCCTAAGTAGTGCTTTCCAAAATGGAACAATAACATGCTCTGCACAACTACTCCTGCTGTTACAGACCTTACCCAGAAGATTATCTTTTGATCTCCCAACTTTTCCAACTCCATTTTTCAAGCTAAAGAATCTTTGACAGAAGCCCAACACCTTGATGTTGTGAGGCGAGAGAAAGGGAAAACACCCAGAATAACTCTCCATTCTATGAAGAAAACATTCAAAAAGCATTGTCCACATGGCAGATCCTTGAGAAAGCTGTGGTCTACTCATTTTTCATCAATTCTTGATAAATTTTTGGAATAAAGTTCATCTGGCCATATATTTAACAATGCAGAAGAGCAATCATTACTCCAGTTTATCTAAATTCTGGTTCAACATCCAACATTAAAATAAAAGGTTTCACAAGTACATTCAGAAAAAAAAGAGAAAAAAAAAAAAGAAAAAACCACCAGGAACAGGTATCTCTGTGTGGTAACAACCAGATCTCTGGCAGTGGAGGTATCTGAGTCATCTATAGTTGGCCTTTGGGATTTGGACTTTGCTCTTTTTTAAAACTTCTCCCAGTTCCAAATAGCAAGGCTCTTGTTTCCTGCAAATGTCTCAAGGAACATAAATGCATTCAGGCCTCGTAGTATTTTCATGAAATATCAGTTCCTGCTTCTCTACTTGACTTGCAGGCAAAATCTGCCACTTTAAGGAGATAATCTTAAGCAGCTTTCTGAGAAATGTCAAGAATACTAAATTGCCGTTTCTGTGCTCTGTTTCAGGTTTTTTTTCCTCTCCTAATATTCTATTTAAATTGTCTTTAAACAGAAAGTGGAGCACTATCCAAGATGAACTAGTGTGAAGCGATGTGCTATATTTTACAGACTGCAAGACCTGAATCAGTACTGTCAGCTAATTAAAAAAAGTAAGGGTTTAATTCCCCGTGTTACATTATTGTGTCTAAAAAAAGACTTAGGAAAATAACATGAACAGGACAACTATTAAATGTCATCCCATTTTTCTAAACTGAGGCTCAGTTACCAACGAAACAAATGCTGATGCTCAGCCACGCTTCTGACACTTTAGTACCTGTTTCGAAGCTTCCGCAAACCTAATGTTACTCGGGCAAAAGCTGCTTATGATTTATGGAAATGTCTTCATTTAAGAAGAAACCTTAACTCACTGTTGCTACACTGCAACACCAACTCTGTCCTCAGCGCTGGAGAGCATTCCCAGTTGGCCCTCTTCCAACTCCGCACAGCTGAGGATGGACCCTGGGATAAACCCTGTGTCCTGTGTTGATGCTGCAGGAGGTTCTCAGGGCAGCAGTGGTCTCACTGGGAGAAGATACCACCAGCGTTTGGGAGGTTTCTTTGCAAAGACTGACTGTCCGTGGTCCCTTACAGCTTATAACTGGGCAGGTCTAGACTGCCTAAGCTGCCTACACTGCCTAACTACCAAACCAGGAGGAAAAAGAGCCAGAGCATGTCCAGGTATCTGAAACAGGGGACCCAGCAGTGGAAGGGCAAGGTCAACATCGAAGAGGTGACCTTCCATGGAGGGAAGTGATTTAAGGATGAGTGTGTACTCGGCAGGGAAGAGACAGGTCTGAGTAAGGTACCTAGGACACCCCAGCACCTCATGCCCCAAAGGCAGCCTCCAGAGTACATTGGTAAGGAAGCCAATCTGATCTGACCACGTGCCTGAGGGCCTCGGGAGGAGACATTTAGCACTGGCCCTACAGTGAGTGACCAGCAAGGGGACCTGTGCCCAGACAGCAGCGCCCCAGCAGTCAGGGGAAGGAGGGAAACCAACAGATCCCGGCATAGAGGGCTCCTTTAGGCCTGAAACCAGTACTGGGAAGCCATGGCCAGACAGCTATGATTTTCCTTCCAGCTAGAGGAAACATTTTGACATGGTCGCAGGTGAGTTCCCACACCACAGGCACTCCTCAGGCTGGACTCGGCAACACCCCTGGTTGCTGAGACCACCTGCTCTGTCCTCACACGACACCTCACACTGAGGCAGCCTGGCCCAAGGCTCTCCTGGTACTACAGCAGTGCGGTCCAAGGCAGGAAACTTCCATCTTAGGTGAGGACAGCAATTTTGAACATCTACACAGCAATCTGCCAACTCAAAAGATGCTACGAAAAATACATTATTTTCTCAATTCTGGCTGCAAACTCAAGAGAGCTAACATGACTGAAGACAAATGTAAAGATGAAGTAAACTGGGTGTTAAGTCAAAAGAAACAGCTTAGCTAAAACATTTGCCCTGAAGGGCTTAGGTCAAAAGTTGCTCACCTGAGCTGAAACTTCTGTTACTCTGGTCTTCGGGGCTATCTTAACAGGCTAGCCTACCTGAATAGAGCACACGTGAGTAGAGCACCTGCGCAAAATTCTCACCAGTGGGAACTTCTCACCAGCAGGGAAAAAGCCAGCGCTCCATGTGGAAATAGCATCCAGGAGTCTCAAGTGCAGCTCCACACTGCTACTAAGGCCACACTTAGTGCAGATGGATATTCAACTTGCAACTGAGCAATTGATAGTCTTGATTATTTACAAGATAAACTTGTCTGCAGATCTCAAGCAATTCATCTTCAAATCATTTAGAACTGGGCACAGTATGGCGGAGGGGAGAATCAAGGGTTATTTCCCACTAACGCTAGAAAATAATGCAGTGCTCTTCTGAAGTAAGAAAATATCAAGTAACAATAAAAAGAGAGAAACACACCCGCCACGCATGCATGCCAAAACACACATGGCACCACAAGGACGTCTCCAGTATCTCTGCAACAACAGCCTGTTCCTTGGAGGTTTCTTGTCCAAGACCTATGACCCAGCCTGGTGCTCCTTTGCTGGCAAGATCTGACAAGATCCCAAGAAGCTGGTGTGGCTGCAGGCCAGCGACCTCGTGTTGTGCCGTGCTCCAAAGAGCCACATGCAAATGCCTAATGAGAGTAACATGACTACACACATTTCCTCTCCTGTTGTAACACCAGCAAGGCTCCAAACTTGTTCTAGATAATACAGCAGATAGCAGCTCGGCCGTATCTCAGTGCTCCATGGTGTGGATCACAGCATTCACTACAGCTGTCATAATACACTGTAAATTATACACAGCACACACCCTTAATAATATAAACCTCACGACTGTCTACATATTTTGTGGTAGCAGAAATTAACAGACGTTGACAACTAATCAGATAGTAGAAGCACTAAAGGAGACAGAGGTAGTCTGTTTGTTGTGTACATGCATGATTTCTTGCCATCATAACTGACTACACTAATAGTTTCTTCTGACATAGCAATGTTGTTGGGCTTCTTTTTCCCATTCTCCCAACAGGCTGCTACTTCAGTTGCTCAGAGCAGTGCTGCCCCTACCTTTAGTGACAGGGGATTATCACTGGCTGACAACACCCCACTGAACATGGAAGCATACCTTAATACCACACCCATGCACCAAGAAACCCCTTGGCATGCCTGGACATGTGATGAGTGCTTGCAGGAACTACCCAGAGCACCCGATACCACTTTGTGGGGGCTGTGCACAACACTCCTCCTACTTCTCTGCCCAGAGCACTGCAGCAGACCTGGCAGAGGTCCTGGGAATATGAACACAGCTGCAAAGAAGGTCTCTAAATAAAATAAGGAGATAGGCTATAAAGGAGCAGGAACATGCAAGTGAGGGCAAGGTTAGCTACTCTAGATAGTCACAGGATGCAAAGGTATCAGCTTCCAACAGTGTCCAAAACTGCAAAGGAAGCAATAAACAGTAGCAAACTGTTGTACTGAGAACAACCAGAAGCAGAGGGAGGAAAGGAAAGGAAAAGCAGCGATAACGGAAATCCATGCCAAGATCTTGGACGGAAAAACACCAAACCCACAAAGGGGCCTCTGCGAGTGCTTGCAAGCTGGCAATTGCAGACTGCCTTTGCTCCGTTGTCAGACTATTCTGGGGCTGAAACACTGACAGTCAACAAGGTTCTCCCCCACATAGCCAGAAATATGGCAGAAAGTGGCATCCCCCACCTACTGGATTTTCACCTCCTGTTGGGAGCCGGGGGTCAGATACAAAGGGGACCAGAGCTGCCATCAGCTCAGTTTTGGTTTTCCCAGCAATGCTGCAGCACCTGATGGGATGCATAACCCTATTTTCTGTCCACACACGGACAGAGATGGCTGTTCACTGCCCAGGTGGCAGAACACCACAGCTGCTTTACCACTGCCATCGCCTGGTAGACCTCAGGCAGAACACCACCCAAGGCACGTCAAGCCTCCACTGCTGGGTATCAAGCCAAGAGGACAAACCAGCCAAAACGCCCCTGGCGCTGAGCCTTGTGAGCACAGCCAGGACTGGGTGCCCAGTCCCACAAAAAGTTGAACTTTCCAAATATTTTGAACAGCTCCTTATCAGCAAAGGAGCTTTACACCAGCTCAGCGTTTCACAGTGTTTATAATCTGGTCCTCTTAAATTGGATTGACAACCTCGCTGAACCACAGCCCGAAATAGACACAGTCTCTCTGTCAGCACAGGATCTTTTCAGCAAGACCCACCCAGCCTGAGATCAGCAAGTTGCGTAAGCCCACATTTGATCACAGCCATGCTCCTAATGGCACCGAAGTCAATGGTACTGAGAACATGTTTAACACTGGCTGCCTGTTTGACTAAGTGACCAAAACAGGACCTCATAATACAGATCCTGCCAGCTTTGTGCAACCTGTGTGTGCTTTCAGTAATAGCAGCCTCTGTTATAAGGTCCACAGTAGAATACCAGCTCTCCTCATCTTGGCTGACTTCAGTCCATCAGCTGCCAGACATGACCTCTGCCACAAACCGAACACAAGCAAGATCCTGACCACTGTGGCTACAGTCTTCGTTCCTCCTTCCTTCTCCACTTAGAGGCACTATCAGCGCACAGTTACTGTGGCAGGGGGTGATGGTGTTGGGGCCCAAGGGAAACGCTGAAGTTACAAAACTCAGATCAAGTCTGCAGCAAAGACATGCTCTCCTCCAATACGGATCTTGCTCCAGATCACCTTGGTTCAGCCTGACACCACCATCACACAGAAAAGCAACTTCTTTACCAAGATGTTTCTAGGTAATATTTGCTTAAGGTTGCATAGAACCACTGTGACCCATAAGCTTAACTGCAAACAAGAGAACAAAACAAAAAATACTCAGTGAATCAGGGCAAACAAGGGCTGTTCTATCATATGAGAGGGTTCACAGAATGGGAAAACAGGCTGTGGAAGGGAACAAGCCGGGGAAAGCCTTCACCAAAACAACTGGGAGTCTGGAAGGAAGCTCACCCATGTGCCCAGCACAGCGGCAGCAACTTCACTAAAAGTTAACAGCCTTTGCCACTCATGGTGAGTAGGAAAACACTGGCCACTCGGTCATCAACCTGCAGGGACAGTCTTACAATATTAGGTTCATTAGTTTATCACGTACTGATTATTAGCTATTGATGCTTATACGATTGCGAGGATGATGCTTCAGCTAGCTTGGAGGTGTTGCCAAGGTTAAGTCAGCCTATGCCCTGCATCAAAACTGCTTCCATAAAGAAAAAACGATGGGTCACTGTCATAGGAGACTCCCTTCTGAAGGGCACAGAAAGCCCAAAATGCAGACTGGACCCACTTCCTAGGTAAGTCTGCTGCCTCCCCAGGGCCCAGGTTAAAGATGTGAAGAGAAAGCTTCCTACTCTGGTACGGCCCTCAGATTCTTATCCACTATTGATTTTTCAGGTAGGCAGCAATGACGTTGCAACAAGAAGTCTGAGCGCAATCGAGAGACTTCAGGGCCTTGGGACAACTGGTTAAGGGATCAGGAGCACAAGTAGTGTTCTCTTCCATCCTTCCAGTTGCAGAGAATGATGAGGGAAGAAACAGGAAGAGCCAGCAGATCAATACCTGGCTCCAAGCCTGGTGTCACTAGCAGAATTTTGGGTTTTTTGATCATGGGTCGGTTTAGATGACACCAGGCCTGCAGGCAACAGATGGGGTACACCTGACTCCAAGGGGAAAACCTTCACACAGGAGCTAGCAGGGCTCACTGAAAGAGCTTTAAACTAGATTTGAGGGAGGAAAGGAATAAACACCAGGCTCACCAGAGATAAGCCTAGGGGCAGCACGTCAATGTTTGTGGGTCGGTGTGCTCACGAGGTCCTTTGGTCTGCCGTCTCAGTGGAGATAGGGGATGGAGATCCATGCAGCAGCAAAGATGCAAGGGTTATTGATGTGTTAGAAATGACAGAAGCACCTCAGAATGGTCACATAGGAATTAGGGCTTCTCCCCCCAAAAAGGTGGTGGCACCAATAGCCCAACTGAAGTGCATCTACACCAAGGCACACAGCATGGGCAACAAACAGGAGGAGCTGGAAGCTGCTGAGCAGCAGGAAAATGATGATATATAGTTGCCATCATGGAAACATGGTCAGGATGACTCGCACAACTGTGCTGCAGCAGATGGCTACAAACTCTTCAGAAGGGATAGGCAAGGAAGGAGAGGTGGTGGGGTAGCCCTGTATGTTATGGAGTGTTTTGATTGTCTAGAGCTTAACAATGGTGATAACAGGGTCAAGTGTTTATGTGTAAGAATCAAGGAGAAGGCTAACCAAGGCAGATATCATGGTGGGAGTCTGTTACAGACCACCCAACCAGGATGAAGAGGCAGACAAAATAGTCTATAAGCAGATGGGAGAAGCCTCACGATTGCCAGCCCTTGTTCTTGTGGGGGACTTCAAGTTACCAGATGTCTGCTGGAAATACAATACAGGGGAGAGCAAACAGTCTAGGAGGTTCCTGGAGTGTGTGGAAGAGAACTTCCTGACACTGCTGGTGAGGGAGCCAACTAGGGAAGGAGCCACACTGGACCTAGTGTTTGCGAACACAGAAGGATTTGTGGGTGATGCGATGGTTGGAGGCCATCTCGGGTATAGTGATCACAGAAAGGGTTGTCAAGCACTGGAACAGGCTGCCCAGGGAAATGGTTGAGTCACCATCCCCGGAGGTATTTAAAAGACATGTAGATGTGGTGCTTAGGGACATGGTTTAGTGGTGGACTTGGCAGGTTTGTGGTTGGACTTGATATTAAAGGTCTTTTCCAATCTAAACAATTCTATGATTCTGTAATTATTAGTTTCATTGTCATTATTTTAAATAAACAGCTGCTAAGGGCATGAGAAAAGAAACCCCCTCCAGGCATAGGATCATTGGCTTGGTTAAGCGAGGAAAGTGCTTCAGATATCTGAGCTCTTGGGTAATGCCACCTGCCACAGCAAGGATGATTCTGCTCCCAAAATGCACATCTTGTCCCTGTCAGTGTCACTCACTGCAGGTATCTGAGGAACAACTTCATCTCCCTCAAACCAGGGGTTTGGGGAGTGATAAGCCTGGGTCCCTACTGCTTTACATCCCTCGAATCAGTGCACACTGATCTGCTCGGGGGCGGGGGTGGGGGAGAAGAACAGGTGTCTCCCAACCTACCCCCTCGTTACACACCTCAGTACAGGTATACCAGAGGAGAATCAGGCCTTCAGGAAAAAACAAAGATAAAAGAAAATATGGCAATCATTGTGCTATCCTAATGAAACAGACTGAATTCTCTGGCCTTACCATTAAACACTAGATGATTCAATTGAACTCGATCTCCCCTCATGAGGCAAGGCTATTTCCTCTTCTGCTTTCTTACAGTAACTCAGATTTGCCTATGCCCTATTTTTGGTATCTAAATTAAGAATATTGCTCATAACCAGATTATATAGCATTTATTCTGAAGAGTAAGAGATACTGATACAGCTAAAAATTCAATATAAACACCCTGTGGATATAAGCCATGACATTTATATAGTGGATTAGTAAGCACTAAGAGGAATTTCTGATGTAGGGCACGTGACCCTCCCTTCATTTCAAAGGCAATTATTTTAATACCACGATTTCAAAATGTGACGTGTTCTTGAAAACACTTGCAGACAGACAGCTTTATCAAAAAAGCTTCCAAATCCTGAAAGGACAATTTCAGGTGCATCTCCAGTTTTGAGATAAGAGAACATCTGGGAAGGAGTGTATGGGCTGGCCAGCAGATAAGCAGGCTGAGACAAACATCAATTTTACACAGTATGGATCCCTTAGACAAACAGAAAGGCTCGGGGAGATTCAACACAGAGCTCCTGCTTCAGCCCATCTCTAGTTGAAACCAGCACCACTTGCGCTGCCAACACCGTCACTGCCAGTGGTGAACCGTGCCACCAGCAGAGCATCTCTCCATCCCCAGTCCCCACCCAGCAGGTTTCTGCAGCAGTCTCACCGCTCCGAGCAGCCCTTGCCTTTCACACCTTGTCACCTACTGCTTGATATTTTCCAGATACCTCAACCTGCAAGCTACTGCCATGTGAACTTCAGAGGGACAGCTTACAGCTTTAATCACAAAAGAGAACACAGCCAGGCTCCCCAGTGATCACTTATCAAACCTGATCAGCATCAACTCAGCCTTTCAAGAACAGGAGAAAGGGAGAACCAGCCAATTTATTGTAAGGAGAGCTGAAGGGATGACAACAGCTGGTTTTCCCATCAAGACCTTAAAAGTTCCCAGTGCTTTCTGACAGTGGTTTGATGCCCCAGGCTAAGAAAAGACCCATCCAAGCCCCTCTGGGCAAGAGCCATGGGCACACCTGGGCCATCGCCTCCCAGACCAAGGATGTCCCAGCCAGTTCCAAGGGAATATCCGTGCCTGCTGGCATCCTGTGCACCCCATGGCACAACACACCTTCCTCCTGAAGCAGCAGCTGAGGTGAGTTCCCTTAAATGTTGACTCATACCACTTAGTTTTGCAATCAAAGATCATCACCTGTCCTGCTAATCCTAGCCATTTCCCAAACCCCAGAGTCATGTTACTGTAGACATACTACACCAAGTAAAACTGTAAGAAAGGGTGCAACAAGTTGTCCAGCTATCATGCAAGGTTTGCACGTGAGGGTGTGGAGATATGGGTGGTTGGGCGGGCAGGTTTAACATGGAAGTTGCAAATTTAAGATCTTAAAAGACAAAAAATACTCTGTGTTCCCTTACGTTATTTCAGAACGGAATTTCTTAGTTACACTAGTAAAACCAGGGAGAGTAGCAATGAAGTTCACCATGGGGAACCGCACTGGTTCAGGTACCCACCCCAGTACCTGCCCCTGCCATGATCACCTTCTGGCTGCGATGTCCCCCTTCTTCCTTCCTTCCTTCCATTCAAGCTAATGTCCCCTCTCCCACCACCCTTCTCCCTCTCCTAATACTTTCCTACTCTCGAGTGCCTATGATGTTTGTGATTTGCAGTCAACCCCTAATACACGACAGCTTCTCCCTTCTCTTTGCTGCTTGCAAACACTTAGGAGGAAGCATGAAAAAAAAAAAAAAATTTAAAATCCCAAACAACCCTGCCCTCAGTTCTCATGCTTGGCATGACTGCAGCCGCAAACAGACAACGGCAGGAAAAGTCTTCAGCCCCACGGCTGCTGTGTTGGACCTTGGGGCGATGGTGCTCCACGAAGCAGCCACCACGCAGGGCCAACTCTCAAGGCTCTGCCAAGCAGAATGACATGCAATTCTCACACCTGAGAAGTTACCCAAGTTTTGGTGAATTTGCATTGGGGGGAAAAGGAGAAGGAAGAAGTATCCAGATAGTCAGGTACCTCCCTCCCTCTCTTAATTTCACATACCTAAGTAACACACAGAGATAGTAAAATATCTCCAAGAAGTTCCTTGGTAAGGGTATCAGCATGATCTGAGCAACTCGCCCTGAACACATTCTTGGAAGCACTCACAATTTTTGGATGCAATACCTCAAAAAAATTACAAAACACAAAATTAAAAAAAAATAAACACAACAAAACAGCCCAAGGCAAACATGCAGCTCCCCACACGCTGAGCTGCTGATGCTTTTAAGCAGCTAAAATCGAAGTCCAGTGAGAGAAGTTGTCAGATGACAAAGGAGAGACACAAAGACCTCACCACAAGAGCTCCCACCCTGCAAGTAAAGCATGAAAGCTTGCATACCAACTGCTCCGCACTTACTGCTTCGAAGTCCAGGTCCCAACCCAGCCCTGAGGGCTCCCCAAGCCCAGCAAGGGAAAAACATCCAGATTTGTGAAAAGCCACATTCAGCTCCTCAAGAAGTCAGCTGACAAGTAATCAGCAATTTGGGTATCATGAGAAACACTGGATGAAACCAGAGCCCTGTGAGCATGCCGTAGCTCACGACAGCTCTGCTCAACACTGGAGGGGAGCACATACAAATGAGGTATCAGCTATATAAGAGATTCAAAGGAAAAGAAGAAAAATACTGGCTGTGATACCTTCATGCTGCCGTTCCTCTCTCATCTAAGGCATCAAGGATATCTGTCCCACTCAGTAGAAACAGAAAACTAAATATAACATTGGAGTTAAATCTTGAGCCCCTAAAAAAGGCTCGGCAAAGTTCTGCATCCCCACATAGAGCGCATGGCTGAAGACAGCTGCTTTCTCCACCGCCTTCACTAGCAGGGCATGCCCAGAATAAAGCTGTGTTAAGTCATGCAAGACTTTTGCCAGAAAGTTTATCAAACAAGACATCTGAAGCCAGCCAGAAGGTGGCCAGGGAACCTCTGAGAACCTGTGGAAAAGCAGCCATGGGATTTTCCAAAGAAAGATGAAGAAATTCTTTGTGTGATTTCCGTGCTCCTCTGCACCAAGCCACTTTTCACCAAGCAGATTATCTGTCCTCCACAAGAGGACTAAACAGTTCTAATGCTGTCTAGTGCTGCAAAGCACCTTTGCAAAAGCCAAAATTCACGAAAAAATAAGTTCTAACTAACTTTGAACAAGTAGTCAATATTGTTACTGTGAACTTCCTCTGTAACAGAGCTCATAATTCCACAGCTCACTACTTACAGCACCCACCTTTTCTGTATGGCATGCCACACATTTGGGGGTCTTGTCAGTTAATTAAGCAGCTGTAAATCAAGCCCTATAGCCTAGTACAGTTGTATAAAATTATTTCTGCAAAATGAAGTAATCCCAGACGCCATTCTGAGCCAACAACTTCCACTACAGCCCGTGGTGGTGGTGGGGGAATCCTAGTGTGGCATGTGGTGGATGAAACAGGAAGGATTAGTTTCTATATATGCCATGTGTTACACAGTCCCTGTTTAGGATGGCTCACTTTTCCCATCTCAGTCTCAGATGGAAAACAAAATGGGGAAAATATTTCCAAATACTACAGAAAAGGTTTCCCCTGCTTCTGGTTCAAGGCGGAAGAGTAGGGAAGGAGCAGAGAGATCCCCCAGCAGGCAGTGATCGACACCCTCCCCAACAACCCTAACTCCATTTACACATTGCTTTGCCTTTGTAAACTCCAGACAATTCGTCACATACCTTCAACCACACACTGAGGAGTGACAACAACATCAGTAAGTTAGACAACTTATTTAAAAACAAACACCAAAAAGCACCACCACATGCATGTAACTAAATAGTTAACAAGGTTAGGCAAGATCATTAAAGAGAAACAGCTCTCCCAGTCCTTTTGTTTTCTTGCCTTTTTTTTCCCCCTCTAGTTTAAACAAGAGGTATGTTGCTCTTCTAGTACAAGTCAGGGAGCTAGGAACACAAGTTGATTTTGTTCCTCCTTTCACGGCCTAAGGTCACTTGACTTCTTGTTCTCTTTCCCCATCTGTAAAATGGGGCAAATAATGAGAAACCACTACACAGTGTTACAGGAATTACTAAATTCATAGCCGTATAGTTATTTGAAGATGCAAACAAAGTGCCAAGCATTATTACTAGATGATGAAATGATATATTTTCTCCCCCAAGCTATATAGAGGAAGAAAAAAGCCACGCAAACAGCCAACCGCATTCCTAATGAGATGCAATACTCAGAAAGTGGGACATCTTAAAACAGACTGGACAATCTTCTTCCAGCTCACGAAGATTATTCCCAATACATAAACCTCACAGGATTATAAATGGAAGAAAAGAAATGTATCATTTGACCAGGGTTCTGCAGACAAAACAAGCTCCTCTAAATAAACAGGCAAAATGTACATTCTTTGTCCTGAAGAGAGCAAAAAAAATTCTCAGAGAAGTAAGGCAAGAAATGAAATTAGATTTAAAAGCTTTGTGGGGGATGAATTTATGTTTTCTGAATATAAAGCAACTGTCAGGACTGGGAAAAGCTATTAAATAAAAAGGACTGAATGGAAGGCAGGGAAATGCAGTGTGCAAGAGAGGTCACATGTTAGATAAACAGGGTAGCATGCTAATTATTTACAGATAAATACAACTCCCTCTCTCTACAGAGATTTATGTATATTAAGAGAGCCACCATCAGTACTGTGGGTGAGCATAACGTCGTTAATATTAACATTATCCAAACCACATCACATAAAATGTGAAGAACAAAACTGTAATAACATACTGCTTTCTGCACACAGCAATATTGACTCTCAGAAGAAAGGAAGGGAGAAACAACCAGAAAAATCCTGCCTCCTTCCATCCCCGTCACTACCTGCCAGGGCAGCACTCTCCTTCCCCATCCCTTCCAGTTGGAGAGGATCATGGCTCAGCTGACAGTCTTACATGGGACAGGGGTTGTCATTCACACAAGAGAAATGTTAACTCAAAAATAAATAAATAGATCAGTGGTTTTAACTCTTACCGAGCCCAGCAGCAAGTCAGGTCAAAAACTGACCTTTGATCAGTAACCCCAGGTCATTTAATGCCCTAACACCACTCCAGCAACATACTGGGTTATGGCAGGGGGAGGTCTGGGCAAGGGGAAGGCACCACATTTCCTACAAACAAGGAATTTTACCTTGCACTGGACCCTTTGCTGTACAGCAGTCTTGGGTAACACGTCAACACAAAGGCAATACCCCCACTCTACACAGGCTGAAGCTGCGGCGGTGTGAGCTGCGCTGTGCCCCACACCTGCCCCGGCACACACACCACAACCCCCCTGCTCCAGCAGCCAGGCAGGAACCGGGCCGGGTGGCCTGGGGTCTCCCTGCACCCCAACCGAGGGCACTGTTACACCGCCAGTAAACACACAGGGCAGCCACAGGCTCTGGGGAAATGTTTTACATTATTACTATTTTGAGCACATTTTGGTTTAGCACAACTATTAAAAACCCAAGAAACTCTGTGTGTGGGCTGGACCCCTGCAGGACAAGTCATCAAGTGCTAATAAACGCAATAATGACACATACACAGAATTAGCCTTGTACTTCTTTCCCTCCCATATTCAACGTGACATTGGTGGGGGAACAACAAACTCTAATTTTTGCCTTTTGCATACAGGCACTGTAACAGGGTGGACTGGACATGTGCTATTTCAGTGCTGCATGTGCAGACTCTTGTCTCAGTTTTGTACACCCAGCCAATCTTCAGTCACCAAGCGCAGACTTTAACTCAAAGCAGTCCCAAGAACTGGTGGAGCAAGGTGAAGACCTACCTGAAAACCTGCACGGATTTTGCTAGGAAAGAGCAGCAGCCACACGAAGTATGACTGAATCTGGGTACATGGACATAGCCAAGGTCTCTGTGTCTTCATGGCACCACATTAAAGCAGTTCTGTCTTCTAAGGCTTATTTTAAAAGCCTTATTTAGCTTTTCTGGATTATTTATACACACTGACTTACTGTGGGCCATGGTTGGACTGTCAGCACCACGTTTAACATGGTGCTTGCTAGGGAGGGAACAACAGAATGGGAATCTGCGCTTCTATGGCTAAACAGAGGCAGCAGGAAGAGGCACCAAAACGCCACTTGAGACACATCAGCATATTCTGCATGGCATGATCGGAGCTCAGACAGCTGGACTGAACTTGAGGCAAAACACAAAGCCCGTATTCCTCCCCCTGGCTGAGAGCAGCAGACAGCAGCCCAAAACACAGCCCACTGCTCCTGTCAACACTGAGTCAGGCAGGGGAACTTCTTGTCATCTTGTTAGGAGAGGCTCTTATTTATTGGTTCAATGGTGAAAGCAAGCAGCAGCCGGAGAAATCAGATGCAGCTTTCTGGATCAATTGCTGAGGGCATTGGGTCTCAGCATGCCTCCCCATACCAGAAACACGCCAGCACCGGAGCTACAGCAAGGGAGGAAGGAGGACTGAGCATCTGCCACTACAGCCTAGGATGGACACAGACACACACCCCTTCCCAGGCGGAACAGTACAAGTGACAGGGAAAACAAAGCAGATGTAGGTCCCAAAACTTCTGCTGTTCCTGGAGAGGGGAAACCAGCAGAGCATCTGGAGAGCTAAGAGGTAGAAACTTCCAGAGAAGGCAAGACATTAGCACAGTGATGCCAGCAGACGGAAAGTCTCCAAACACACATCCAGCAGAACGTGGCTGCCAGCCAA
Organism: Strix uralensis; assembly: GCF_047716275.1. Taxonomy (NCBI): domain Eukaryota; kingdom Metazoa; phylum Chordata; class Aves; order Strigiformes; family Strigidae; genus Strix; species Strix uralensis. Next base: position 89,950,962 of record NC_133976.1, read on the forward strand.
CATTGGACTTTTAATGATGTTTTTACAGCCATGACCAACTCAAATCCAGCTAGAGTGCAAGGCCAGATGGAGTGTAAATCCCAGCAACTCTGATAAGCAGCAATAAAACTGAAGAAATATAAGAAATGTAAATGGGAGACAATAGGTGATAACCAATCCTGGAACCAGTAGACCTCTGATTAAAAACCGCGGGAATAATTTGGCATGGGAGTTTGGGGTTCCTGACAAACAAGGAGCAACATCCACTTCTTTCCAGGTCCAGTGCAAGACCTCAGGCAGCCTGTGAATCCCAGAGAGCTCACACACAGTGATTTAGTGTGGGAAGGGTCAGAGATCCAAGAAGAGGTGCTCCAAAGGCTATGGCGAGGAAAAGGGAGCAAAAGAAGGGAAATAACATTTCAAATGAGACACCAGTCCTCACATACTGTGGGCCTGCAGGGAGTCTAGGGATGCAGGACACACTAGGGAGCAGCAAGGACCAAAGCCAGGACAGCCCCAAGCCCCTGGCAGCAGCACACCAGTGGTCCCCGGCAGCAGAGGGGGTGCTTGCTGCCCCTTCCAGACTCCAGTGACTGTCAGCAAACCTGTGGGTACAAGGCAAGCACCCCCTTGGGCTGCAGGCTCTTAAACACCTGAGGAACAGCAGCCACTGCTGACGGCATCAGCTGGCCCCAGGGCGGTGCAGGTAACTCAGGGCATGCAGGGGCACAGGAGAGGGATCCAGCCCATCTGCCACAAAGCGTAGACAAAAAGGCAAGTCCCAGCCAGAATGGAGTGGGGAGACACACATTATGAAGCACAAAGACAGCAGCAGAGAAGCCCAGTGCAGCTGTGGGGCAGAAGCTGACAGCTGATGTAGACAGACTTTCAGGGGCCCTGGACAGGTGAACAAATAAGTGACCAGATGTGCCTTCTGCAGATGTATCACAGGAAGGGAGGGATGCTTGCTTCTCCGGCAGGGCAACACCACACCTCAGAGAGGACGGTACAAACCGATACCGCACTTCTCAACCAGGGATAAGGCAAGGATGAGCAATTCAGAGGCGAGAGCAGCTGAAGGGCAGCAAGCTAAGACAAAGGATGCAGCATGCTAGGAGACACTGGTCTGGGCAAGCTGTTATACAGGGTAGGAAAGAGTGCAGCAGCGTGAGTCAGAAGGAGAGACCCAGCAAGCACCCAGGGCCTCAGCCATGGTGTTACAGGGCGAGCACATCCCAGCCGCGGGGTGTGTGGCTGAAGTGCAGATGCGGCAATTCCACCCAGCTCTCCAGCTGGAATTTAGGATGCTAAATCATGCTAGATCATACTGCAATATCCAAAACAAAGTAGATGAGGAATAACCATTCCCAAAACAAGACTACCAGCTCTGATGTGCACTAGGCTACTTGGATCAAATCAGTCTAGACCAAATGCAAAATGGCGCTCCTTGAAGTCAACTAAACTGGGCCATTACCAAGGGCCAGTGCAACAGATAGTTTATTTTGCCAAATGCATTTTTCACATAAACTTGCCCCAGTAATCTGAAAGCTCTTAGCAGTTTCTCTGCACATTGCCATAGACATGCTGAGTCAGATTAACTGTGCAGCTGCATCACACAGACACAGCAAGTCCAGTGGGCCTGGTACTGGAGCCCTGGCACTGCTGGAGCCCATCATATGCCACAGAACAGCTCCAGTGGTTGTTTCAGTTTTGTTTCTTAGATAATCAAAATACACTTCAATACTCTGCCACAGTCCATATGTTAATTCCAAATCCACTGTCTTTAAAATGTGGAAAGCCTCCCTGAATCTTAACAGCGGCTCAGACTGTGTTAGGGGATGGCTATCCTTTAAAATATACCAAATAAATGGATGCCTACACAAACAGAAGCAGCATGACATTCTTCTACAACTCCTGCTGGAAGCTGTGTATAGCATAATTTTAATGACATTTGAAGTGAAAGCCTAAAGGAGCTGTTGTGTAAGGTATCAAGCAAGAAAACCAGCAGATATGTAGATAATAGACATCAGCAATGCTGTGGGTTAGATTACTCACCCAGAGGAGCAGACTTAATGCTGATCTCCACTGTCACTCTTGAGCAAGCACTACTGATCCATATAAACTTCTGACACTGAAAAGAGAGAAATAAAGAATTTAATTAATCACTATGAAGTCCGAGGCGACTTAACAATGATATCTTATAAAAGTTTATGAAGTGACACAGGAAGTACAGTGGATGACATACATAACAGCATTTTTAAAAAGCCAATACCAAGAGACTGAAGAATGACAACTGATGTAAAAAGGAGAAATAAGCCTGTTTATTCCAAATAATTCCCAGCAACATTATCTCCCAGTATTTCTACATTACACAGATGGCCTGTGCCTGCCCTCCACCTCCCCAGTTGATCATACACACACAAAACAAAGAAGGTGCATGATGCCTTGCAAGGCTTCCTTCTCACTATTGCAACGTCCAGAAATCCCCACCAAGCACCCTACAGCACTGAACGTCTAGAGATCAGAGCACGAAGTGAAGTCAGTGGAAGTCAGAGCAGCCCACAGCACTGAGCCAACCCTACAGCTTGTTCCCAACAGCTACTCCTGAGTCTCTTTACTATGACTATTTTGGTAAATCAAAGATGTTCTCTGTTACTGTTGTTTGACAGAAAGTTTTAGTCATGGATACTCCCATCTACAGATCGTGGTCTAAATAAGAGCTATTTCGTGTGGGAAGCTTGACAAAATTGTTCCGGGAGAAGATTCTGGGTAAACTTTGAATGTGAAATGCAGAAGGGAAGTTTAGTGAATAAAACTCCAGACAAATAACAAAAAACTTCTAAACCTAGGCAATTCCATGAGCTCCCATTAGAAGAGACTTAGGAATCAGTAAGTCATATATGAGCGCTCAGTGAAACACAGAGGGTAGGAGGATTGAAACAACCGGGAACACTCCAGTCTACCTCCACCTGGGACACCGCGCCAGCATGCCGAGATGCTGCTCTCCAAATGAAAATCATGCCAAGAGCAAGAACAGATCTTACCAAATTTACAGAAGTTTAGGACTTCTGTAAAGCAAGCAACATGATCAGAAAGCAAAGAATCAGCTCAAAAAAAAAACCCAAACAAAAAAGTAGGACTACAGAGACACAGAGTAACTAGTTGTTGACTTGGGACAACAAAGACCAGTGGCAAATATCCAGAAGGTGTAAACCAGAACAGAGAGAATTCAGCCCATGCATGACTGGGAGATGAGCAACACACACACGCAAAAAAAATGCATTTCAGGTCTAGATACTAAAAAGCTATAATAGATGGTCTCAGGACACACAAATGATTGGGTGATCATTGCTTCTCAGAGCAGTTTTTTGACTGGATTGAACAAAAACCACAGGGGAAAAAAAAATTACACCAAACACAAACAACAGGGACATATGAATCTGTGCAAGCAGACTCTGTCATGGGATTGGGGCTTTAGGCTATTTCAACAGAATAATTATGTCCTGAGCCCCATAAAACACAGGAAAAAAAACATCTGTCTGATGGAAAAAGAGACAAAACATGGTAGGCGGGGAAAAAAAAAATATTTGAGGTTTCTGTAAAGGGTACTGCAGAATGTCATGGATGAAACCACAAAGCTAGGGGAAAAAAGTCAGTTAACAGTGTTATTTTAAGTCTGCTTAAAGTAATACCAAGGGCTGAAATGGAAAACCTATAATTAGACAGAGCTCCTCCCCTTCATTCCAAATACCCAACTCCAGCTGAGCCAGACAAGGCCCACAAATTGACAGGATCTTTGGGATTCCCAGTGCCCCGGCTGCCAGGACCCACAGGCAGCAGTCGGGCAGCGGAAAGGAGGTGCAGAGCCCAGCGGCTGTGGGATTTTGACACTGTGCCTTCACTGCGTGGGGCTGGCCAGCTAGCCAGCCAGCTGCCTGCTGTCACAGCTGGTCTGCCCCTCGACACCCGCTTCAGAGGCAGTCAACAGTCCTGCCCGAATTTCTTCATCGCCTTCTCCACCACAGAAAGCATTTCCAGTACAGGAAGGTCCCAGCAGCTTTTCAGAATGAAGCTCCCTCCTGGTGCTGCCAGATCTGTCTCCCTCCATCGACACCGTCTTAAGGACGGGACAGTAACACTCCCCACAAGTGCTGATCTCCAACCGATCTCTTCTTCCCGGCGTGGGCACCGGCAGCACCACAGCTATTCCCTAGCCTCTCTACCATGACTATTTTAGTAAATCAAAGACGTTCTTTGTTACTGCGGTTTGACAAAGTTTAGTCATTTCCTTCTCAACAGAGTCAGTCACACACGCACAGCCCACACCTCGGGCAAACTGTACGGCCACTCGCTATCGAACGAGGGAGGGAACACTCGCATGCATTTCTCAAAAGTGAACTAAACTGCCTTAGCCCTTACCTTGTGAGCTGCCACCACAAGGATTCAGTTTGTTTCAAAGGCTGCTAGGGAAGTGGTCTACATTTCCACTCCCTCCACTTCCTTCCTTCCTCAAACTCAATTTAATTTTTACTAATGAACTTCCCCAGAAATCTCAGACTCCCTCCAATCCTACAGCTAAGGAAACCTCTCTTTCACTGAAGACTCTTTTCAAAAGTAATTCCTATAGGGCCAGCTGTGACATTCACCCCAGTATTTCTCCTGGCTGAACAGGGCACAGGACACAGAGATCCAAGGGGCTTTACCCTGCGACCTGCATCAGGCTGTCAAGAAGGCTGGCAGCCCCCGGGGGGAAGTCTGGAGCTCAGGGACGCTGGGTGAAAACTGGGACTTGTTGGATTCTTGGAAAGGGTGGAGTTTTTCTGGTTTAGCTGGAAGGGTAAATTATCATCTGAGAATGGCAACCGAGGGAATAGCTGCTCTTACATCACACACGATAAATGCACCACAAAGCCCTGACCAGAGGGCACACAGGCAGCCAGGTGTGGGGGACGGGAGGTCTCCAGCCTCGACAGCAAGAGCTAAAATCTCCACTGAGTTCAATCTAAGTTCAATTCCAGTATCAAAAAAACAACCTCCAAGAAAACCACACTCATAATCAAGAGACAATTTTTAGGAATGATCATTTAAGAAGTGCAGGACTAGGCAAACCAGGTGAGATAAAAGTTAATTGGGTTTTTGCTTTCATACAGAGAACATCACAAAATATAGATGCCCTGGAGGAACCTTTCCAGTACCCCCAGGGAAAAAAAAAAAAAAGTACTGCAAGACAAACATAAAGACAGACAGAAAAGAGGTGCGCAATGTGAAATTTTTTTGTCCTTTCCAGACTATAATCCCTTAACCAGGAAGAAAACACAAATCCTAATCCTACAATCTTGCATGTTCAGCAATAATATTATACCTTGCCGATTAAAGGTTTTCTACAATAGCCACCCATTCCTTTTCAAATTCAAGAAGCACGGTTGCTTGCAATTACACACTGTATGAATTGACACAATCCTATGCCTAAAGACCTGAAAAATTCACGTTTCACTATGTTTAGGGGCACAGCTTAACAAGGAAGCTGCAGCACTATTTCTTTGCTTTGTGCCTACCAGAAGCTTTGTTTCAGGAACATTTTTGGAAGAATGCAGGAGTACTGCAAGCAAATAATCTAGTTTATGTCCGTTCTTTACTAGAATCTGCTTTGCCTAATCATTTCTGATCAAGAAAAGAAGGGCTTTGAGTTACAAGATCTGAAAGAGTCCCTCCTCTCTACTAAAAGCTAAAATATTACTCTCTAACATAGGAGCAGTCACAGCCCAATTCAAATTACTCCTCCTTCCCACACACTTGCTTCGTGTGTTTGTGTTTCAGTTAAAAAGCTACTACAAAATTCTTCCTACATTTTTAAAAGAAAATGGAGTGATACATTCCACGCGCAACGGGACTCAAAGAAGTTTGTGTTTAAATATCTCCCACCACCCCCTCTGACCCCAAGGCGCTCCATGAGCTACACACAAGCTTCCTGCACACACACACATGCCTGAACTGAACCCAAGGGCTAGCCCCGCTCAATTATCATGTTTTGTAATTGGACCATTTACACCTTGAGGACATGGTCAGACTGGTCGGGAAGTCACCTGGGCAATGGAGTTGGGACTTTCAGCACCAAGAAGTCACACAGGAAGGAGGGACCCGGGCAGAAGGGCTGTGGCTGGCAAGGCTCAGCCTGCCGCAGGGCACAGCACAAGAGGCGGTCGCCAGTTTCCCAGATCAGGAGTGTTTCTTGAAACCCATGCTGAAGGTCCAGACAAGCTGCTCTGGCCTGCGATGGGAGTGGACGCTACCTGTAACACCGAGAGCTCGAGGCAGGCACAGTTGCCTCTCCAGGAAACATCTGACAAGAGCCGGTGCGTGCCCGGCAGTCCGCAGCTCTGCACACATCCTGACCTCTCCTCCCTTCAGAGCAGGGACTCACGAGCCTCTGCTTTCTCAAGGTAGGATCGCTTGGATCTCTTCCGACAGCCACCCCTTTCTGCAGCTTGTCTGCCAGAAGAGGTGGCAGGAGGCCTCTTCTGCCAAGAAGCCTCCTCTGCCTGCCCCTTGTCTGCCACACACACCCCTCTGGGCAACAAAAGAAGAGCGAGTGCTCAGCTTCTTCCAAGTCACCCTCCACCCGCGGCCATGGCGCCTCTTTGTCAAAGCCCAGCCACGCTTGCAGGAGCTCGGCCAAGCCGTGGCTTCTCACAAGTGTACACAGAGGCAGCCCAGAGGATCCCACACAGACACAGCTCCTTCTTGTCAAGGCATGCACAGGCATTTCTGCAATCTCATTATTTGGTTTCCCCCTCATCTATATATATATTACTTTTTTCAGAACTTGGCCATACACTTTCACCCTTTCCAATGGTAATACCTAGCTTATGCTGAGCAGTAAAAAAGCATCGGTTTGTTTTTGTTCTTTTTAAAGCTTACGGTGAGAAGATTCTTGCTTGAGATGCATATTTGATGCTTGCATACTCTGCCTTTAGTCTGTGTTAACAGTTCATTTTTCCTTTAAAATTTTTTTCTCTGTAAAGAATGAACCAATAGCTACTAGATATAATGACTAAAAAATTTATGAAGGAAAATTAATAACATGTATATTTCCAGGAAGTCACCAATGCAGACTGATTGCATCCAGTTATCTTGCCTTGAAAAGGTGGGTGGAGGATTTAAAGCCAAGAAGCAAAGCAATGTAGGAACACTTGAATGATTTGGGGATCTAACGATTTTCCATGGAAAAAGTCATTGACGCATGTCTCTTATGTTGGTATGCTAATGGTACAATTTTTTTGTAAAATGCCTTTGGGCAAAGGCTGGTTTGAACCTGAATGGAAGCAATCAGGGCTGCAGTTTGAGTAATTTTCCCACATTTGTATACATCATCTATCCACACCAAGTATCACCCATCACCCACCAATACACAATCTCTGTTGCATTTAAATCACCCTGTCCCTGGATATATTTTTCCACTGCTGCAGACCACAACAGATCTCTTATTTATGATAAGACAGCCTAGTTGCAGTTAGACAAACACATAAAACGCAGATGCTTTAGCCCTTATTTTTGGTTTCTAGAAGGCTGCACATCTTTTGACACAGACAAAAACCACATAGCATCCACGTTAACAAACCAGTCTGGTTTTGGATATTACTACACCCACAGCTGAAACCCAAAACAGTACTTGTTCATCCTGCAAGTGCCAGCCTTGAGCTTAAAAATCAAGTTTTGATCCAAAACTGAGGGGGCAGGGGGGAGTCTAGCACACACACAAACCTGAAGCGAAAACTAAAGGGACCTGAGTAAAACTAACCACATCATTAACTCCAGTGACCCAAGCAGCTGGTATCTCATACAACAGCATTTCCTACCACAGAACAGTACATCTGAACAATGTACAAGCACAAATGTCACTGAATCAACATACCAGCATTGGAGGATACAGACAACACTGCCAACTGCGCCACAGCAAAGAAACACTTTCTGGAAGCATAATAAAATATTATAAATAATCTGAGTCAGAGAAGAGTAACACCAGACAGACCGTTTAATGAAGTACTTGTATGATCAGTAGCAAGAACAAACTGCAGGTTTAAATAAAAGCTTTCAGATTACTAACTTATCAGATTCTAAGTGAAACAAGACACGATTTATGCAAGGAAAAAATTTATGACTAATCTATGACTAATTCTATATTAATCACTGACTGAGTCCATCTCTGAATTGGGAGTGCCACTCCATGCAGTTTCTGTCAGCTAGTGCTTTAATTCTGCAAGCCAAAGAAGCAGGTTATACGCAGTTTATCATCTGTGAAAATGCAGATGTCAGTTGATGGAAGATATAGAAGTGACTACAAGACATGAAAGGTTATTTTATGAGCTTAACCGAAGATCTCATGCCCCTAGCACCCATGTTATGGAAGCTGTGTGGTAAGAAGTCTGTGCAATCAGATATGAGAGAATTCAATCTCCTGAAAGTAATTTTCCATAGCACAAATTTCACACCACCAAATACTGGTCTTGTCAGTATTCTGCCTCTTTCATAATTATGTCAAGTTTGCTGACACCAAGGCAACTAAAGCCACTGATCTTGTTAATCACATGGCAAGCCAGAGCACACGGAGTGGACAGCCATCTTCAGGCATCACTTCTGTCCTTGTCTAAATATCAATAACCAGCTGGAGTCTCAAAGCAGCCCTCATTCTGGAAGCCAAGAAGCTGCAAGAGTTTCATTAGAGGAGACTAGTTTTTTTAGGGTGAGATGATCACAATGGGCTGCAACACTGCTATCACTAAACTAACACAAAAAGATTATCACAGTGTTTTCTCTCTCACAGGCACCACTTTGATCTTATTCTTCTACACATGCAAAAAAGCCAAGAAAAGCCTCCATGTGCCTCTTGGCTGGAGGTTTATGGGACACCTTCAACCTTGGCATGCTCTGTCAAATGCAAAAGGCGCTGCCCTATCAGTGTTGTTCATCATCTTAATCTGGCTGGTGTTGCCACACACCCGTTTCTGTCATCCTTCCCAACTCTACTATAAATAAGCACAAGACATTCCTTAACAAAAAGGGATCGGGCTCACACATAATGTTTGCTATAACATTTTCCAGGAAGATGCCCACCCTTCAATCATCCTGAATTGTTACTGACATCCTTCACTTTGAAGTTCAGTCACAGCAATACTTCGCCATTCCTAGAAGGAACTTAAATAGCTCCAACACCACAGACGTACAAAATCTTGTTAGTGAGGAACACACATCCAAGCTCTGCATTTCCAGAGCTGAGAAGTGAGGAGGAAGCTATGCAAACAGCAAAAACCAAAAGCACTGATCAGGAAAAGGAAGAAAATATTTTTTCGTTGTTAAGAAGAGGCAGCCACAAGATTAAAAACCCTAGAAATTAGGATCAATGTAACTAAATGCTTCACCAGCTTCACAAGTTTTATACAATTATTTTGCTCTTTCTCCATGCAGACACTTCAGTCATTTCAGCCCTTCTGAATTGGTTGCATGCTAATATACATGCACACAACAGGATCCAGCTATCATGTTTTCATATGCACTGAAAATAATCCTGAAAATACCATTTCTACTAATCTCATTGTTCAACATAGTTTTAAAGCACATGATTGCAGAATAAAACTCTCACCACATATTTTTGGCCTGGATTCTAAAGGAAATTAACTTTATGTGGTAGTGTTGTTTGTCAGTCCTCACCCTATTAAGTTTTCAACTCACTAGTCAATTTAGACCACATTTGGCAGAAGGCAAAGAGATCTGAATAGGTGTCACATTCTTACATCTTTGGGAGAAATGACCATGCAGGTAGAGACATATGCAAATCAGCCTCACATGGAGTCAAACTGCTGCAAGAAGTCAACAACTCCCTGCTTTGTACGGCCCAGCAGCCGCTCCATCAGCATCTGCACATGGGCATCCAGTGCTCATGTTGACTCTTGTGTGGCCAATGTGAGACACACTGGAGAGGAACCATGGACCAAGCCAGGAGGGAGGGAAAAGATCGTTTGGAGATTAAGGAACAGCGAAAATGAAGAGGTCCAAAGAGAAGGATCACAGGTCATGGTAGACAGAAGGCCAATGCACGCAGGGGAAACAAAATCATAAGGAACTAGGTTTTGTCAACTCTGCTCCCCGAGGGATAGTTGGTGGCAGCTCTTTGACATCTCCATACCCACAAGCACAGTAACGCCCTTTTTCTGCCCTCCTTCCACCCCCTGGAAAGCTCACAACACACCATTCTCCCATCACACCCTGGGCTAGTTGTTTACAAGCTGCGTTTCATCTTCAGCTACCCACAAACAACACTGGATGCTACTGGGTCCACAAATGGACCGTACCTTCAGCTGGCAGTCACGACAGCAGCAGCACAGCAGCAAACAAGCTCATGCTTCGGAAAGAGCTGGGGCAGACCAGACCCACCTCAATCCACCTGCACAATAGACAGCTGCAATAGAAAGTAAAATCCCCTCCAGAACTGTCACCTATGAATTGCAGCCACCTTCCTCTTCATTCCAGGAAAGGAGAAATGCACAGCACATCCCACGAAGCTCTTGTTAGGGAATAGAAGCAACCCTGAGGCACTGCTGGAAGATGACCAAACAGTACAAAGGGAACAAAAGCTTACAAGCCAAACTGAGATCACTTGCAACCCATGTGGGTTGTTTTTGCCCAAAGGAACACTCAGTATCATAAACCTGGACAGCTATTAGGGAATGAGAAGTACGATCAGATTATCCCTACTTCACAGAAGTGGAGGGCTGAGGGCCAGAAACAAGCAATGACTACCCTGAGAGGTGCCAAGCAGCTGGGACGGACAAGGGGAGCACCCTGCAGAGCTGGGATGGGCATCCACCCCCAGCCAGGGCTGAGCAACCCCACAGCAAGTCCCACAGCCACTGGTAGCAAGTTTGGCTCTCCCCACGCCCTCTCTGTGCTTAGCAGTTAGCAGATAGACAGCAGGAGGTTTTATTTGCCTTAGTTCTTAGAAACGAACACTTCTGCACCATGAAAGCAGAATGCAAATATCTCCTTCCCACACCCTCACAAGCCTTTCTGGTTTAGTTTGATTTTATTCAAGAATCTTCTTTATAACCAACCTATTACAGCACTTTATTTAAGGAGTAAGTAAGGATGCTGCCACCAACATTAAATATCCTTTCACTAACAATTACAGGGCATTATCCTCAGAGGAAAAACTTCATTAGCTTTCAGTCTCTCTCCTTTAAAGAGGTCAGCGTCTTGCAACAACAGAAAAAACAGTTTTTCTCTCAGGGAAAATACCAAGCATGCAGTTCAAGACACAAAAAATATGCAGGCAGAGCACAAGACTCATGGGATATACGATGAGACACAAAACCATCGCTTCAAGTTCAGACCAATTACACAACAATTTAAAAAGTCACCAGCACTGGCTTCCCCCCAAGCTCTCCATAGTCTTAATATGCACACCTGCGATGGCAGCCCGCTTGTCAGTGGGCATTTTATCCAGCCCTTGGACTGAAGCCCTCTGCGCCCACAGCCAGAAGGCTCTGCGGGAAGCAGGGCTGCAGAGCCACAACAGCCCGAACAGCTCTACTGCTGCAGCAATCACCCCAGGTCAAGAGCAACACATGTCCTGACAGCAGCGTGGAGAAGATGCTGGTCCTGTCAGGAACACTGGCTCTGTCCTTTGATGAGATGCCCTCTCTCCAGTTGCAACAGTCTGGCTCCTCTTATTAATAGCAGGGTGCTAGTATCTATACCCAGGGCTCTGAGCCAAGCACTGCAGTGTGTCAAGAGCAAGGTGGGGAGGTTTATGGATAGAGCTTCAAAAAACTGGGCCTGGGAGCAAGACAGAGCCCAAGCACAAAAATAAAGGTATCCAACAAAAACAATAAGCCTTAAATCACAATGAATTATGACCGAGAAATGCATCATAGCAGAGCCTGAAACAGAGCCAGGTGGGCATACCTGACCCCAGAAAACCGTATCTTCACCTACGAGCTTTCCACTCACCTTGGCCCTATTAACGCTCCTACTTCACCCACACAGTTTTCTCTCTCATGGAAGAACAAGCAGCCCTAACCATCACAGCAGCCAAGCAGAAACTAGTTCAGTGAAAGCTAGTTTCATATTTCACATGAAATATGAATAAATAAATATTTTACATTTAATTGGTTGGTTGGCTGGCTTTGTGGAAGGGAGGTTGCTTGTTTTTTTAAGGAAAGAGACAAACCTTGCTTAGACTCTGAAATGAAAGTTGGATGTGAATGAACAACTTACAAGATGCTGGGGGCAACTAAGTTCATCATTCAGTATGTGTTATGTTGTATCTTCATTTAGAAATCACCTAATAACCATCTTTCCCATGAGGAACAGTTAATATTAGAAGCCACATACATCCTACACAAGCATGTCTCTATGAAACATCCTACATAAGGATGTTCCTATAATCCAGCAATTTCACAAAACAGATTTTTAACTGCTGTGTAAAGTTTCAGCCACAGCAAAAAGACTTCCACATCATTTTATCTGATTATTTTCCACCACGTAAACCGGGGAAAGGACCATCTTCGGGAACATATTCTGAGAGGTGGCGAAGCACAGGGAAACCCCCTCCCCTGCGCAGAAGGGTTGGGCGAATCCTAAGCCTTTCACTGACGGCTGCAGAGTCCACCCCCTCCAGCCATGCCTAGAAGCACATGGTGCTGCCCTATGGAGGACATGGTGGAAACAATGGAGAAGCAAACAAGGTCTTTTCAGGAAAAGTCACCATCGTACCTCATCTTCTGCAATCCAACCCACCCCTGTTACCATACCTGGTGATTTACTCTTGTTACAGCCCTCTCCACAGACAACATGACAGTATCAGAGAAAAGGCTTTCAGGTGACAGCATGTTTCTGCCTCAGTTCCTTTTAGCCTGAAATATCCCCCAAGAATCTTATAAATTTGTGGAGGGGAAAAAACAGGCTCCATACTTGACCAAATAGTAAAATACATCTCCTGTTTTACCTACAGGGCAAGTCATCACTTGCAAAAGCATTGAGATTTACGGGGTAGAGTACGAAGGAAGACATAAGAATACAGGTAAGTTGTTCTGAATTTGTACCGCAGTACAGTGGCTACCTTAAGTGCTTTTGTGATTGTAAGCAGTCAGTTGTTAAGATCTTCATTAGAAACAGGAGCACTGCCCCAAAAAGAGGCAAAGGTCATTTCACTTTGATTTCCACAAAACCCCCGTAGCTACTGATCTCCAACACAACTTTCACATCCCGTTCGTTCTTCATTTACTATCTTGTATACTGCTTAGGTATACAGCACATCTCTAACCCAGCAAAGACAAGGTCTAGCAGATGCCAAACTTGCAGAGCCCTGAATTTAAGAGAATACAAGTCAAGAAGAGCATCAGACAGGACTACATAAATGCAATGCTCTACAGAGGGTGATCTAGACGAACCAGAAGAACGTGAGAAATGAATTGCAGAGAAGAAGACAGATTGAGAAGATCTGTATGAGCCATGTGTGCAGCGCTGAACAGCTTGCGGCATGGAGAAGCCGGCTAGCTCTCTTCTGCAGAGAAACGTGTCTCAAGCACAGGGCTGTCAACACACAACACCACATTCCTTTTTAATTCAGGATTTTCTTCCCCCTTCTCTATGCAATCTGGGGACCCGCAGGCTGAGAGATCACCTGCTGCAAGAAATTATTAAGACAGCTTACCGCAGGTCCTGCCGGGCTCATTAAACCACATAACCCTCACATACATGGCAGCAGTGCAGCTGGTGATAATACATTTCCCCTCTGCTTGCATCACCGCTTCTTCCTCATTAGGGCACATATAATCTTTATATAGAATTTCTTTATGTAGCCTAATTTGCCAAGAAGTAATCACTCTCCTCTTCCCCTGGTAATACAAATGAGACAGAGCTGTAAAGTGATTTCATTTGCTGTTTATTCCATGGCTCTCCTTCCCAAAAGTTTCTTTCAGATGTTCTGTATGAAGCCAGATACATTGGGTCATGAGAAAATGTCTCAGAGAAACCCAATGTTTCATCAAGTTTTGTGTGGAAAAGATGAGTAATTTAGGAAGCTTTACATCTTTGAGTTTACTTGACATTTCTTGCCAAAAGAAATCCATGAACCTCCTTCCTTAAAAAAAAAAGAAAACCCAGAGAGCGCTGAAGAATTCAACTCTCCACTTAGAGCAGGGTAAATGGAGTTTACCCGATGCTCTGAGTCACATCTGTGTAAAACAGGCACAGGAAAGGGGAGCACGACAGACACCCGTACCACACACAGCAGAAGAGCGATGCAGATCTCGGTCCGCCTGCTCGCCTGCCCTGGAGTCGCAGCAATGCTATCTGGTAATTACGCTGCAGTGTGGTCTGGCAAGCCACGGGCTTCTGGCTTCAGGTTCAGGGCTCTGCTGCCAGCTCATTCAGGGGCTCCAGCACATCTCTTTACCACACTGTTTCAGGCTTCCCTCAGAGAAAGCAAGAAGAGACAGACTAAACCCAGAGCTGTTACTCTATGCTAAGACTACAGCAATCCAGACTTCAAAGGCTGATCTCACTATAGCTTTTTCAACATTCTGTTAGACAATAAATATGCCAGATGCTGAAAAGGTCACTGCTGAAATAATCACTGTCCTGCAGTGACTACCACTCCCTACAAGTGAGTCGAAAATAGGGAATACAGATTTGTGTCCAGACTTCCCTGTAATTCAAGAGTGTTCACGACAGATTGTTTTGCTTCTGAGTCCAAATCCTTGCTGAGCCCTCAAAATGCCTGTAAACGCTCACCAAGGAAGGGTAAATGAATCACTGGCTCAAGGCATCTCATGACACACAAACCTCACTGCTTTAGCTGTTTAAAATCATCCTCCCCAAGCAAAGGAATAGGTTGTAGTTACAAACTCTGAACAACAAAAATAGTACTATTTAAGACAAAAGGGAGAAAATTGTTTTTAAAGAGTAGAACAATTCAGGCAGTCAGTATTTGCAAAAACCTTCTTCTACATGTCTCTATGCTTCTGTTTTCAAACAGTCTTTCCACACTGCAGTGAGTTTTGTGCAATTACTAGCTAAGTACTGAGAAACTTAATTGTACTCTATTAACAATTAAAGTTTTGACTTCCTATCCAAGAGCTCTACTACTTTTAATTAAAATTGCACGTTGTAACGTTGTTAAGAATATGCAAATCCAACACTGTGAAGTCAGCTCTAATAAATGCACAGGTAATCTTTGAGCCTCCATACAAGGATGCTGATACAGAGTTAAAACTAAGCTTTGTTAGCACAGACGAAACCGAACAAACACACACACGAGGGTCCATGAAATGGTTTTGAAGGCTGAACTTCGCATAACCCACCTCAGTGTCATTTCAAAGGGTCAGTGAGCCACTAAAGTCTCCTCAACTCCTTGCTTAAGTAGAGCGCTTTAAAACAACGTTCTTCATCAGATTTGCAGCAGTTTGAGGATTGCAGCTGGATTTCCTATATGGCAACCATGCAAACCAAAGAGCCAAAATGAGGCATGACCCAACGGCGCCGTAAAGTCAAGAAAGTAAGAAAGCATTGAACAAGATCAACAGGAGGGTCTGCTAATCCAGGCTAACACCGAGCATTTTCTCTGTCTGAACATAAAGAAGTCAGTTTGATTCAAAGGGCACTTTTTTGCAGGGTTACAGCACTGACTTAATGGAGCACCACCTAAATATCCATCTCCTCAAGCCAAGGCTGGGTTAGTTCCAGAAAGCCAAGTTCTGATGCTTGTACTTGCACATCACGAAAGCAGAGGAAGAGGGTGCCAGGGTAGGTCTAAACAAATTTTGAATGTTTTCTGAGTCCTTTCATGTCAGTCACACATCCTTTATAGTCGGAGTTGTGAAGATGTAGTCTAGTCACAAACCCTGAGGGAGAATGATCCAGACATACGTGTACCCGCTGATTCAGGAGCTGGAGCCATCTGCTCCCCCAAGCAGCTGCAATTAGCCCCGAGATGCTCTGAAGGGCCAGGGTGGAGTGGGAAAAGGGAGGAAGACCAAAGGAAGAGAGAGGGGCCATGTGGCCAGCTGATAGCCCACCCCAATGAGGTGGCCTCTGACCTGGGCTGGAGGGAGATGCTCTCCCTGCCACATGGCCATCCCACCACTCTCCTGCTCCAGCCTGCCCAGCCAGGGAGGGAGAAGGGCTGCGCTGCAGGCACTCACATCTGGCAAGCAGCTCCCACAGGCGGCCCCCAGCTCCTCTGGGGCAAGATTGCTCCGGGCTGGACGGGGCAGCGAGGAGCTCTACCGCAACCCCTCGCGCGGTCCCTCCAGCTTTGCTCGGTCTAAATTCAATGGGGCTGATCATCTAGGCCAGTGCCTATGTCAATGCAAACATGTGGCATTATAGCTGCGATGGCTAGGAGCTAATTTTGGCAAAGTGCAAGGCCTTCTGGAAAGCAGAGCCAGGAAAATGACAAATAAAGGCCCATATGATTTGTCTCACTGGTCCTCCCAGTAGCTGTTTCATTACATCACTATTTTCCTAACTAATAAAGGTCAAACTATAATTTTTGTTATTTTGGATTTATGGTTTCTCTCAAATTAAAGGTATTCTTATGCCAGGAAGAAGCAAAAAGGAGATTTATTTGCCCTACAGATACTGTAGCAAACTGAGTTCAGAAAGAAAAAACAAAAACCTCATTATTTCCCTAGTCTTTTTAGAAAGGGAGAAAACAGTGAACAACAAGCCAAATTATTAGCACGGGGGGGGGGGGGGGGGGGGAGGAAACACCAAGAAAATAAGAGCCTTTATTCCCAGGAGATCCTTTTAAGGAATTTAGGAGATTCCAAGGGATGCAGCTGTACTTCCTGTGACCTGCAGTGTTCAGTTTGGGACACAAGGAAGGTCACTGCCTCGGAACAGCTCGGTGCACCCACACTGCACCCGCAGAGCACTCAACTCAGAAAAGCAGTTCACCAGGGCGGAGAGATGAACTGAAAGATACTGCGGGCACAGGGGTGGAGGACTGCTGATATACGGAGCAGTCCTGTCAAAGGCCCCCGCTCAAGCTCGTACACGGTAGCAGGCTTCTCAGGACTCCTTCAGAGCAGCGTCTGCAGCAGCGGCAGGAGACAGAAAAGCTCTTTAACAACACACAGTTAGGAGAATGCCAACTAGATAACACACATGTGCCGTTTTCACTCCCAGCTTCAGGCAAGCTGGGTATTTGTAAGAGAAATATTACCAAGTAGTAAATCAGTTCATGATGAACCATGCTGTATCAGCATGCTTCTTGCTATAAAAAGCATTTGGAAGTGATGCAAGCAGCTGTACACACCATACATTTTATAATGCACACACAGCCCGGGGAACATCACTTGATGTGTTATTGATAGGCAGCCACTTCTGAGGCAAGACAGACTTTGAACAGCATTGCAGCAGGAGGGCAGGGTACAGGGAAAGAAAGGGACAGAGCAAGAACACTAAACAGCTGCAGGACTTTATAAACAGACTAATTAGCAGAGTTTGTCTACATTGAAAAATTAACTAAAGCACTGTCCCCAACATGACCTCCCATCTACACCTTTAATTTGAGCACAGCGCTTTTAACTTGAGTTGGCAAGAGACACAGGCAAAAGTTTGATTAAGCACATTTAAGCAATACCTAAGCACCAGTGCAGGCAGCCAACACTCAGGGATCCCTAAGTCCTCCAAGTTTTCCCCACTATCTTCCCCCTGCCATGTGCCACGTACAACACCACCATACCCTGTGGACAAATTCAGAAAGCAACACAACTCTTTTGTGTGCTTATATTCGTACATAAAAATATTTGCATGTATATATTTATTTTAAAAGTTTAGTGCTATATATAAATATAGCAGAGCATTCAGACCCCTTAGCATCCTGCAAGCACAGCTACTGCTAACCAGAGCAGTATCCTTCCTTCAAAGGATGCCCAAGATCACTTGAGCTCGACTCATCAAGAGGGGCCAGCTCCACCGGGATACACAGCTGGGACCAGCTCTCCCCACAAGCTCTTCTCCTTGGCTAGTCACCAGGGGAGGGGTGACGAGAACATCATTCAGTATTTTGGGCACACAAGCCCTTCATCGCTAGCACAAGCCGGTATCAAGCTCAACATACATGGGCAAGATCACTATGAGCATAACTCAGTTCTGAAGGATGTCAGCAGGAAAAAAAAAAGGCGGTGAAGTTGCAGGTGCCTGTGGAATAGGAGGCAGAGGCAACAGTTAAACTTGCCTACAGCAAGGAGACATTTCACCTTGAATCAGGATCCCTTGAGTTGGAACCCAGCCAGAAAGCCAAAATAATAGCCCTTCTGCTCACAAAACCACTGCTGAATCTTGACTGTTCACAAGCTGTCTGGAACACAGTTTTAAACTCATTGTGGTGGTTTAGCCCCTGCCGGGGTCTGAGACCACGCGGCCGCTGCCCCTCCCCCACAAAGGGAGTGAAATACAAAGCCCCAAGACTGAAATAAGGAAAGGTTTAATACAACAGTGCAATAGCAACACAACCAACAACAACAATAACAATAACAGTAATAGTGATAGCAATGAACAGAGCAAAATAGCTACCAAATACAGCAGTTTGAAGCACGATGTACAAAACCACGAGTGCACCGCGCTCCGCGCCAGGAAAAAGTGACCTGCCAGGATGTGACGTCCGCATGGTATCTGAATAACCCGGCTAGAGCTTTCCCCCCAAACTGCTGGGGAAACTTAACCCTACCCTGGTTAAACCAGGACATAATCCACCCCTTTATTCTATACCATGTGCGTCACATCCAGCTGCCACTTAGCAATGAGCATTGACAAAGAAAAATTAACAGAAGCACAGTATAACTCACGGTGTGTTTTCACCCACAATCAAGTCCCCTTGTGGCACGCATCGGACCTCTCCATCCTTCTGCATCACCCACCAGGTGCACCCAGGTCCTTGAGCAAAAACAATCCCGTGGATGGGTTTGCCTTTGCCCGGCGCAGGACTAACCCAGACCATTTTTCCCAGCAGGTCCCTCATGCGCACCACAGGGACTCTATCCCCGTCCACAACACGTGGAAGTTTAGACTGAGCCGGGCCAGCTCGATTGGCAGATCCTCTTGTGTTCACTAACCAAGTGGCCTTTGTCAGATGTGTGTCCCAGTGTTTGAAGGTTCCACCCCCCACTGCTCTCAATGTAGTTTTTAACAGTCCATTGTAGCGCTCGATCTTCCCGGAGGCTGGTGCGTGGTAGGGGATGTGGTAGACCCACTCGATGCCGTGTTCTTCTGCCCAGGCATCTATGAGGTTATTTCGGAAGTGAGTCCCGTTGTCCGACTCAATCCTTTCTGGGGTGCCGTGTCGCCACAGGATTCGCTCTTCAAGGCCCAGAATGGTGTTTCGGGCGGTGGCGTGGGACACTGGATAAGTTTCGAGCCACCCAGTGGTTGCTTCCACCATTGTGAGCACGTGGCGCTTGCCTCGGCGGGTCTGTGGCAGTGTGATGTAGTCGATCTGCCAGGCCTCTCCATATTTATATTTCATCCATCGATCTTCATTCTGCTGGGGCTTCACCCGTTTGGCTTGTTTGATTGCAGCACATCTCTCACATCCGTGGATGATCTCTGCGATGGTGTCAATGGTGAGGTCCACCCCTCGATCTCGAGCCCACCTATATGTTGCATCTCTGCCTTGGTGGCCCGAGGTCTCATGGGCCCACCGGGCTATGAACAGTTCACCTTTACGCTGCCAGTCCAAGTCCACCTGAGCCACCTCAATCTTAGCAGCTTGGTCTGCCTGCTGGTTATGCTGATGTTCATCAGTGGCTCGACTCTTGGGTATATGGGCGTCCACATGGCGCACCTTCACAACGAGGTTCTCCACCCGGGCTGCAATGTCCTGCCATACTTCAGCGGCCCAGATGGGTCTGCCCTTGCGTTGCCAGTTGTTCTGTTTCCATTGCTGCAACCACATCCACAGGGCACTTGCCATCACCCACGAGTCAGTGTAGATATAGAGCCTCGGCCACTTTTCTCGCTCAGCAATCTCCAAAGCCAATTGGATGGCTTTCACCTCTGCGAACTGGCTCGATTCCCCTTGTCCCTCAACAGCTTCAGTGGTTTCTCGTGTGGGATGCCACACTGCAGCCTTCCATCGTCGATGTTTTCCCACAATGCGACAAGACCCATCAGTGAACAGGGCATATTGTTTTTCTTCCTCTGGCAGCTCGTTATATGGTGGGGCCTCCTCAGCACGTTTCACCTCTTGTTCTGGTGACATCCCAGCATCCTTGCTCTCTGGCCAGTTCATGATCATTTCCACTAATCCTGGGGGGTCACGGTTCCCTATTCGAGCCCGTTGTGTTATCAACGCAACCCATTTACTCCACGTGGCATCTGTTGCATGATGTGTGGAGGGAGCCTTTCCTTTGAACATCCATCCCAGCACCGGCAGTCGAGGTGCCAGGAGGAGCTGTGTCTCAGTGCCAACCACTTCTGAGGCAGCTCGAATTCCTTCATACGCTGCCAGTATCTCCTTCTCAGTCAGGGTATAGTTAGCTTCAGAGCCTTTGTATCCCCGGCTCCAAAAGCCTAGAGGTCGGCCTCGGGATTCCCCATCTGCTCTCTGCCAAAGGCTCCAGGAAGGGCCATTCTCCCCGGCTGCGGTGTAGAGCACGTTCTTAATCTCCTGCCCTGTCCGGACTGGCCCGAGAGCCACTGCCTGGGTAATCTCCTGCTTAATTTGTTCAAAGGCTTGTTGTTGCTCTGGGCCCCATTTAAAATCGTTCTTCTTGCGGGTTACGTGGTAGAGAGGACTCACAATCAGGCTGTAGTTTGGGATGTGCATCCTCCAGAACCCCACAGCGCCCAGGAAAGACTGAGTCTCTTTTTTGGTGGTTGGTGGGGCCATGGCTGTTATCTTGTTTGTCACCTCCATTGGGATGTGGCGACGCCCATCTTGCCATTTTATTCCTAGGAACTGAATCTCCCTTCCAGGCCCCTTAACCTTCTGTCGCTTGATGGCAAAACCAGCCTTCAGAAGGATTTCAATTACCTTCTTTCCTTTCTCAAAGACTTCCTCAGCTGTGTCCCCCCATACAATGATATCATCAATGAACTGCAGGTGTTCTGGAGCCCCACCTTTCTCCAGTGCAGTATGGACCAGTCTATGGCAAATGGTGGAGCTGTGTTTCCACCCCTGGGGCAATCGATTCCAGGTGTACTGGATACCCCTCCAAGTGAATGCAAACTGTGGCCTGCACTCTGGTGCTATTGGAATGGAGAAAAACGCGTTAGCGATGTCAATCGTGGCGTACCACTTGGCTGCCTTCGACTCCAGCTCATACTGGAGCTCTAGCATGTCCGGCACTGCAGCACTCATTGCTGGCGTAACTTCATTCAGGCCATGGTAGTCCATGGTCAGTCTCCATTCGCCATTAGGTTTTCTCACTGGCCATATAGGGCTGTTGAAAGGTGAGTGAGTCTTGCTGATCACCTCCTGGCTTTCTAGTCGACGGATCAGCTGATGGATGGGGACTAGAGAATCTCGGTTAGTACGGTACTGCCGCCGGTGCACCGTCTTGGTGGCAATTGGCACTCGCTGCTCTTCGACCTTAAGCGACCCCACCACCGAGGGGTCCTCTGAGAGGCCGGGTAAAGTGGACAATTGCTCAACCTCCTCCAGGGCAGCTATACCAAAGGCCCACCGGTACCCTTTTGGGTCTTTAAAGTACCCTCTCCTGAGATAGTCTATACCTAGGATGTACGGGGCATCTGGGCCAGTCACAATGGGGTGCTTATGCCAGTCCTTCCCAGTTAAGCTTACTTCAGCTTCTAATAGGGTCAGCTGTTGGGACCCCCCTGTCACTCCGGAGATGCAGATGGATTCAACCCCACTGTGGCTTGATGGCATCAGAGTGCACTGTGCGCCAGTGTCTACCAAGGCCTTGTATTCTTGTGGTTCTGATGTGCCAGGCCATCGGATCCACACCTTCCAGTAAATCCGATTATCCCTTTCCTCCACCTGGCTGGAGGCAGGGCCCCTCTAATCCTGCTCACCATCACTCACTTGATCTAAGAGTGACTCCTGCAGGAATGACTTACTGGTCCCCTCAAGAGGGTCAAGCATACTGCTGGCCATTCTATTCTGTCTGGGGGATTTCTGACTAGACACTGGAGCTGCATCTCTCTTGGAAGACTCCCCTTTCATGGTGGTCTTCCCTTTCAGTTGCTGTACTCGTGCAGCTAGGGCGGAAGTGGGCTGCCCATGCCACCTTCTCATGTTCTCCCCATTGTCGCGGAGGAGGAACCACAGGGTGCTCCGTGGTGTGTACCTTCTACCGCCCTTCTCTTGGGTGGGGAAACGCCTGCTTCTAATGGCTGAGACATCGGCCCGTGCGGGTGAAATATAGGACATGTCCTGTTCCATTTTTTGGAGCCTCTGAGACAGTTCCTCTACGGCTGAAACCCAGGCATGTTGGGAGGAAGGGAGACTTCCCTCATAGTGCCGGAGCTGCATAGTCACTTCATCCACTGTCTGATTGTCTCGCCACCAGGATGCTGCTGCTAATGCTTTGGAATGTCCCTCTGGTCCACTTTGCAGGAACTTCCGCCACATCAGCTGTGTGCAAGGGACCAGATCTGGATCCAATGGTGACTGCTCATCATTCAGATCACCATAGATCATATCAAACACAGCCATTTCCCTGAGGTTTTGGATGCCTTTCTCCATGTCGGTCCACTTGCCTAACCGACATAGAGAATCATCCTTGTAGGGGTACCTCTCCCTCACAGCGAGCAGGAGTCGCTTCCAAAGGCTGAGGGTTTGAGCCTGTTTCCCTATTGCCTTGTCAATACCAACCTGCTTGGCTAAATGTCCCACCTGCTTGGCCTCTCTCCCCTCCAATTCCAAACCAGCAGCTCCAGTATCCCAGCACCGGAGCAACCAGGTGCAAATTTGCTCGCCTGGACTGCGGCTGTAATCCTTCCGCATATCTCGCAACTCACTGAGGGATAGAGATTGGATGATTACCTCCGGCTCTTCCTCCTGCTCTCGTGATGGGCCTGGTTCATTATCACCCTGTGCACTGCGAGGGGATTTTTTGGTATATTTGGTTTTCCGTATTGGGGCAACTGATACTGGCACTGCTTGTCCCTCCGGCTCAGCTGCTGTGCTGGTGGAGGCGACCGGTACTGGCGCTGCCTGTCCCCCTGGCCCAGCTGCTGTACCAGCAGGCTCACTTTCAGACCCTGCAGCTCTTTCGCCCCCTTGAGGGCAGTGATCAGTGTTAAGGGCGATGCGGTAAGCATGGGCAAGCCCCCAGCACATCGCAGCAAGTTGCATCTCCCGGGGTTTGTCAGATTGGCAGCACACCTTTTTCAAACACTCCACCAGTTTATCAGGACTCTGCACTTGTTTGGGAGTAAAATCCCAGAACGTTGGGGGTGACCACTCACTCAGGTACTTGCCCATCTTCTCCCACATACCTAGCCATTTATAACTATCTGCCCCCGGGGCAGGTTTCCGGGTGGTGCTGTTGTTGGAGAAGTACCGCATGGCCCAAAACAAGATCAGGCAGACATTTAGAAAGCATTGTGCCGCGAACACAGTGGCCAGGAGGCTCCAGGGATAGCTAAAACTCTCAAAAACCGAGAGAATCTCCTCCCCTGGCTCACCCATAGAGGAGGTGAGACCCCAAACAAAAGACCAGGCAGCAAACAGGTAGCAGTGCACCCCCACAAGCAGCGAAACGAGCCCATTATAAGCAGACAGTAACCAGTAGAGCAAAACAAGTCCCTTGATACATTTTCCACCGAGAACAAATACCAGCACTGGGAACACACAGGGGATATAAGGATTAATCCAGCCCCACCACGCAAGCAAATTGGCCAGCATTGTAAACGCTTATCAAACAATACAAGTAAAACCAGAAAAAATTACACCTAACAGATTGCTCTAACACTTCTCCTTTTGTCCTTATTTCAGTCTTCTCCAGCCCCACGTTGGGCGCCAAAGTTGTGGTGGTTTAGCCCCTGCCGGGGTCTGAGACCACGCGGCCGCTGCCCCTCCCCCACAAAGGGAGTGAAATACAAAGCCCCAAGACTGAAATAAGGAAAGGTTTAATACAACAGTGCAATAGCAACACAACCAACAACAACAATAACAATAACAGTAATAGTGATAGCAATGAACAGAGCAAAATAGCTACCAAATACAGCAGTTTGAAGCACGATGTACAAAACCACGAGTGCACCGCGCTCCGCGCCAGGAAAAAGTGACCTGCCAGGATGTGACGTCCGCATGGTATCTGAATAACCCGGCTAGAGCTTCCCCCCCAAACTGCTGGGGAAACTTAACCCTATCCTGGTTAAACCAGGACACTCATTTAAAATACAATGGGGAAAAAAATTCCCATCACCCTGAGAAAATGTTAAATCAATGCTTTCTCCATTCTTGCTTTGACTTTTTCATTACTCAGTACCCCAACAACTAAATGCTTTCTTCAAAATTGACAAATTTTGAAGCATTGCTTTTTCATGTATATTTTTATACTCCCTCCCTGCACATGATGCCATTGGAAACCTTTAAGTATTGCATATGCACAGGTAAGGAAATTTTGCTTTTACATGGATTAAGTGTCTACATTGTTTCTTTGAATCATCCAGCTTGTGTCATTTACAGGAAATTAAATTAGCACAAAGCATCTTTTAATAATCATAAGAGGTCTCTGAAAATTCAATTTGCAGAAAGACAGACCAGCATTCTGCATTACAGTAAGTGGTTTATCAAGCACTTTGACGGAAGATCTTGTTCAAAGCCTTGTCCAGAAATTTAACACCACCTCGTACTATTCCAGCGATGCAGTCAATGAACAGAAAACAATTACGAGAGCACAGCCAAGCAACCGCTCACGCTGTTCACAGGCTAAGTTGCTTCACAGTCTTAAAATCTGGAAGTCTCTGGGTACCAGCTAACACAATCCAACTGAGCCACAGCCCGGATCAACTCCGTTCAGGCAAGTTAATACTGATCTGCTTTATTCTGTTTTCCTAAAATGAAGCCAGCTCTGCACTGCCGGGGGCTCCAGCCGTGTGAAGGACGGAGCCTGGTGGCTCCCCCCAAAACCTGCACGGGGTTTTGGCAGGGAGTCCTCAGCACAGGTCATCTCAGAGGATGCATGCAAGAGGAACAAGAGGAAGAGATGCAGAGAAAGAAAGACAGCAACAAGGTATGGAGCGGACTTTAAACAACAAAGCAGCCCAGGGACAAAGGCTGCTATGTCCATGTGCACAGTTGCCCCTACCAAATACATAAAACACAGCCAGAGGCAGCAGCCTGAACCACAGGAAAGCTCTCGCTTTGACATACCAACCTCTCCACATGCTGCTTGATCACCTGTGCCTCCCTGAAAAGCGTCGCTCCTGCTCAGCGGCACGGTCTGCCCTCATATGCCACAAGGGCTCTGCATGCTACGCAGTCAGGCAGCCCCGTCTCAGAGGAGCTCGGGATCCAAAAGTAGAAAGACAGATAAAAAGCAGGATAGAAGGAAAGCAGTAAAAACGAGGGAGACGACATATCCCAGCCTGAGAGGGAAAGAGTGGCAAAGCTACATGCAGAGCTCAGTCTGGTCCCATCCACCCAGCAGCAGATCCAGCATGAGCACAAGCAGCTTTTGTGCAAATGCTGAGACATGGAACATATTCCAAACAAATATTCCTTAAAGGGGAAAAAAGAAAAAGAAAGATGCATCAAGTAAGACTTTTGGGACAACTACTTTTGCTCCCGGATTCATGGGCTTTAGCCTATTTTTAGTAAGTTGTCTTTGCAGATGTCAAAATAACATCTCTCCCCCTCTGTACATACACAGCTGGACATGAATCTTCACAGCCTGACAGGCATCATCTGCATTCAGCTTCACAGATGTGAATTACAATAGGAAGTCTCAAGAGGAAGCCTCTTCTCTGGAAATCCAAACACTAGTCGTTAATATGGTCTCAGTGCTGAGCATACAGCCCATGGGAAGGAGGGACCCACAAGTGCAGGGTTAGAAAGTTCCTTCCTCACCACCAGCAGTATTTCCTCCATCCTTTATTCCTAAGCAGCATGGTTTTAAAAAAATCAACATGTGCAACTAAATGCTAGAATACAGAATTGCTCCTTTTCTCCAATACAGGCACTATTAGTGCGCAGGATCACAGCTAAGAATCAGCGTTTCACTCAGAAACTGCCTCTCCTAGGCCACCACAGCTCTGCAGAAAGGCTGCAAGTCTATTTACATCCACCACATCAACACGATCTCTGCACGGGCAGGAGAGGCAGCCAGACCATGCGGGTGCTGCTCTCCCCTGGAGGTGGTATCTACCCCTCCCCGCTCCCAGCCCTGCGAGAAGGTGGCACTGGAAACCCTCCCAAGCTTCTCAGCGCTCTGACTGTTCAAGCCCAGAGTAAATGGGGCTGTAGAATTACACTGGTCCTCTTGCCTCCACTGCTAACACACCTCTCAAAGCATGCACATTTTTATACACTTTTTGTTCTTCACGAAGCCTAAAAACCTCGCTGGGAGAACTGTGCCCACTCCAGAGACACAAGTCAGGAAAGCTCCGTGCCTCTGGGAGCTGACTCCGACTCCATCCAAGGACAATCATCCCAGCCTCTGAGGCTTTCCTCAATGCCATCACTGCAGGGAAGTCCCCCGTACCCTCACCCCAGTGCCAGGAAAAAGGGATGAGGGCCAGAGCAAGCCCCAGCAACACATTTTCCCACTGTAATGAGAAGTGCCAAGCTCCCCGTTGACAGTTTGGCTACCAACCAAGCCCAAGCACTCGCCAACCCTCACAAGAGGCTCTGCAGCAAGAACGGGGCTGTGGCCCACCCGCTCAAAGGCTGCCCTGACTAGATTGTTTTCCCCTGCTTTCCACATCCCTGCCACACGCTCCATCACTGCGGAGCATGAGGAGGAAGCAGGCATACCAGAATGGCATGTAAAATCCCCTCACGTAGGAGGGCCAGCTCCAGTTTGGCCCACGTTAGTGGGACACGCAACCTGACCTCTCCCTCCTCCATAGGGAGGAGCGTGCAGGTCCACAACCACAAATTCACCCTGAGCAGGCCCGTGTTTTGTTCAGCTACTTGACTTCATCTCCAGCATCCCTCTGCCTCCCTATACCCACAGTCCTCTCCCGTAAATCTGCCTTGTTTCTTGCAAATGCCTACACAGTGAGTTTGGTGTACTGGCTTGTCTCAAAACTTCATCAAGCCTCATACAGGCACAGCCAACTTTTAGAGGAGGATTCACTTTTCATTCTTCATAGTCTCAAAGCTATGCAACATGTTAAGTCTGTGCCATAGCCTCCTGTTTATCACAGAACGAGTAACACAGTTTAATCTGGATTAATTTCACGTATGGCTTCTATCATACTCTGGAGAACCTCTGGCTGCCCTCACACTTTTGTATAAACATCAACTAGATCCAGGCATGAGGCTCTAGAGGCAAAACCTCTTCCTCAAAAGCTTTGCAGCACAAGCTAGACAAGAAGGATTAAAGAAAGGACACCGCATAGATTATGGTGCTCTGAATTTCCTCGTGTGCCCGTGGGAGACTGCAGGCTGTGGTACAGCAGGCAGGGACATGCACTTAGAGGGCAGCAGCACGCGTAAGGAGCATGTCCTCCAACAAGGCCTGTGGAGGGACTGAGGGTCACACATGCTTCAGCTGCCAAGGCCACTCTTCCTCTCCACCGCTCTCGGGAGGGACCAACAGGACAGGGGACACTGGCTCCAGCCAGGCAGCAGCACAGCAATGTAGGCTTGGCAAGACAACTGCCACACAGGAGGGCCAGCTAGCTGAGCACATCCAATCCAAGACTTCACAGCCTGGGAGGGCCTTTTTTGTTATTTTTGTCAAGTGACAGTACTTTAGACTGCGCTGTTGTATCCTCAACCCTGCAATTTCTAACTCCTCAATACAGCAGGGTCAGTTGCTCTGTGGCAGCTGGCTCTGGAAGAGCTCTCACCACTCAACAAGCCCACCTCTACCCCCACCAGCCCAGCCCAGACCCCCCTACAACCCCTGGTGGGCCTGTTTCCTTGCCCCTCACTTCTACCCACGAAGACTTCAGCAGCAGAGACCCCACCAGCCCCTCCACGCAGGGCAGGGCAGTACCAGGATGTCCTCCTCCCTTCACCAACTATCTCCCTCACAGCTCGCCCAGACAAAAAGGACAACAACTAAGGCATCTCCACGTGGGCTATCACTGGGTCTCCATCCCCATTAACCTCTCTCTTTCCAGAAAAACATGGCAAGTCGACAACGCAAAGCTGAGGTCTCACTAGAAGCAAAAGTGGGACTTTCATTGCCTCTAGCAGGTAATTCATGCACTGCACTGTTATTTCTCTCTCTGCTTACAGCAAGTAACATCTTACCCACGAACAGTCCAATGTCTTAGGGCAAAGAGACAGTAACCCAGTAAGGCTCAGAGAAAAGGCAGTGGGGTCCCATTTCTTCCTTTTAACACCAAAGAACAGAGACAGCCCATTTTGCTCCTAAATGCACACTCTGCAGGAGCTACATGAACACAGCTGGATCTAAGTAAGGGAAAAGCTGTTCTTCACCACGTGCAAGCAGTAAAGCCAGGCCCTAATTACCAAAGCCATAGAAAAAAATATGCAGCACATTTAGTAAGAAGAAGAATTAACTGCAATATCACAGCCAAATTCCAATGTAGCATCAGCAGTACAGCTGGATACACTGTCCTAAACAACCAAGTAGCCGATCCTAAACTATTGCCACACATGCTGTAACTTCCCTACCCACTTTAGTCCCTCCCCTCTGAAAAAGGTGTTGTGATATATCAGTATATCAAGGCAAGTCTCTACAGAAACATCATCTTGTTTCAACTTCTGTGTTTACAGATGCCTGACAGGAAGCTTAGCCTTGCCTAAACGCCACAGACCTAACTCTGCAGCCTGTTATTTTCATGCCACAGCCCAAAGTGAATGGAGTAGTGTAAGGCACAGACAGGCCAAGCATGACCTCACGTATGTTTTGACAACAGCATTTTCATACCAGCCCTGGGTTTCACTAGGAGCAAAGTGACTTTGCAGGACAGCACAGGACAACTTGTCAAACAGTTTCTCTTCATGGAAACACAACAGGGTGAGACATTTGTTGCAAGAAACTCAAACATACAGCAACCACTATTTTTGTTCATCATATCTCTGTGATATTTTCACTGATGAATAAATTGCCATTTTCATCAGAGGCAAGATTTCCAGTTGGAGGTTATTTACTTTCACCTCAATCACAGCAGCTCTGGCAAGCTAACCCAAGGTGCAGATGATGTACAAACCAAGCAGCAAGTGCTCGCATGCTGGGAACTGTTCAAACAGGAATAATTCAATCTTTTTGTAGTCTCACCCTGGCTAATTTGCCACAAGCTGTCTCTTTTCAGATGCTACATGAAACACAAGAAACAAAACAAGCTGGATTAAGCTGGTACGTTTACAATCAGTTCATCTACTGAGAGTTCAGGTCAGTTAGTTTTCTACGTAAAAAAAATTAATTTTTTTCAGCTTCACAGGGTGAAAGGAACAAAAATTCATTGCAGTAACCAAACATTTCTCACTGAACAAGTGTGCAGCGATTACTTAACTAATGCAAACGATTTTCAGTCCGCATGCAAGGAATGTATGGGATAATTGTAGGGCACACTCTTCTACCAGCATTTTACAAGTACTTTTTAGGTAGCTATGGAGACGTTACAGCGTTTTTCATTTTGCTGTCATAACTAGACAGCTATTGATTTCTTCGTAAAATTCCTTGGAATAGTGGGGAGGGAAGGGGGAGTTTAAAGTACAACAAGGTCTGAGAGCAAGAAGCTAAAGAAAACAGAAACAGATTTCAGATAGAGACAGCAGCACAGAGGCTCCTTGCAGGAGGTAGCTTTGAACTCCAGGTCTTGCTTTAGTACTTCTGCAATTAAGGAGGTAAACATACATCACTATATAGTGTGCAGGCAACAGAGGGATAGCCGCCCAACCAGGTCCAAAAGGAAAAACATTTCCAGCTACCATTGCCATCACCCCGAACAAAAGGAGGCACTCTCTGAGGGCATGCTGTGGTTTTGCTCCAACACAAAGCTCTCTGGGGACATGGTGGGACTCCATCCTTGCAATTATCATGCTGAGCTACAAGATGTTCCCCTCTCCCTCTAAGCAGTTTATGTGGAAGCCTCATCCCTGGCAGGCCTTGCAGGTAATTGGTGCCTCCTCTCCACCCTCCCCAGGCACTACAGCTTGCAATACATGGCTGATCAAACAAAGCTGCACTTCACCCTCTTTCCAACAACAGCTCAAGAGCTTGCTGCAAACTGAGCAACTGCTGATCCTCAGCCACTGATTCTACCGTGACACCCAAAACGATCCCGAGAGAAATGCCTTTCACCATACTGACACGTTTATGATCAAACACTTCTGCGTACACAGATATAAGACTGCACATCACAACAAGTGAGTCTGAAACCCTAGATACTGACCTGGAAAACACTGTGTTGCACAGATAAGGATGTGCAATAATTATGGATTTAAGTCCCATTCAGAAACTCCCTCTGTAATGAGAACAACAGATCAGGCTCTTAACAGATTTTTCCCTTTGGATAAGACAGAAAGGAAAGCCTGTTCAACCAAAACATTTTTCTTAAGTTCACCTTGGACCCAGTCACAACAATGGAGCCAGAACCTGCAGAATTATCTCCACCACCAAGCTGCAGGAAGTTTACCAGCACCACCCTAAAAACAAATCCCAATCTTTTCATCTCCACGTTGCATTTAAAGCTTCATAGCTGTTCACCAAGAGCAATACTGCAAATGGGGGAAAAGCAAGCAGGATGCTGCTGCTGCTGTAGAAGTGTTTGCACCTACCACAGACCTGTTACCGCTCCTTGCTCCTTTCACATAACACCCATCCGTCTATGCAACCACATCATCAATCCTGCTTTGTTAATTTGTGTGAAGGCTTGAAAGGGGGGAAGGATTAATCATCCTTTAAGCTCCCCAAGCAACCGGCTGAGGATGTCATTACTGCCCTCGGGGTATATGAGTGCCACCAGCTGCCGTGGGTGGAAGTGCTCTGTCTAGACAGCACGCAGACACTTTCACCACTCTCAGCAACAGCCAGATCCACCCACGTTCACAATACCCTGGTCACAGCTTTGCAACGTACTTCTGTGGCTGGCACTACCAGCCAGTGGCCAGCAAGGCCACCCGGCCCCAGTGCCCGCCAGCGCAGGGCTGCCCTGGGAGTGGGGCAAGCCAACCAGACGGGCAACGCCACAGGACAGCCCTGGGACTCACCCCATCCCGCAGCCAGCCGCTCCCAGATGTTTCTGCCACCCCACCACCGCCAGCAGCATCCCAGTTTTGCAGCAGTACCATGAATCCTGCTGCACACCCCACCAGGTGCCAGCGGCACACCATGTTACGGCAGCGTCCCCGTGCTGTGGGGCACAGGCCGGCCAAATGGCTGCCTGCCTCCCCCCGGGGCACCGAGGTGGGAAGGGGGTACATCCGCACCCCCGACCCAGTGGCAGTCCTCCTGCTCAGAGAGCAGAGCCACGCTGCACACACCTCCCTGGGCTCCAGCCCTCCTAAGCAAGGGCAGCGCAAGAGACGCGGGCTACCCTGCAGTGCCCAAATTCCTGGTAGTGCTGTCCGTCCCGAGGATACCCCAAAAAACACACTTCTGTCCAGCACCAGAGGCTGCAGTGGTCCTGCCCAGCACTACACAGGAGGTCCAACACCAGCTCCAGGATGAGCGAGGAAACCTCTGAGAGGATACTTCTGGTTAAGACCTGTTTCATATCCAAGGGAAAGTGTAGACCAAGGTAAATCACTATATGCTCTTTTTGGAGGAGAAAGAGAAAACAAAAAGAAAAACAAAACCGAGAAAACAAACAAACAAAACCCATGAAGCATAGAAAAAAATCCCAGCCTGACAAGAGATTCTTCTCTATTGAAATAAGAAAAACAAGTTCTCAGAGCCAAATTAAGCTTAGCCAAGAAACATAAATATGCATTTCTGAACCTTCCCCTGATGTTTCCTTTACAAATGTAACAAATTAAAATGCTGTCACAAGTTAAACTAGCTTCACTTAAGTGGAGAAAAAAATATGCTGATGGCTCTAAGATCCAACTGACAAGCCTTTTCAGGTCTGCTCTGAACCTAAACCAGCTTCCCAGAGATTTAAATTAAGAGTAGAGAAATAGTCTCCTTTGCTTAATCTTGTTTTGGAAGCAGGACAGAGGATACTGCAACAAAGCTAGCACCTGAACCCACCAGGAGGCATCCAGCTACCATATGCCTTTCCTGGGGATTAGTTGCTCAACACACCCACCTCTTCTTGAAGACCTTTACTCCACTGTGCATACAGCTGTGGGCAAGAATTGGGAACACTCAGTATGCCTTGGCTGCTCCAACATGTCCCTACAACCCTCCCTCTATGTAAGCTACTAACCCACTGAAATTGTCTATAATACACACCCTGTTTCAGGAGAACAGCCTCATCTTGAACTTGGATCTTGAGAGAAGCCTCCAAGGGCACCTACTTCAGCCTCCAGCGGCAACGTGAAGGTCCCCCCCTCACAGCACAGAGGTCCCTAGGAGGTAGGTTACATGAAGCACTTGTCAGCTACGGTGTGAAACACCTTGCATTTTTCAGTGAACCAGAATTTTAGGGAGGATGACATTTTCGTGTGTTTCTTAACAAAGGAGCTCGATGTACCATCGCTCCCCTCCCATTTAACAACAGTCTATCAAAGATGCTGCCAGTGCAGGAGAGAGAACAAAAGGCCCCAGCTGAGCAGCACAGGGAGCACAGCCATCAGACCACCACCTCCCACCATAAAGTGTGTTTTCCAGCTTGGACATTTGGATAGGGCATCCAATGCAGGTCCCCGCACCAGGAACGCTCCCTGCTCCCATACAGCCACAGCCTCATCCACACCCCAGCCTTCGTGCCCCCCTGCATCCCCCCCCATGCACAGCAGCTCTCGGAGGCAGCACGCTCCCCACCAGGCTGGCTCCCAGCGCTCCTCTGGGATGGACAAAGATGAACCCATGCTACATTTTAGCACAGGTTTATACACCCAAACTAGTGTCATAGACGAGACACTTCACAACCACAAGAAAAGCTTCCAAAATAAGGCAAAACCAGACAATCATACAGCTGACATCTACGAATATGCATTCACGCTGAAGCTGAGAAGATCCCAACAGGCTGCATGCTCCCTCTCCTTGCCAACACCTTGTCTCCACAGGACTTCTTCCATGTGACTAGACTACCTGATCCAAGCCTAGAGGAAAACAGACTCTGGCAGTCTCCATATGGCAAGAGTCACTTTTACAAACCTATGGCAGCTGAGTCCTTGCTAAGCTGTACAGAACCCAAGACCACAAGTGCTACAGCCACCTGGGATAATAACTATTTTCAGAAGCACAGAAACCGCTCAGTGCTTTGTTACAAAGAAGATAATTTTCCTCACCTGCTTTTCAAGGCAGACGTAAGTTACCAGCATTACACTCTGCAGAACTTTAATTTGATCATATGGACACCTTCACGTGCCAATCTTGTGACCTCCAAAAACACAGAGACCAACCTCCAAAGGGCCAGCGTGTTCTTTTCCCCATTCCTTACACTCCCTAGTCTAATCTCCTTCAACACTGCTTACACTTTCTCCGTGTTTTGCAAAGGCTGTGTTTCTGTCTAAACTTCATACATGGCTCTAGCTAGTGAGTACACACACTTCAGAGAGAAAAGTCAAAATTTCAGTAAGACACCTACCTAGAGTTTCTGGATTATTCTGGATCCTCTGAATGGACTTGAAGTTCCCTGAACTCTGGAGGTAACCAGAAATTAGATTTTGCTCAGATCAAGACCCATGCCATGGAAAGAGACTCAGCAGTGCAGAACAGAAGCCTAAGCACACTCAGCAAACCCAGCACATCCTCAAAGCATCTGATGTACTGCAAGAACCTCTGATGAAGCTCTGTGTGTGTAGCAACCACGCTCCTCCTGCTCTCTACCTGCAGTGTCCCTAGGACAGCAGGTAGCCAGCAGTAAGCCACAGGCCACAAAGAATACATGAACAGCACACAGCCTGCGAGCCATGGCTTGGTCACTCCTTTAAGCGCAAGTGTGATCATAAACCTTAACCGCATCTTACCACTGCAGACAGAGAAACCAGCTGGGACACCTTTGCCAAGTTCCGTGTCGAGGGGCAAAGGCCAACAAAACAGCCTCTAAGTCACTCACCGAACCACTATTCTTTACAGCAAGGAAAGACGTCACTATTATTAAGAACTTTCCTTCAGAATTTTAGAACTTGGTCTGAAATCCTTAGGACTCGCACTGTGCTGGGTTGAACCCCTCGGCCCATGAGCGCCCAACCACAAAGCTGGGATAGAAGCAGACTCCCATGACCACGCCTGCTGACAGAGCACATGGACAGCTGTGCGCAAAGCTGCCACAGCATCAGCAAACAGTACTGCCGTTCCTCAACCTCAAAAACAGATCCTGCTGCTGGTTTGGTAAACGCATGTGTGTTCTTGTTTCCATCATTTATAAAAGACCACTACAGGGGAAAGAATTTAAAACTGGGAGGTTGGAGGGTTGTTTGTCTGGCAGTTTGTTCATTTTTACAGTATTAAAGCTGTTTTTCTCTTACCAACTAAAAATTGCATACGTTGTATCTCCCTTCACAACCACCACAGTGTCTGTGAACTATTTGGTGTTATTATCTACATACATATATATAAAATATACCCTATACTTTTTAGCTAGATTTTTGTTTCAGAACTGATAAGTCTGAGAAAAGGTATTCAAGACCAAATCATTACCATTTCCTCTTATTTTGACACATCTGTTACAGAGCAAGAAAATGAAGTTGTTCTCCCAAATCCATCACATTTGGAGCCATGAGAACTCTTTGATTTAAAATGTGCTGATTCATGCTAGTGGTTATCAGATTTTTCCAATCTGAGACATAATTAGACAGCTGCTTTGACAACACAAAGATTCTCCAGTTTAGAGATCAGATGCTGCAACAGCTGGCTCAAGTCTCAGCCTTAAGCTTTCCACTAATATTTAGGAAAAAGCCTATAAAGAAAGATGCAAGTACAAAACAACTTTTGGATCAGTGTACTTGATCTTGGAGCCTTTTGTTCGCAGGTGGCATTTGATGGGATTTTATTCATGCAAGAGTTATAACACTGTGCCTACTGGAAGTGTGATTACCATCAAGATGTACGCAAATGGCTGCTTAAAGTCACACTTTCTGTTATTTTTATCTTACCTCAAACACCATGAGCCAGAGACTGCTTAAATGGCCTCTGGTCCTGGTTCTCTGATACAACCTGCACGCACTGACTGACTAAAGATGCAGAGCGGCAGAAGGGAAGGTGAGCATCCTTACCTTAACACAAACTGGGACACACACAGGTTTCCAGCCCAGTGCCAGACAGGAGATCGAATCTCCCTGCCTAAGTATTCCCAAGTGATACGGGAGAACCAGGCTTTTGCATCTCCCAGTGGTTTTATGAAGATTCAGACTTGCACCATGTTTTGAAGAAAGAGGAGAACAATTCTGGTCTCCACCAGGGGCTGTTTCTCATGGTCCTGAGATGACATACGGGGGAAGATGCAACATGCAAGGCACGAGGGTAGGATTTAACAGCATTCCCTCCAGACAGCACCTCAAACAGCTCTCTGACCAAACATTGGCTCTGTCAGCCCGGAGGGGCCAAACAACTCAACAGCAAGAGAGCACAGGATTCCCACCCAGGGGACATGTTGGGTCTGTGAGGCCATACAGCACAGCCTAAGCCCTTCCAAGTTCTCCACCTGCCTCCCCCATTAGTGAAGAAGGTGGCCCAGGCAGGGGCAAGGAGAAGAAAGGCCATAGCTATGACTGGGCTACAAGACCTGTATCTATTTCCACTGAGGAAAGAAATCAGCTCTTTACATAATTGGTTTATCTTGGCCTTTTGACAGAAACAGAAGACCAGCCGCTGGAAAAAGTATAAAGCTTTAAGCCACCACACTTTCCTCATGTACAGCAGAAGTCACAGAGGAACAAAGTACTCTGGAAGCTAAAGGACATCAGGAAATCATATATGCCCATATCAAGGGTAATACACATGGGCAAGCAACTGCAAATCCAGTGTGATGACTGAATTATTAATGGAAAATTCCATCCTTTAAGCAGAAATGAAGTGCTATCTTGGCAGCAAACACTACTAGAAAAATAACAAAAAGCCACTATCTTCAGCCTGAGCTGAACAAACACACAAGTCAATTTAAGGCGGGGGGGGGAAGGAGGGAAAAACATGGATACATCATTCCCTGCATCTTGAGGTGTGGTCACAGCTGAGCACCCTCGCTAGGGCACCCAGAACAAGGAGAAATCCAAGGCAAAGATCCCACCAGAAACCCACCGAGATAGATGTTACAACTTAGTGTGATCATCTGCTCAAGTTGCCTGAAGTTGGAAGCATGCAACCACTGCAGGTAATAACCCCAGAAACACTGTCCTCCAAAAGAGGGACCAAGCTTTAACTCTGGATTGGATCTTGACTTTTCCAAACATTGGGCAAGAGATGTAATCTCTCAGGAATAACATGAAGCCTTTCCTATGTTACGCAAAGATTAATGCTTGTAAACCTGCCATCTTCAAAGAGCTGAGCAGTAAACTTCACTGATTCCTGAAGCTGTCATTAAATGTCCACCCTTGCTTCATTCACAGATCAGCTGTTCAGCAGTCAGCTTTTCAGCACTAACAGTCAGTCTCCTACCAAGACACAAGGAAGGCTGATGCCCGAGTCCTACTCAAACTAAAGAAGGCAACAGAAATGCAAAGACTGATAATGGAGGAGACCTAGGCACTGTACATCTGCTAAGGAGACACTGCAATACACCAGTTAGGCTCTGGACACACAAACAAATTTGCAGTATGGCAAGACAGGGTGGGAAGTTATACTAGATGCTAAATAAATGTCTGGGTATAAACACCAGCAGTAAACACAAGGCAAGGCAATGTAGTTTACCTCTCCTGGGCTGGATCCAAGAGCAGAGTTGCTAATGGGATGACTAATGGGATCTCACAATTACAAAAGGGGGAGGGGGGCCACTCTTCAGCCTAAGTAGGGGAAGGTACTAAGTGGTTTTATTTATGAAGGTGTTAAAGTGTTTTTATGTATTCTTAATGCACAGTTGTATGCACAAGCACCACACAAGAAAAGCAAACACAACAAAACCTGCCTGAACCTTCCAATAAACCTGTTCCTTGCATTTATAAATTTACAGATGTGGCTTGGCCAGACAGAAATAAGTCAGATCATAATTGTACAGCTTTAAAGAAGCTACACACCTTGGGTTTTGCTTTGAAGACTGAAAATAACAAAGGTAAGTACGAGAAGAAACTGTCTCAGGTGTACCAACCTAACTTGCCTATCACCATTTACAAGCCGAGGCAGAGGTTACCAGCACCTTCTTAAGGAAGGGCACACAAATTCATCAGTGGGACGGGGACTTTACTGACCACCTCTACCACCACAGGAATTTCCAGGATGCTCCGGTACCTCCCGAAATCCTGTCTAGTATTTGGGCTCTTACTTTCTCTGTTGAAAACTACTGCAAACCAGTGGACTCCCCAGTCACACGCGTTTCTTCTTTTGAGCTCCTCTTGCCCCACCCAGGAGTCAGGGATACACATTCGGACCATCTGGATTGGATTTGTGATCTGGCTATCGCTCTGCGCTCCCCACACCTTCACAGAAAACACATAATGCAAAGCACAAAAAAGGAAATTAGTTATTCAAACGGGTTTACAGCAACACTGGCTTGTCCTGAGTAAGCCATGTATTTTGATGCAATCACATCACTGTCAAGAAAGTGGCTAAACCTTCTTTGGTTTTAAAGCTCTTCACGAGAAGGATTTTCACTTCACTGAACCTGCTCCTTGAAACAGTGAAAGAAACATCACAGAAACCCTATTTGGGTAGATTCAAGAGACACAAAACCTCCTGAAGGACGCCGTACCACGCACCTCGCAACATGCAGTGCTGCCTGTCCTCAGGCCATCCAGACCTGACCAGTGGGTAGGGACCAGACTTTGTCCTCCCCATCACCAGTGAGCAATGGGACCAGACAGGCTGGCAGCACCACCTGTGAACCTCAGTCTCCTGGGAATGGCTGTAATTTCAGAAATGTTAACAATTATCCTCACGTTGACACGGGTGACACGCAAATTCTCCCCATACACCTCCACAGACATTTTCACCAGGACCCCATTCCTTCCTGCAATGTGTTTTACACTGCACAGGCAGCGCAACCCAAAACAGAAACAGGACTTGCTTCTAAGTAGGGGGGAAAAAAAAAAAAAAAAAAGATGACATTCACCAAAGCTTTCTGCCCCATGTGATATCCTTGATTTCAAAGCACTCCACCTGTCTTTCAGGGACAAGCAGAAACGTTATTCACAAATTTTTTCCAGAGCATGGACCTGCTGCAGACACATATGCACAGAACACATCAACTTAAATATTCTTCAACAGAACTCTTAAACCCAGAACCGATCCAGCAAACGGATGAAAACCCAGGGCAAAACTCACTGAAGCTGAGGAAGCGCTCAAATCTGGACCCATGCATTTGGCCTGGGGCTCTTGCCCTCACGAGGGGTATGGTGTCTGTTGAATACCTAATAGCACCTTGCTCAAAGGCAGCGTGCTCAAAGCAGGAGCAACCCGCTGAAGAGGGAACCCACTCCTAAGGGCACCGCTCCACAGCCAGACGAAAAGGTGAAGCTCCCACTGCCTTCGGGGAGGAGAGAAACATCAATTTCATACTCCCTGCATGGAAACACAGACCTTAATTTATGAGCGACGTGGCACGCCATTGCCAGTCTCACTGGCAAACTGAACAACTCCCTCTGCTTCTAGGAGCTGATGTATCTGATACAGCTTTTTCAAGAAACTGTGCTAAATCCTATTGTCAAAACTCCCCCGGGACAGCTACTAAGCCAAACTAGGGAGCACTTTGGCTCTTAATTTCTTACCAATGTGAAGAAGAGGCCAAAATCCTTGCTGCATTTGGAACTGAGAGTTTGGGCAGATTTCAGTTTTCCTAGTTTCCAGGATGCCTCTCGAATTGACCTGCCATGCCACCTCACTGAGCACACTGGTTTTACTGAAACCCGTGCCGATGGTTTTTATTATAAGTCCCTTTTGTCCTTCACAAACTTAAATCCTCAAGCTATGGCTGCTACCTTTAACAGAAGCAATAAATCCGGAGCTGGCACACCGAAACATCTTCCTCTCAGATACTCGATCGTGTAAGCACAGAGAATATTCTCACTGTGACCCATTTTTGCTGTTTACTTTTTGGATTGCAGACACTCGTATTGCTCAATCGTGCTGCCACTGCAATACATACCAGAGCTTACACATTGTGCTGTTGGCAGTATCTATGCTTGGGCCAAAATAAGGAGCCAGCAGAGTCTCTGAAGGCTCAGACACAGCCAAGCCCAAGTCCTAAACATTTCATCTGCGTTTCTGCACAAGCTCAGCAGCGCTGAGCTTCCATGAGAGAGCACACACATGTTGTTATACCACAGCGAAGCCTTTAACACCACAGCTTAGTCTTCCCTCCACAGAAATAACTACACAGGTGTAAAGCACCTTTTTACTGCTACAGGGGCACCTCGGCCAGGGTGTGAGCTAGCACAGCTATTTCAGTTTAGAAGTCACAGACCTAGAAGAAATAATTACAGGATGTAGGAACCCCAGGCCTTAAATCAAAACACGTTTGTTAGTTCAAGATAAAACTCACAACTGAAGTTTCACAGTACTTGCGGCTGAAGCCACAGAAGCCCGAAAAAGATTAAACCGGAGCCCATCTCTCCCCAAAATTTCCCCGAGAGCTGCGTCAGCTCCAGCACACGTGTAAGCTACGGAAGGTCAGGGGCCGGCTGCCGAGCCCCCTCAGACACCAGCCAGCGGCCGCGCGGCCAGCCCTCACGGCAGCCTGAGGGCAGCGGGACGGGCGATTTTTGGCGGGAGCGGGGGAGTGACGGGGGAAGCCCCTCGTCGCTCCCCCGCCGCCACCCGCAAACCGCCCGCTCCCCACTCGGCGCGGCGGGGGACACGCGGCGGGCGCCCGACCCACGGCGCCGGGCTCGCGGCGGGCTCCCAGCCCACGCGTGGGGCGCGCAGCGGCGCCCAGCTCCCCGGGCGGACACCCGCTGCTCCAGGCGGGGCCGGCGGCCCGGGCCCACGGTGGCGGGGAGGCGCCCGCCCCGCTGCGGCCCGCTCGGCGCGGTGGGAGCCGTCAGTGCGCGCCGCCGCCGCCCGCGCAAGGCAGCCACGGCGCGGGGGGAGGGGGGGTGGGCGAGCCACGGCGCGGGGAGAGGGGGGGTGGGCGGCCCACGGCAGGGTCTCAGCCCGCCGGGACGGGACATGAAGTTGCCGCCGTCGGGCTCAGTTCGGTTTCCGGACAACGCAGCCGGGCCCCGGGAGCTCCCCGGCGCGCCCCTTACCAGCGCCCAAGCCCCGGCGGGCCGTCCCGGGGCGGCCGCGCCTCCGCCAGCTCCGGGCAGCTCCCGCCGCCGTCCAGTCCGGTCCGCACCGGTCCGCCGCCCGCCCCGTCCCGTCCCGTCCGGCCCCGCCCGCGCCCCGCCCCGGACCACCCCCGCCTCGCAGGCGGCGGCCGGCACCCAGCGGGGCGGCGGGCCGCGCCGGGCGTTCGCCTCGCTCCCCGCCCCGGGGCCGGGCCTCCCCGACGGGGCGGGTGGGCGGCAGCGCCGGGCCGGGCCGGCGCCCTGATTGGGCCCGACGGCAGTCACTCGGCGGGCGGGGGCGGGGCGGGCGCGGCGCCGGGGCCCGGACCGGGGCCGCCCCTCCCCGCCCCGCGGCCCTCAGCCTCGGCCCTGCCCACAGCGGGGAGCCCGGCCCGCCCCTCCCGGCGGGAGCCTCCGGAGGCAGCGCCCGCCGCCGCCGCGCCCGGGGCCCGGCCCGGGGTGAAGGGCAGGGCAGGGCCGGCCTCCCGCCGGCGGGGCTCCCGGCGTGGCGTGGCGCGGGGACGGCCGGGAGTCCCCGAGTTCCCTGGGCCCCTGACCGGGGAACAGCCCGGGGTGCCCGGCGGGGCTTCCCGCCCGGCCCGCGCCGCGCCCGCCTTCGCGCCTCAGGCTGCGGCCCTCGGCCGACACCCGCACCCGCTGAAGCTGCCGCGTCATCCCCCGGCCCCGGGGCAGGGAGCCCGCCACAACCCAGCCGCGCCTTTGCCTCCTGCGTGGCAAGATGGTCGGCAGAGGCCTGAGACGCTGCTCCTCCAGAAGCCGAGGGGCCGAGTAGCAGAGCGGTGGGCTCGGCTTGGCAGCCAGGTCCAACCAACTAACTCTTGATTTTGGTCTGAGTTGACCCCAAACTTTTTTTTTCTTTTTCTTCATTTCAGACCTCTTCCTCCCATCCCCTCTCCAAAGGCAGGGTTGGACAGTAAGATGGTTTTGTATGTGGAAAAAATGATTTGGTTGTTCTTCGTTTCTGACCATAACTTATGAAAAAGTGGCAGTTTCCGTTCAAAAGCATGTTGAAAGTAAACATTTTGAATTCTCAACAAAAACGGGAAGGTACCATTTGCTGTTTATGCACAGTTTGCAAAGAGGGCAAGTCGATTCAAAACACCTTTTTCTGGCAAGTTACCGGCCTGTCATGTTGGCCACACACCTGTAGTGTGTCTCAGGTTAAAGGGGGGGACTGAGTTTTAGACTATGATAGAAGAAATGCACGCAGCCATGCA
Organism: Strix uralensis; assembly: GCF_047716275.1. Lineage (NCBI taxonomy): Eukaryota > Metazoa > Chordata > Aves > Strigiformes > Strigidae > Strix > Strix uralensis. Next base: position 89,992,767 of record NC_133976.1, read on the forward strand.
ATTAAATGCTGGTTTTCTGTGGTATCTTCTATTTCCAGTACTTCTGTTTCAAAACTTCTGTGGCTAACTATGGTTTTTGAAGCTGCAGCATTAGTTTCTGCAACTGATCTTTTTGCCTTTTTCCTCAAATCTTCATCAATTCTCCAGCAAACATTACCCGTTTGCTGTCAGCCGACGGGTGAGCACTAGCACGAGGCTGAATCACGGGGTCCCACATCCAGCGCTCCCTCCTTCCTGGAGTGGCTGGAGTTGGACTTGCCTGATAAGAAGCACTTGGAACAAATACCGATCCCTGCTGAAGTCTGATATTCAGCAGTCTTTGTTTTCTGAATTGACCGTTCTGTTGCTTCCTTTTTTTATACACTTTAATTAATTCTTAATTCAGAAAGTGAAGATTGTTATTAACCTAATGCAGAAGGGCTTCATTAGTCAGGATGGCGTATGAATGAGATCTCTCTGAAGACAAATCTGAACTGACAGAACATTTCAAACAACTGTTTGAATTCTTTCACCAAAGAAAATACTTTGCAAGTCAAGACAAATCTCTGATAAGGCTTTCTGGCTTGCTTATCTCTCATCTCCCAGAATAGCTTAGCCCTTTGTGCTCCAGGCTGGTTTGCAAGGAAAGGTTGATTTTCTCCACCTTTGTGAAAACATCAGTCTCTGAGGAGGCGAACATCTCACTCATCCCTCCCATGAAGGCTGCAGGAGGTTACAAGGAGTAAGAGTATTTTCCAACATCCTTCACTGCTTAAGGAGGTGAAGGGAAAGAGCTTTTCCCTCACTTTGCAATGGGAACACGTACCGTCTCCGTGGTTACAAATCAATAAATGGCATTAAGCCTAGTATTTCAAGAGCTGCCAGCGGCATTTTGAAGGCACAGCATACACTCTGTTACATGATCTTCTTCGGGTGGTACTTTGGGTCTTCTGCACGTTCACAGCATGGTACCACTGGGGATACGGTGTCGCAGCGCAGTTGCTTGTCAGCTGGATCAGGGGTGAGCAGATGCACTCCAAGCCTCCGGGATCACGGGCACAAAGCAGGTGTCGGGGTGTCAGGGGTGGAGGCGCGAGCAGGACCGTGCCTCTCGCTGCAGTGACTCTGGGATGAAGCCCCTTGCAAAACAGCAGTGACTAGCACTCTCGTTAAATCTGCAGTACACCTATTCCATGGTTTTGCCTGCGCCTTGCTGCTGAGTGACAAACATAAACATGCAGTTGTCCTTACTACATTCTCACAAGCATTACCATCTCATTTTATGAAGTTTAAGTGACTCACCTTGGCTAATTGGGAGTGTTAATGACTTGTAGTGATCCAGATTTCAGCTTGCTCTGGAAGTCATCTGCTTTTCGCAGCACAATGGTCATTAGTCCCCTGCCCCAGTATCAGTGTTAGCTCACAGGCGGAGCCCTGAAATACAATAACAAGCTGTGTACATCGCAGCCAATTTTTAATTTATTTTTATAAAACTTCAGCACCATGTTGGGCCCCAGAAGTTCTCATTTAGACCAAAGCCACTCCCCAAAATACAGCATCTGAAAGAGCCAAGGGATCTCCTTCTCAAAGGGCAATGATTTCACACCCAGACTGTAGACAGCTTTCATTTCAGGACAGCTCAGAAAGTGGATTCTGTGAGTCGCTCTCTTTATTCCCAGCCGGGTGTTAAGCTCGAAGCGGAGCCAGGGTGTTTTCAGGTCAGGCCTCTGCTACCAAGTCTCCTGGCACAATTGTGACAGACAGAGCTGTGATGAGATAAGACCCTCTGAAGGCAGAGCTGTGCCAGCAAAAGCACCTTGTGCACATGTAGTTATAAGCAGAGAAAACAGCGCTTTTGTCCGGGTAGCTTATTCTGCTCAAGAAGTTGGAATTTGCTCTCTCAGCAAAAGCATGGTTTTACTGTTAGAAGCTGCACCTACCTTCAAAATGTTTGCTCTTCTGACCAGCTGTTGTAGCTATGCTGTCAAAGCCTTCCTGGCTTTCAACTACCTGAAGTATCCTGACTGTTAAATGCTCAACAGAGCTAATTGTTTTAGCCAAAAACCTTGAGCTTCGGTATCATGCTGTGTTCAGTCCTGGGACAAAGCACTGCACAAACAGTTTCTAGCTGTCAAATCAATAATTTAACCTTCTTCCTCATGTTTAAATTCTCCTCCAATCCCTTCCTAAAAAGGAGAGGAGAGATTCAGTGCCCAAAAGATTGACTTAATCCACAGCAGCTGAAGTACAAAATGCCCCCAAACTGTACCCCTCAAAATGGTCAAACTTCTGACCTCGGCTGTCCCATCCCTGAGTCTTCCCACAGCCAAGCTTTTGAAAACACTGTAGGAAAAGCCTCACACACTGAACCTAGTGCTGAACTGATGGAAGGGATGCTGCCTTGCCTCTGCCGCGCTGGCCAGACAGTTCTGCTCAGGGCTGAAGTGCTTCACATGAGCAGTTTCTCTCTAGAGTTTCTCATTTAAACCCCCAAGAAAGAAGGCAGACTTTTAAGAAATGACCAATCTTCTCCTGTGTATGGGATTGTTTCAGGTGCCCCTAATCCTCTGTGGTGGGGTTACCTGCAGCCTTGACAGCCTCCAGCTGCAGTATGGGATGACACTGCAGCAGGAGAAGGCGAAGCACATCACCTTTCCATTTAAGAACCTGCAGTCTAGGGGTTAGTAGTGAAATCTGTCTGTGAAGAGTCTTCCTGAAGGCTAGATAAAACTGAGTCTCCAAGAAAGTGCTGGAGAGGAGATGCCATTTCACACTTGTGTCATCCATGCTGCCCTTGGTAAAGTGCTTGGTGTTGCCATCACCAGCCTATCGAGATGACCAGTCTTGTGTATTTTATCTGGAATCTTGTGCAATTAGCCCCTGAAAATCAAAAAAAGCAAACTCAAGTTCTTTCTCAAGTGGGCAAGAAAGCTTCCCATAAAACTTCACACACCCATGAGGGTGAAAAAGTAATTAGCTGCAGGAATTTCTCCAGCCTGAACACAGAGGTGAACCTCAGAGATGTGTCAGTGGGTATCTGGAAATCACAAGAAGTATTACTAAGGAGAAGATGCTGCACATTTTATGTAAAATGTGAGCAAGAGAAAACCTCCCGGCATGAGCAGGAATCATAACAGGATCAGCTGGAGGAATCCCTACAGGTTCAGTGGCAATAGCGTAGCTGTTGAGAAGATGGGGTGTTTCAGATGGGTTTTATCTTCCCATTATTTTGAATGACTGCTGTCATTAAAAGCAGGAAAGGAGAGACTACAGTTCAAAAGCTTTACATTCTTAAATTTCTGCAGGCCTACAAAACATTATTTTTCTCTCCCTGGAGGTCTCCCACTCACTAATTTAGCTATAAGTGTACCTTAACTGGGCTGAAATGCTCATTAGGTTCATGCACTTGCAATTTTCACAGCATTCTCTCGATTTCTGTATCAGCAGGTTATTCTTAGGAGCTGCTTTCTGGTGTACTCAGTAAAGACGACTGCTTGATCAAGAGCTAGAGAGAAGTCCTCTGGGTGCTCAAAGTGTTTGACTTCAGACACAGGAAAAAATGTTCTGCTTAGTGGTGTAAGAGTAGTCAGAAACTGGCATATAGGTAGCAGCACTAACTTTTACTGGTAGACCTCGCTGGGGATGGTACCAAATAAGCACATCTCTGCTGAAATACACACATGGGGCTTGAGCAGTGATCAGCCAGCAAGGCAAATACCCGTGTCTGTGAAGTACTGTAAAATGTTATCTGGGGAAAGCAGGCGTGGTGGATGCAGCAGGACATAACAACCCTGCCAGAAACTCAGTTTGTAGCATCTGCCAAATCTGAAGGACACTTTTCTGCTAGACATGGCCAAATTCATCCCTGGTGCAACTCACACTGCTACTCATGTCTGGCCTCACCACTACCCTTCATCTATGCCTGACTGGTGATGACATCCTACACCTAAGCTTCTGCACCCCAACCACTAGGATCACTCTCACTTTTCATTTCCCACTAATTCTGAGCTCATATTGCTCTGGTTTGTCTGGCACTGTTTACATACAGACATGGTGTTATCCTTTCATAATGACTTTCTCATTCCCTGGGGAAATGTGTGAATTTTTTCATTTTTTCCATAGTTTCTCAGATACTCACCCAAGCACATCTCTTGGTTCAGTTTGTTCTCGGCATCAACTTTTAGCTTGCACTGTAATGAAAAATTGCCAGTGCTACTGAATGCAGTCTTTTTATAGTTCTGCTAAACTCATGCTTACAGGCACATCCAAAAGCCTTCTAGCAGGGCTCTCCAGCAAGTGAAACGCTAGAACAGCGATAAAGTGCCTTTCTTAAAACAGTCTCAAATACTGCAACCTACTGCACAGAAGTTATTCTCTCCACAGTGCCAGTGAAGAAAACAAGGGATGAAGAGGTGAAGAATGTATCTCCGTTCACAGTGTCACACCGTCCAGAGTCTCCTGAGCAAATCTCTGGGCAGGGCGGTGCATTTGCACAGTGCAGAGTAGCCGAAGAGCCGCATTTGCACCCTCCCGACCCTCTGCCACAGAGTTGGCAGAAGCAGCCGCAGTGCGGTGCCAGCCCCGCTTCCAGAGCCGCAGATATCTCTGCCCAGCGTGCTGTAGACATAACTGCAGTGACTTACCCCAGATCACACAATGAGTCAGTGTCAAAGCTGGCTCAGTCAGCTGGCCTCTAGGCTCAGGCTTTAACCAGCCTTCAGGAGAGGGAAACAACGCCAGTTCAGACATTCCTTAAATACTAGGGCCGCAGGGGAAGGCGACAGCATCCTGCCTAGACAAGAGCAGGAACTGCATTTGCTTCTCATTTCCAAGAGCCTGAGATATGTGCACCTTGTTTGTTCCTGGACTGACTTCTCTGGAAATGCGTTCTGCTGGTGAATCACTGAGGTGGGAAACAAGGCCAGTCTCCCAGGCTGAGTCACCCCGGGTGCAGAGGATAGGAAAGGATGCTTTCTGGTAGCAAGCACCAAGCAGGTTAATCACTCAAAACTACTAAAATCTTATGCTCTAGAGAAACAAGAGGTGGTAAGCAAAACCTTAGGGGCTGACTAGGAGAGTCACCAAGCTGTCTTACTGTATCAGTCGGCATGATACTTGCCATGCTCCAAGCAAAGTGACAGACAACCATAAAACGGATTATTTTATTCTGAAAGATGAGAGAAACATGGAAAATACAGCTCAGAGAGAGCACAAGAAGAGGGTGATCATCAATTTAGCTACTATCGGTTTTGGTCTCCCTCTCTCTCTCTCTCTCCAGAGATCTGACACCTTAGGAATGAGGAGAATAAAGCTTTCTTTCATGGAAGATACCTATTTTTTAGGTTAGAAAAAACATCAAAATTACTCCCCACATCACTTGTGAGCCCTGTCTTTTTGTGATAAAGATAAGTAGAAAAAGAGACAAAGGAGTTTTGTTTAAGTGGGGAGTAAGTCATGTCTGAGTTAGTATGGCTGATGTGAACAGTTTATAAATAGAACTTCACTAAGCCTAACAAATTAAAAATATTTACATTATTTACCTAAAACAAACAGTGCAAGGACCATTCATGAGACAAACAATGGGGAAAAAATTAAAATCACACTTCTGCATTCTTGTCAGGTGTGAACTGAATTTCAGCTATCTGTTGGTTAATAGGAGAAATAGTTGCCTCCTCCCATTACAGAAGTGTCTGAATAGCTTACTGAATTTATGACACAGACAATTTAAATCTAGATGTCAAAATGCTTTTTCAGATTGCATTTATTCAGCAATGTCTCTATTAAAGCTGGTTAAATGTTTTAACTTCCATCCCAGACAGAGTATTGATTTTGACATTTTGAGAGAAACAGAGTAATGCGTTTGGGATAAAGAGATGAATATTTAGAATTTTCACAAAATGACATATTCCAAGAACAGAAGCTAAGCAAATTAATATGAAAATAAGAATATAAATATTGAGCTATTTCATGGGAATGCACAAATTTTCATCCACTGTTTGGCCTGGTCAAATCAGTGCTGACCAGGCAAGGAGGTGAAGGCGGGGATGGCTGCACAGTGGCAAAACCAAAGAGCACAGAAATACTGCCAGGCCGCGGGGTTGCTCTGTCTTGTTGAGCTGGACCTTCTGCATTCGTTTAGGTATCCTGCTGCCACTGCAGCTCCTTCACAAGGACCAGATGGACAGGCTGGATGCAACACAGGTTGCAGAAGTGAGCAGGCTTGTGAATGATGAAAGGTTAAACGCGTGCAAAACAAAAAGCGAGACACAGAAAGCGGGTGAGCATAACAAAACAAAGTAAGGGTGGATAAGCGAATGTGCATCTCAGATGAGATTAATTATACTCTGAGTCTAATCTTGCTGAAGATGGAAGACACACCTCTGGCAACTTGGCTTCGTGAAAATACCCACGGCTGTCAGGTCTCGTTGGCTAAATGCCGTCGTGCAAAACGGTTTTACTAGCCCTATCAGCTCATTAATGCACAATTTGCTAATGCACAGGCATGAGGGCCAGGATTCTGCATCAGCGGTCCTGTTGTGGCGGTTTTGTCTTTGTGCCAGAAACTTCTGAGAACATGTTTAAAGAGACAGTTCTCCTTTAATTCAGGTAACAGTGCACCATGCACTGCAGGTTTCATCGAGACCTCCAAAAGCTGAAGATCAGTTTCCATGTAAACAGCTATGTCCATCTTCTATAAAAATGTCTTTGGTTCCTAAAATAAATGTTTTATATTAAAAAGGTTCTTAAAGAAAGTTTCAGATTTAAGTGATCAAAGTTATTGTCATTTCTTCTTAACATCTGTGGGTATTTCTTCTAATCCTGGGCTCAGTAAAGACCTATTTAGGAATTTCCAAATAACTTACTCTCCAGTTCCCCTTGCTCAGATGACTTCTTGTATAACTGCATACAGCACTGCTATATTTGTACATAAACCACGTTAAAATTCAAACAAAAATGTCAGGAAGTTCAGATATGAGGCCTTTAATTCCTATACAGAACACGTGCAAGGAACATTCAAAGGAAGTTTCAATCCATCGTAGGCATCCGAGGAATGATGTTTTCACATTCAGGGTAAAACAGGAGTCAGAAGTAACCATTATCTTTCGGTCAAGTGTTTTGCAAACATAAATGTTCCCCTTAATCTTTGGAAATCAGGACTTTAGACTGCATGATATTTTAAAATCTTGTTTTCTTTTTAAGTAAATACCTATACTTTTACATATACATAAGTAAACGCTTGCACTGGATTCATTAATAATTCAATAGCCTACTTGAGACGTAAGCCTATTTAAAATAAAGCATGAAATTCTTACACTGGGTATTAAAACATAAGTTTAATATATATATATTTTTAACTGAATGAAATAAAATTCAGGGTGAAAACCATAAACGTTTGCTGTTAAAGTTTTAAAGAACATAAAATCACCAAACAGATGGAATTACCATCTGAACATCTGGAACAAGAATTGGCTGAACTAAACCAGCTTTTGATAAAAGTGATTTTTCTACATGTGCGGAAAGAATATTGGAGCTGAACAAATTGAATAATCTAAAACAGAAATAGCAATAAGTTCAAAGTTGAGAAACTAACTGGGAACTAAACACCCAAAAGCTTGTGTTCCTCGCTAAGCTGCAAATAAAAGTGAGGAATGAAAGCAGCACCTCTCTTCATGCTTACATTTTGAGGGACACTGTGATCAGCAGCAAGCACTTTGATTCACTAGCTGCAAACAATCTAAATCAGTTATGTTTTAATTAAAAATATACAATGATGAGCTTTGCATGGTTTCTTCTGTGGACAGCACACTTGCAACAGTCTGCGTGGTTAGGTAAAAATACTAAAGGGAGAGGGTTTTTGAACAGCATGTGTGTACTGAAAACGGACTGAGCCATGAACTGAGCCAGGCGCTGAGCATGCGGGCACCCGTCCCGGCTGCTTGGAAGCAGTGGGCTTCCACCCCTGCACATGGGCACTGCAGGGGTAAAACACCGACCACTGCCGTGTAAATTGTCTGTTTTTTCATTCCTGCATGACGTGGGTACATACTTTTCTTTGCCTCCTTTGGCCCAGGCTTAGCTTGACATGCCGTGTGCTGCTGTGGGTCCAGGCTGGCTTCTCTTCACTTCAGCCCACACCCAGTTTTAGTCTCAGGACCCATACATGTGTAAGTAATAGTACCTTTGTTAGGGGAGAACTATATATATGAAATAAATACGCAATACATATGCTCTTAAAAGATGTTTTTGAACGATGCGCTGAATTCACAGCAATGTATTTTCCATGGCAGCAGGCGACTCCTCAGAGAGATGGGGAAAGGGGCATACAGCACAGTTAGTTACATCTCCTAGGGCTGGGACAGCAGAGAGTAAATTGATGAAACACACCATCAGCAACACACAGCAGTGGCTCAGGAGTGCCAGTGCTGTTGCCTGTACCAATGTTTGACCGCTAATCGTTGGCTCCATTGTGTAAGCCAGTAGCATCCAGGCCTTGCTAACGACTTCACCATTGAAGAGGCAATAAAGGATTGATAAGAGGAGAGCATCCTGCCCCAGAAGGCACCAGAAGCTGGGTGATTGCCCAAGAAACATGAAGTCAGCAAAAATCTGTGAAAACTGGGTGAGAAGCAAAGGCAGCAGGTGGAGATTGCAACCACCAACTCAAGACCGAAAAAACTTGTGTCCCCCCCCCCCCTTCTTGCTGATGTACACAGCAAGTGAGGCTAATTAAAATATAACTAACCAATAACATGTGAAATGGTAATTATGGACAAAGGAGTGTAAACTTAGGTTTTTACTAATAATGTAATAGGATAAATAGGGTGTAGTTCCTTTGTGTAGCATGCTAGCTTCGTGGAATTATGCCCTAGCACCCCTCTTTGTGCAACTATGAAATAAAACTGTTATCTCAGCTCTGTGTGAGACTGGATCTTGCACACCGGGTGACGAACCCTGTTTGAGGGACAACAGCAGGACTGGGACTTTTGTGTGCATGACTGAATAAAGGTTCCAAGGCTTGGGGTTCCTTTAGGAATCCTCTGACAGAGGTCCACATTTTACAGCCGAGGTTGTCAAGAATATGAGCAAAATACTCAGGTGGAATTTATACACCCCCTGGAGGCCACAATCCAGTGGACAGGTAGAAAAAATGAATCAGACACTAAACCGACAAATTTTTTCAATTATGCCAGGAAGCCCAAAATGGGTTGAAGCTTTGCCACTTGCCCTGCTGAGGATTAGAGTGACTCCTAGAACTAGAGGAAGGATAAGCCCGTGTGAAAGTCTGCACGGCAAACCTTCTAACGTCAGTCTGACAGGGAGGCCCCAACACTTGCATCTCGTAGGGGAAAGGGTATGAACCGGGTAAGGTGTTGGGTTCCATCCACAAATACGCCCTGTTAAGAGCACCCATACCCCTTGATTTCCCGGCACACTCTGTGTGTGCCAGAGATCAGGTCTGCCTACGGACGGGGAAGGACGATCCCCGTGAGGAACAGCAGAAGGGACCCCATCGAGTGTCACTCACTGCGAGCGCTGCTGTGAAACTGGGAAGTGGAACCCTGGGTCCCTGACACGAGGGTAAAGGAAACACCTCCTGGGCTGGGGCGTGGGTGCCTGAGGGGCCTTGGAAATTCACTTTAAGATGCAGTTAACGAATTGCACCTGCAATGCTGCTGAAACCTTGGTTCATCCAGGTTGTACACAAGGAATATCTCTGGTTTGTGTCCTTACAGCTGTGGGGGGAAGAGCCGTATTGATCTGTTTGTACAGAGAATTTGACCTGTGTTAAGGATGGATATCAGAGTTGGAGATGGAAGTCTCGGGAAGTTGATGAGCGCTTCCGTTAGACGGTGTTGAGCGTCAGTTCTTGGTGATTGGAACTTGTCGCTTAATTCCGCGTGTGCCGCTTTGGAGACGGAAACCCCGAGCAGCCCGGTGTGAGCCCCGCGGTGTGTACAGCAGGGTGAGCCTCCCGGGGGGAATCGCTGCCGGGCGCTTTGCACTTGCCCGCGGTAATGAGAAATAAACCACCTTCACCCCACCCCTCCCTTCTTCCCAGGCTTACCTTTACTCTCGATTTCTCTACCTCCTCCCCCAGGGAACGGGGGTTGTGGTCAGTTCATCACCCCTTGTTTCTGCCGCTCCCTTCTCCTCGGGGGGAGGACTCGTCACGCTCTGCCCTTGCTCCAGCGTGGGTCCCTCCCACGGGGTGCAGTCCCTCAGGCACAGACTGCTCCCACATCGGTCCCCCACAGGGTCACGAGTCCTGCCAGCACACCTGCTCCAGCGTGGGCTCCTCTCTCCACGGGGCCACAGGTCCTGCCAGGAGCCTGCTCCAGCACGGGCTTCCCATGGGGTCCCAGCCTCCTTCAGCCATTCCCCTGCTCTGGGAATGCCCGAAGCAGCCCGGAGCAGAGACCCACCTGCAGCCCGTGGAGGACCCCCTGCTCTGGTGTGGGGTCCTCCCTGGGTGCAGGTGGGTGTCTGCTCCGCCGTTACCCTCCCCGGGTGCGGGTGGGTGTCTGCTCCGCCATTACCCTCTCCGGGTGCACGGCACAGCTGCCTCACCATGGTCTCCACCACGGGCTGCCGGGGAATCTGCCCTGGTGCCTGCAGCACCTCCTCCTTCTTCACTGACCTTGGGGTCTGCAGAGCTGTTTCTCTCACGTGTTCTTACTCTTGTCTCTGGCTGCACTTGGATCTCCCAGTTTTCTTTTCCCCCTTCAATACATTGTCCCAGAGGCGCTGCCACCGTCACTGACGGGCTGGGCACTGACTGCTCCGAGGGGCGGGATGGGGCGATGGCGCTGCCCGGCGGGCAAATGTCGGTACTGCAGCGCGGGGCCGGGAGTGCGGGTCGGCGCGGCTGTTTGCCGTGTTCTGTGCTTCCACCGCGTGGCCACACACGGGTACTGCAGCCCTGTATGCATTGGTGTTAGTTTTTGGCTCCAGGTCTCTTTTTTACTGTCTCTCTGTCCCTGTTTCCTAATTCTTCCTTCTCTGCCCTGTAACATGTAGCTCTGTGGTTTGTTTTGTGTTCCTCCCCTGCCCTTTCCCTCCATCGTTTGCTGTCCTGACTCCCCATCGTTGTTGCTTTTTCCTCCCCCTGTGCCCTGTTCTTTGTAGCTTTTTTGTCTTTCACCATCTCTCTTGGTCTCGCTCCCCACCCCTACTCTTTTTCCCTCCGTGTCTGTTGTACTGCCCATCCCAGGTTTTTTTCTGCATCTCTGTCCTGCTCCTCATCCTTCTTTGTTGGTCTCTGTCCTGCTCCTTCTTCCTCTTTCTGTTGCCTCTTTTCTTCTCTCCCTGCTGCTTCTTTCTCCATATCTGTGTCAGGCTCCCTGTCCCCATCGTCTCACCGCCCCGTTCCTCGCCTCTTGTTTTCTCGCTACCCCCATACTGGCCATCCGGCTGCCCCTTTTCTCCTGTCTTCTAGTGTCCTGCACCCTGCTCCTCATTTTTGGCAGTCTCCAGCTCTGCCCAGCAGCCCGTTGCTCCAGGAGCCTACTGACTGACTGTCTGTTCCCTGCTGGCCGGAGAAGCATGGCTCTGGGAACAAGCGCCCGGGTGTGCTAGGGGCAGGGGGAGCATTAGGTGCCCTGAGCCCAGGAGCAGACTCCCTTCTGGGACTTGTTATGTGTGTGACTGAATAAACACTTGCTGTCTGCTGGCTGCCTTTTGTGCTTCCTTTGCACCAGGGGAGGGGTGATGATGCCCTGTGGGGGTGGGGGGATGGCCTCCAGCTGTGGGCTGGAGCTGGAGGGGCCCCAGGTGTGGGCAATGAGGCTGATGGCAGCAGCCCCTCCCTGTAAAGGGGTTGCTCCAAGTGGAGGGGTGGGTGCTGCTGTTGAAAGCAGGGAAGCCCTGGGAGGGGTCGGTGTAAACCAAGGGAGGAGCAGAGCAGTTGCTGAGGGTTGCTGGGCTGTGGCTGCACCGAGGGAGAAGGTGAGTGGAGCTGTGCAATCAACTGGGAGCTCCTGTGGAAGGAGCTTGTGGGGAGGATGGTGGTACCTGCACGGTGGCGGCGGGGGGGCACTGCTCGGTGTTGGAGCCGGTGGTGGGGACACCGTGGGGTAGGGCTGCACCTGGTGAGGCTTCTGGGTGCGTTGGCGGGGTTGGGAGGGGTGAACCATGGTGTCCCTGCAGGGTCGGAAAGTAGGGAAAGCTGCCTCTCCCTACACAGCAGGAGCTGCAGTCCTGGTGTAGGGGGTTTCTGGTCACCCCGTCGGTTCCCTGGGGCACGCTGGGATGGGCGCTCTGCCCGCGCTGGGCTGCAGGCGGCCATGCTGAGTGTGCCAGCGCCTGCCAGGAGCTGCAGGGGGTGCAGACTTGGCTGCCAGGCAGCGGCATCGCTCACGGGCGCGTAGCACGGCCTGGTCCTGGCTGAGACACGGCCCCTGGGCGCAGCTCCAGGGAGAGGTTTGGTGACGCTTTCAGGGGGTTTCCTACGGGATCGGCCCCTGCCCAGTGCGCGGTGGTTGGCCCCGCCCCCGACGCTGCGTGCTGCCTTGGCCCCGCCGCGTTCCTGCTCGTTGCTGTCACCCCGTGGCCATAAGCCGGTACTGCAGCCCGGAGTTCACTCTCCCGCCGCGTTCGTGCCCGTGTTCCTTCAGGCGGAGGACAGCCGGGCGGTGGAGTTTCAGAAGAAGAGGAGGGACAGGAGGGAGGAAGGAGAAAGTAGCGTCTGACCTGTCAAATTCTCCCGGCAGTGCCGAGAGCTGCGGTGAGTCCCAGGCCCCCGGGACCCTCTTGCCCCCCTTATATGTCCCAGTCCCTTCCTGCCCCTCTCTTTCTCATTCTGTGATTTTTTTTTTTTTTCCTTGCTTCTCTATAACTTTTCTTCCTATTCTTCTGTCTTGCTCCCCCTTCCTGTCTCAGTTTCTCTCTCTCGTCCTGCTGCTCCCTTTTCTTTTTCTGTCTGCACTTTTGAGGATGAGTTATTTGACAACCTGGCAAACGGACTAATCAATTATTTAACTTGACAATGAAATAACTTTTGAGTGTCCTGACAGGGAACTGCCTTCGTTATAAGACTGAAACCCCTGCCCAGGTTAAGACCCTTTCCCTGAGCATGTGTAGTCGCAGAAGCATTACGTAAGCCATATTATAAATGTATGTTAATCACTAGCAGTCAATACCTAATAGGTGTGTTTGAAAAAGCACTAACCTTTGATTTTTGTGTGTAAAAGAAGCATGAAAACCTGCTGTGGGTGTGCTTGATTTGTGGAATAGTCCCCCAAGCAGCCAGGCCTGAATAAATACACTACCTCTCCTGAGCGTGTTCAGATGGGTTCATTGCATGCCGGGCACAAATCCTCTTTTGGGAGAACAGTTTTTGGGCGACCCAGCGGGGACGGCTGTAATGCCCTGCCTGGAGCGACTTGCTGACTCTTGGCGGGAAGACCCCGCTCTCTGGACACCAGCACGCGGCGACCTCCTGATCAGGGACCCCATGAGTGCTCTCCCCGAGCAGAGTGGGTACGCGACGCGACGGTGCAACGCTCGGTAAAAGAGATGTTGTTTGATTTAAGGTTGCACGTGCTCTTAAGGGGGGATTGTTGGTAAAATAGGTAAATTCATGTACGTTTGACAGTGACGACTGGAGGATATATGAAGTGGTGGGTCAGAATGGGCTTTTTGGGTAAAAATATGGGAGCTCAGCCATTTAAAATGTCTCCCTGTTCTCCTCTCGGGCCTATTGTAAAATACTGGGGAAAATACCCCTATCCTTCCAGTGAAAAAACTGCGTGATCCAGGATATAGACTGGCTCAAGATTTAAAAGCAATCAATCACTGGTGGTGGACATCCACCCGGTAGCTCCTAATCCATATCCATTGTTAACAATAACAGACTCAAATGGCTACTTTTCTATTTTAGACTTAAAGGATGTCTTCTTTTGTATACCTTTGGAAGAAAACAGTCAGCAGATTTTTGCTTTTGAATGGGAAGATCCGTCGACTGGAAAAAGAACCCAACTTTGCTGGACTGTGTTACCCCAAGGATTTAAAAACAGCCCGACCATTTTCGGAACAACCGTGGCTAAGAAGCTGGAGCAGGGGCCAGGTAAGGAGAATCAAACAACCCTTCTTCAGCATGTTGGTGATGTCTTGTTGGGGGCAGGTACTGTTGAGACTTGTAAAGAAAAGACCGTCAGCCTCCTGAATTTTCTGGGAACGGCTGGGTACCGAGGGTCAGAAGGGAAGTACAAGCCACAAGACAGACTGTAACCTGTCCTGGGTTTGAGGTTTTCCCACGAAAACTGGGCGATGACAGAAAAGAAGCCGTTTGCAGAATGCCCCCCCCCCCCTCAATCTAAAAGCAAGCTGAGAGGATTTCTAGGAATGGCCGGATGGTGTCGCCTGCGGATTCTGAATTTCGGCCTATTAGCAAAACCCTTGTATGAGGCAACGAAGGGTCCTGAGGAGCTACTAGAATGGACTCCGGAACGCAGGAAATTTTTTATTATATTAACCAGACTTTAATGAAAGCCCCAGCTTTAGGACTACCCACTCTGACTAAACTCTTTGCATTATTCATGAAAAGGGTCACGTAGCGTTGGGAGTTCTAACTCAGCTCTTAGGAGACTGGCAAAGACCCGTGACTTATTTCTCTAAACAATTAGCTCAGGTGAGTTCAGGATGGCCGGGCTGTCTGCGGGCAGTCCCAGCTGCTGTTCTCGTTATGCAAGAAGCCAGAAAATTAACTATGGTGCAGAAGACAACAATGCACGTCCCTCATGCCGTACTGACTGCACGGGAACACAAAGGACGTTATTGGCTTGCTCCAAGTCGTTTGTTACAGTATCAAGCCCTGTTATTGGAGCAAGACGACATCACCTTAGAAAAAAGTACGGTACTAAATCCTGCATCTTTAATGCCGACAGAGAGGAAAAATGACTCTAACCTTGATTGTTTACAAGTGATTGAACAGGCGTATGCCAGCAGACCAGACCTGAGAGATGCTCCCCTCCAAACTCCAGCTGAGGAACTGTATATACTGATGGAAGCAGTTGTGTTGTGAAGAGGATAAGAAAGGCTGGTTGTGCTGTGGTGACACTCACTGAGGATTGGGAAGCTAAAGCATTGCCTCCAAATATCTCTGCACTGTGGGAGGCATTGGCCTGTCAGCCTTGCACAGCCTCTGAGAAATAGCTAGGCTTTGATGAGAAACAGGCCTTGGAAGAAAGATAAACTGCTGACTTGTGCCAAGGTGGCAGGGAAAATCAACGGACAGCTGCAACACTGAGCTGTGGAAAAGTACTGAAGTGTGAGAAGTTACAGGGTGAGCAAGGTGAGCTGTGGGGAAGCGATGGGTAGGTCCAATACCCTCAGAAGAAAAGTCAGTGCTTGCACTGATGGAAAGACTGTTAGCTAAATGTGATGCCCATATTAACCCGCATGCCTTGGAGAGACTTTTAAAGTGGGTATCAGGAGAAATACCGGGAGTTGACGTGGTTATTGTTCCGATATGGAATGATGCAGGAGTAAGATTGTGGGACTGTGCAACCCGAGGGAATGAGGTTGCAGCAGAACTCTTAGTGACATGGAGAACTCTTTTTGAGATAATAAAAAGAAAAATAATGAACGCGGCCAGACTGTTAACACAGAGAATGAGAACCCAGAGGGCAAGGACGCATATTTTGAACCCCAGGAGCAAGATTTATATGCTGGGTCTCTAGACTGTGATAATCTTTTAGACCCTGACACTGTAAATCCTAAAAGACAACCTGGGCTCTGTCCTCCCTTAGCTGGGGATGATCGTGGGTAAAAGTGAGGCAAGAAGCCCTGGCGCAAGGGGATATGGACATGGCAAGAAAGATTGTTGCTCCTGTAATTTATGAGCCAGGACGTCAGCCACGTTGTGAAGGACTGCATTTTTCTGTTATTAAAGAACTACAGAAGACCGTTAATGAGGACAGACTTAAACTCATTTACAACAGGTATACTGGAGGCAATCGCTCATGGATGTCAATTGGTCCCATGGGATTGGCTGGCACTTTTAAAAACGGTATTAACGCCGGCACAGTATTCTATCTGGAAAACCGACTGTGTGGATCTCTGTACTCAGCATTCACGCCCCCCCATCCGCAAGTGCGGAGTTGGCGGCGGCGGCCCTGGGCCTCCCCGAGCCCCCCCCTCCCGGCGCGGGGCGACCGCCTGTGGCGGAGCCCGGCACCGCGCTCTCACCACGCCCCCCCCCCCCCCCCCCCAAACGCCAAAAGTGGCAGTTTTTACAGAAGGTGCTGACACTGGGATGCAGAGCCCCTTGTCTGTCAACACCACATAATCAACTGGCAATGGTTTTATATATTCTTAATGGTGTTTTGATGTTTGTAGTATTTGTCATTTTATGTTGTGTGAGTGATAAGTGTAAGGGCCCCTTTGTGTGGGTGTGTGACTGTTCTGCGGGTGTGAGACACAGCCCAGCTGCAGCTGTGGAGTGCGGAGTTCTCTGACCCGCAGTTCCGTTATCCCGCGAGGGAGGCGGCTGCAGAGGAACGAAGTGCAGGGCAGGCTCTGTACCGGTGGGAGGTAGTGCAAGGCCAGTGAACATTCCTTAGTACAGAGCGCCCTAGTGCCCGCCCGCTGGGTCACTGGTGCTGCCTGTTTGTTCAGGCTCAGTGTTTGAAGTGTCACAGGTGAAATATCTCCTCTAGCGGGAGGCAGTAATTCTGTGTTAATTGTTGTCTTGAATTGCTGTAACATTTCAAAGCAAAGATCTCATCCATGTAAGGGGCCCAGAAAACTGGGTAGCAACTATTCGTCCATTTATATTGGAAACCCCTATTACATCATGGGATCGTGACTGTATGGCTCGATGGGGAACTCAAATTGGATCAAATTTGTCTTAAGGGCCACTGCAGCGCAACCCACCCTGAAACCCACCCTGAGACTAACCTGGAAAACAGCATCACCTGTGCAGGTGGGTCAGCGCCAAGGGAAAAGTCGTGTCACCTTAATGATTTAGTCAAAGAACAGTTAAGTACAGGACATCTCGCACCTACCACCAGTCCTTGGAACTCCCCGGTGTTTGTTATTTTAAAGAAAAGTGGTAAATGGTGACTTTTACATGATCTGCAATGCATTAATGATGCCATGGACGATATGGGTACGTTACAGCCAGGAATGCCCTCCCCAACAATGATTCCCCGAAACTGGCATCTTGTAATAATTGATCTAAAGGATTGTTTTTTTACCATTCCCTTGCATCCGGATGATGCACCTGAATTTGCCTTTTCTGTTCCCAGTATCAATGTTAGTGAACCTGCAAGACGGTACCACTGGGTTGTTTTACCATAAGGCATAAAAAAATAGTCCCACGATGTGTCAGTGGTTTGTTGCAAAGGCTTTGAGCCCTGTTAGAACGCAGGTCCTCCAGGCTGTTATATGTCATTATATGGATGACATCCTCATAGCAGCAGAAACACAGGAGATCATGGAAAAGCCTCTTGCTTTACCCAAAGACTCAGTATCTCAAATGGGGTTGCAAATAGCACCTGAAAAGGTACAGCGATCATCACCGTGGCAGTACCTGGGGTGCAGAATTTGTGAACAGACCATTGTCCCACAACAGGTTGAACTTAAAACTATGTTAAGACTTTAAATGATTTACAGAAACTGTTGGAAGCCATAAATTGGATATGGCCATTGTTGGGCCTAACTAATGATGATCTGCATAGCTTGTTTGATATTTTGCGAGGAGATCCTTCACTGACATCACCCAGAGTACTTACAGAGAAAGTGAAACAAGATCTCCACCATGTAGCTAACGCCATCTCAGAAACACGAGCATCGTGATGTGTGCCCGGCCATCTGTATCAACTGGTATTATTTAACCCTCCAGGGCAGCCCTATGCTCTGCTGTTTCAGTGCGATGAAACACTTAGTGACCCTCTTGTTATTACTGAATGGATTTTTTTGTCACACCAAATGCACAAGACGGTCACTACTTGTCCAGAAATGTTTGCCAGACTGATCACGAAAGGTAGGCAGCGCCTACTATTACTTGCTGGTCAGGAACCTGTGTGTATCATTGTTCCGGTTACTATGCACATGTTACAGTGGCTAATACAAATGTCTTTAGAATTCCAGACAGTGATCTGTGACTCCCCCAGACAGCTTTTAGTACACAGCCCGTCACATAAATTATTACAGCAAAATTTTTTATTATATGCCATGCCAAAGCACAGCGACGTACCATTGCAAGCCTTGACTGTGTTTACTGATGGATCTGGAAAAACAGAAAAGTCAGTCATAGTATGGCAGAGCCTGTGGAGACGTCTGTGCCTCAGTTGCCACACTGCACAAAAGGCTGAAATAATTGCCTCAACCGGGGCTTTGGAATTAGCCAAAGGAAAAAGAGTCAGCATCTATACGGACTCTAAATATGCTTTTGGGGTTGTTCGTGCCCATGGCACAATTTGGAAAGAATGAGGACTTTGATCTGCTAGTGGCACACCTATAAATCACGGAGCAGAGATTTTAAACTTGCTGGAAGCAGTACAGAAGCCGAAGGAGTCTCCGTGATACATTGTAAAGCACATCAGAGAGGAAATGCGGATGTAATCCAAGGAAATCGGAGGGCAGATGAAGCTGCAAAATGAATGGCACTCAGTGCTCCTTGTGTTCTAATTCCATCAAGGGGAATGTAAGTAGAACCCCCGAGGTCTAAAGAGAAAGAAAATAAATTGGCTGAGTTACTAAAACACAAAAGCCAGTGGAGGGTGGTAGATCACCCCACACGGGCAATGCGTAGTGACTCCTGAAAACGTGAAAAAGTTAACGACTAAAACCCGTGAAGAAACGCCTATGGTAGCAGAAGCAGCGGTCGGATCAGGAAGATGTTACGCAGTCAGGGTCAAAATGTTGCTCACTGCCAAAAGTGTGAGTAACCCCTGTGAAATTTGTTTTAGAAACAATCCAAACATACAAGCCCGACGCCCTCCGGGAGAGGTAAGAAAAGGCGTAACTCCTGGTGAGTGTTGGCAAATAGATTTTTCAGAATTGCCAAGGTGTAACCAGTACTGATGTTTATTGGTACTGGTGGATGCCTTCTCTGGTTGGCCCGAAGCTTTCCCATGTCAAACCAGCAAGGCAAAAGAAGTAACAAAGCATTTACTAAAAAAAAATTATTCCAGGGTTTGGGGTTCCTTTACGAATGTCCTCTGACAGAGGTCCACATTTTATAGCTGAGGTTGTCAAGAATATGAGCAAAATACTAGGGATGGGGTGGAACCGACACACCCCCTGGGGGCCCCAATCCCATGGACATGTAGAAAGAATGAATCAAACACTAAACCGGCAAATTTCTAAATTATGCCAGGAGGTGCAATGAAAATGGGTTGAAGCTTTGCCACTTGCCCTGCTGAGGATTAGAGTGACTTCTAGAATTAGAGGAAGGATAAGCCCGTGTGAAAGTCCGCACGGCAAACCTTCTAACATCAGTCTGACAGGGAGGCCCCAACACTTGCATCTCGTAGGGGAAAAGGTATGAACAGGATAAGGTGTTGGGTTCCATCCACAAATACGCCCTGTTAAGAGCACCCCTACCCCTTGATTTCCCGGCACACTCTGTGTGTGCCAGAGATCAGGTCTGCCTACAGATGGGGAAGGACGATCCCCGTGAGGAACAGCGGAAGGGACCCCATCGAGTGTCACTCACTGCGAGCGCTGCTGTGAAACTGGGAGGAGTGGAAACCTGGATCCCTGACACGAGGGTAAAGGAAACACCTCCTGAGCTGGGGCGTCGGTGCCTGAGGAGCCTTGGAAATTCACTTTAAGATGCAGTTAACGAATTGCACCTGCAATGCTGCTGAAACCTTGGTTCATCCAGGTTGTACAGAAGGAATATCTCTGGTTTGTGTCCTTACAGCTGTGGGGGGAAGAGCCGTATTGATCTGTTTGTACAGAGAATTTGACCTGTGCTAAGGATGGACATCAGAGTTGGAGATGGAAGTCTCGGGAAGTTGATGAGCGCTTCCGTTAGACGGTGTTGAGCGTCAGTTCTTGGTGATTGGAACTTGTCGCTTAATTCCGCGTGTGCCGCTTTGGAGGCGGAAACCCCCGAACAGAGCGGTTTGAGCCCCGCGGTGTGTACAGCAGCGTGAGCCTCCCGGGGGGAATCGCTACCGGGCGCTTTGCACTTGCCCGCGGCCGCGGTTAATCCCGGTGCCGGTCGCTATAGTTACCGCGGGTGGGGGGTGGGGGGGGTGGGGCGTGCGCCGGGCTGGAAAAAACCCCGGGGGGGCAGTGAGGCTGCGGGCAGCGACCCCTCCCTGTCCGGGGCGGTGCTGGAGGAGGAGCCGGTGCGAGCCGAGGGAGCAGCAGAGAGAAGGGGAGCGGGGCCGCGCGGTCGGTCGCCAGGCGGCTGCCGGGTAAAGCCGCGACGGGGGCGCCGCGCGGTACGGCGGGACCGGCGGCAGAAGCCGCTCCGGGTCGGGGCCGGGCGGCGGCGGCGCTTCCCGGAGCGGGGCTTCCGGGTGCGTGGGCGACGGGCGGGCTCTGTAGTCACGTGAGCGGGGCTTCCGGTCAGCCATGTTGGCTCCCCGGGGCACGCCGGGAGCTGTAGTTTTTGCGCACTCGGCTACCCGGCAGCTGCGTCGCTCCCGCGCGCGCGCGCGGCACGGCACAGTCCTCGCTACCGGCGCGGCCCCGCGGCGCAGCGCGAGGGGCGGTTTTGTGGCGGGTTCGTGCGGTTTCCCGCGGGCTGCCCGCGGCTCCCCCAGGACCGGTGTGCCCGTGCCCCAGCAGTGCGCATGCGCGATGGCGGCCCCCGGAAGTGCCGCAATCCCCAAGCGCTTCCCAAACCTGCCCGTGGGTCTCTGGGAGTGCAGGGCTATGGGGTGGCTGCATTTCCCCCTCCCCCTCCCCCCCCCTCGGCATCGCCCGTGGGGACTGCGGAGGGGGTCAGAGAGCAGACGGGGTGAGCTGTGCCGTGGGCCAGAAATGGAGGCAACGTTTTGCCTTCCTGGGGCTTGAGAACAGACGCGTGTGGCTGATTGAGGGGCTCTGAAACAGACGGAGTTGTGTGGCTTTGGGCTCAGAAACAGAGGTCAAGTCGTGCATTTTTTGGACTTGAGAAGAGGCTCAGCAGGCAGGTTTTTGGGCTCAGAAAGAGGCACTAAGGCAGCTGGTTTGGGGGCCAAAAGCAGAATGCAGTTTGGCTGGTTTTGCAGGCAGGTGAGAGGCGGAGGGTTGTGGGAGGGCCCTGGGGGCTGCGGGGGAAAGGAGGGGGTGGGTGTCGGGGTGGCATGGGACCCCGAAGCTTGGGAGGCCGGCGTGCACCAGGCCAAACTCCACGTCTGCGGTGACTGGCGGCGCTCTGTCTTGCGGGTGATGGAGAGGAACCTGTTGAATGCGGGAGCATCCCAGTGAGATGACGTGCTCCTGATGAGGATGGATTCTGGAGCGTGCTCTCTGAAAGGTAAGTCAAGGGGCAAAAGCCGTGGGTAGGGTGGGGCCAGCAGAGGCTCTGCCATCAGGGCTGTGGAGAGGGCTATTTAGGCTTCCTTAAGTCTGTGGGAAGAGAGCAGGGTCTGTCCCACAGGACGTGCATGTTCTGGCCTGTGTCTGTGTCCTCGTGTCGTTTGTGGTGTCTGTGTTCTGTCTTGTATGCGGTGCCTTCCCCACGTCTCTGTGGTGCCCCGTGGGCTCTCTGCACGGGACACCCACCTTGGTAGGTGTCCATGGGGTCTGTGATGCCTTGCTGCGCGGTGGGAGGTGGAAGGTGGGGCTCCGGCCGCGTGCGATATACAGCAATAATGGTCAGTGCTGCTTCTTTCCCTCTTCCAGAGGCCGTGCTGAGGCTGCGCTTGTCTGTTCCTGCCCAGGGGTGCTGTTGACTGCGCCCACCTCGGGCTTGTGTGAGGTATCCCTGCCTGGCCTTGCGCTTCTCACGGCACGGGGGCAAAAAGGGACAGGCGGAGCCCTTCCCGGCTGTGGACAGCGGACAGGAGCTGCCGCGGCTGAAGCTGGAGAGACCAGAGAAAGCGGAAGAAAGAGAAAATCAAGACCATCTGTGCAGCACCCGCCTCCCAGTGCAGGAAGAGAGAGCCTGCCTCTCTGCGTGAGGAAGGAGCCCTCTTCACAGTCAGACCGCCAGCGTGCACCCAGGGTCTGCGTGTGTCACCCCAAGCGTGGTACGGCCGTGTAGTGCGCGAGCAAGCGAGGCTGCGTGTGTCGGAAGCCTGGTCTTGTAAGAGGTGAGAGACACCCGCGTATTCTTTGAGGGGGAGGACAGCCAGGCGACTGGATTTTCAGAAGAAGAAGAGGGGCAGGAGGAAGGAAGGAGAAAGAAGCATCTGACCCGTCAAATTCTCCCGGCAGTGCCGAGAACGAGAGCTGGGGTGAGTCCTGGGCCTTCAGGGCCCTGTCACACGTCTTGTGCGTCCTGGTCCTTTCCTGCCCGTCACCTGGACCTCTTTTTTCCATGCTGCTGTTATTTCTGCCGCCCCCGCCCCTTTCCTAGACCTCTCCTCTTCTTTATTCTTCTGTCCTGCTCCCCCTTCCTTTCTCACTTTCTCTCTCTTGTCCTACTGCTCCCTTTTCTCATTTCTCTCTGTGCTTTTGTCCTGCCTCTCCCTCCTTTTTTTCATCTTCCATCTCTGCGCTTAGTGTCGTCGCTTTTTAAATTTTCATTCTACGTCTTTTAGTTTGCTGTCGCTATTTCGTGTTTCCTTAGTGCTGCCGCTTTTTAAATTTTCTTTTCTGTGCCTCTGTTCTAGTTCGGTATCCCTGTGTGATCATTTTTTCCTTTATTTCACCAACACCTGTTGCTTTTAAAATGTTCTTTTTCCCTTCAGTGTCTTTTTAGTGAGTTTTTCTCTTTCCTTAGTGCCCTCTCTGTCTTTTTAAATCGTCCCCTCTTTTGTTCGCTGTGGCTACTTCTTAGTTCCAGGGCGTGGTTGGACCAGATGACCTGCAAGAGTTCCCTTCCCACCTCAAACCGTTCTGCAGTTCTGGAGTCACAGCTGTCACATCCAGGGCCGTGAGCTACCACAGGCGTGAGAAAGTTGCCCCAGGCTTCAAGGCCATCCCGAGCGCCTGCTGCTTTACTCCGGCCGCAGCGCTCCTGAAGAAGAGGAGAAGGTAATTTTGCAGTGGTCAGGGCTTTTAGGGCTCAGTGGTCGTGCTCAGTGGGTTGCGTGGTTGGGTGGTTTGAAGGGACAGTCCGAGAGGGCATCTGAAATGCCCTTGCAGGGTGGAGGGAGGCAGGAAAGCGGGGGGGGGGGGGTTAGAGCTGGCAAGGGACTGCCCCGGGCTGGGGGGCGGTGTGCCCGTGGGTGCCAGTACCTCAGCTGCTGTGTCGGCATTGCGGGAGCCGTGGGGGTCGTGGACTTTACTCTGCCTCCCCCCAGAAAGCTCTGGCTGACGAAGTTATGCCACAACAGAGACTGCAGCCGTCAGCACCACGGGATGCTGATAATGACCAGCACAGGCCTCGCTGAACTGTCGTTTTCCCTGCTGCTTGCAATGGATCTGCAGTGGCCTTTGATTCGCGGAAAAAGACTCTACAACTCGAAATGGAGTTATAAAGCAGGTATGTTTTACTCCGGCCGGGGTGCAAGGGGATTTCTCCACAAACCTTGCACACCAACAGCACATTTTACCAAAACATTATAGAGTGTGGATACACTTATTCACTGGATTACATAACACAAACATACATATGCATGAGTAAGGCTGGGTTAGTTCTAGAGGCTGGTGTCAACAGTTTATGTTATCTTTGCACCTGTGCATTGCCTCCTGGGGGGCGTCTTCGGGGTCTTTGGGAGGAAGGCTCGTAGTCTTTCTCACCTTGTTTTTTTCCCCGGAGCACGCGCAGATTCTCTTAGCCAATTTCTTGAACAACAAAAATGTTTTTCAGCCGGTTTACTCATGCTATCTTATTTAAGGGAAGCAATGAAACTTCTACCATCCGTATATGTCTATATTTACTCATTACCGAGGCCCAGCTAGTTAGAGCATACCTGTTCCTCGAGGACAAAAACATGATATTTTGCTGAACACTGCAGTTCTTGGTAGATTTTCACAGTAAACTGCTTTG
The DNA here is from genome assembly GCF_047716275.1 of Strix uralensis. Classification (NCBI taxonomy): domain Eukaryota; kingdom Metazoa; phylum Chordata; class Aves; order Strigiformes; family Strigidae; genus Strix; species Strix uralensis. Next base: position 90,016,792 of record NC_133976.1, read on the forward strand.
TTTTGATGAACACGGCAGTCCTTGGTAAAATTCCACAGAACAGTCTGGGCAAGCAGGATTCTTAGCAATATTCAAAAATACTATAAGTAGTACTATAACTTGCTAGAAGTAAGTAAATAAGTTGCTAAGCAGCTTTCTATTGCAGATTTAGAAAAACGACAGATTACTTCCAGAACGAACTCACCCCCCCCCCCCAATTTTCCTGTTTGGCCAGTCAGTAAACCAGAGGGGGAGGTGGCGTTGAACAGGCCATTATGGGCATTTAAGTGCTTAAATAGAGCCCCATTGTCAGCGGCAGACCCCAACAATGCAGCCTTAACGACTAGGCTGCAAGTCCCTGCACGTCCTTGGCTGGCAGTGCTACGTGTCAAAGACATGGTTTTTCCCTTAGGGGAAGAAGGCAAAACAAAAATTTGCATTTACATGGGCGGGTAGCCAGCATACCTTTACCAGACTCCCAGAGGGGGGTAGAAACAATCAGAAATGCCCCAATCTAGAAAAAAAATTACAACAGCTTTGTAATGGGTACTTTAGGATATTGGAGAAAACAGGTACCTGGATTCTCCATTGCCTGTCCACTGTATTCGCTTTTACAAAAAGGAAAACGGTGGAGTTGGCATTCAGAACATGAAGAAGCGATTAAAACTCTGATACTCGAATTAAAAACATATCTAAATTACAAATGCCTATTAATACTTGACGCACTATCATTACAGCAGCCATTTAAACGTTCACCAATTTTAGATGCACCCCCCCTACCTCTAGCATGGGATGCTAGTGACAACAATGGAGTAAAAGAAACTCAGTACGAGATGGATTTATCCTGTATCCTAAGGGGTAACCTGTTCAGCCTTCCCCCCCCCCCCCCCCCCCCCCGCCCCGCCCCGAGACAGTTCTCTTTTCTTTCCTTGAAGAACATCGATGGTGTGAAAACTTATCTGGATGGTCACCACCGCCAACAGGACTGTTCAATTCCATGTTTCACTCGGTCTGATTTTCCTAATTCCAGCTTTAATATGTTTACTACTTCTAATAGTATTGTATATTAAGGTTTGGAGGATGGTTAAACAGATCACTCAGTTACAAAAGCATCCCTGTGTGTATGCTTCCCTAAAATAATTTTTTTTAATAGCAACTAATAAAACACAAACTTGCCTTCAGTTATAATTGGATTATGGCATCCTCTGTTTATAGGCATAGAGGCAAGAGGCAACCACACTGTCGCTTGTGGGAGGCATTGGCCTGTCAGCCTTGCACAGCCTCTGAGAAATAGCTAGGCTTTGATGAAAAACAGGCCTTAGAAGAAAGATAAGAAACTGCTGAGTAGTGCCAAGGTGGCAGGGAAAAACAACAGACAGCTGCAACACCGAACTGTGGAAAAGTACTGAATTGTGAGAAGTTACTGCTGCGAAAACAGCGCGTGAACGAGAGGGTGATTGGTCTGCACAGGGCATGTTAGAGTGGTCTGATGCTGATAGGAGAAAAGGTTGGTAGCTGTCTAATTGCTGATTTGGTAACTATGAAGTAAGAGCTTTACTGACAGCATCCTAGAGCATAAGTATGTACCATTGTAACAATAAAGTCTCTTTTTTCCTTCTGGACTTCATGGAGAGTCCGTGCCTCAAGTTGCCTCAAATGGTGCCCTGTGTGAGGCGGCGATAGGCGTGATTAGCTTGGATCACTGCGGTGGCAAACCCCACAGGATTTAGGTAGCTGCTGAAAGGAAGCAGGAGCCGGCATCAGTCACCGTTGCAGTGTGAGCAAGGTGAGCTGTGGGGAAGCGATGGGTAGGTCAATACCCTCGGAAGAAAAGTCAGTGCTTGCACTGATGCAAAGACTGTTAGCTAAATATAAGGTGCATATTAATCTGCATGCCTTGAAGAGAATTTTAAAGTGGGTAGCAGCCGCGGTTACTATATTCACTGTTCCGATATGGGATAAAGCAGGAGTAAGACTGTGGGACTGTGCAACCCGAGGGAATGAGGTTGCAGATAATAAAGCAGGGTTGTTTTTTTTTTTGAGATCCAGATTTTGAGATAATAAAAAGACAAAATAATGAACGCGACCAGACTGTTAACACAGAGAATGAGAACCCAGAGGGCAAGGACGCATATTTTGAACCCCGGGAGCAAGATTTATATGCTGGGTCTCTAGACTGTGATAATCTTTTAGACCCTGACACTGTAAATCCTAAAAGACAACCTGGGCTCTGTCCTCCCTTAGCTGGGGATGATCGTGGGTAAAAGTGAGGCAAGAAGCCCTGGCGCAAGGGGATATGGACATGGCAAGAAAGATTGTTGCTCCTGTAATTTATGAGCCAGGACGTCAGCCACGTTGTGAAGGACTGCATTTTTCTGTTATTAAAGAACTACAGAAGACCGTTAATGAGGACAGACTTAAACTCATTTACAACAGGTATACTGGAGGCAATCGCTCATGGATGTCAATTGGTCCCATGGGATTGGCTGGCACTTTTAAAAACGGTATTAACGCCGGCACAGTATTCTATCTGGAAAACCGACTGTGTGGATCTCTGTACTCAGCATTCACGCCCCCCCACCTGCAAGCGCCCCGGGCCTCCCTGAGCCCCGCCCCCCCGCCGCGGGGCGACCGCCTGCGGCCAAGCCCGGCACCAGGCCAAGCCTGGCACCCTGCTCTAGGCCCCCACCCCCACCCCCCCCCCCGCCAAAAGCGGCAGTTTTTACAGAAGGTGCTGACACTGGGATGCGGTGTCCCTTGTCTGTCAAGACCACATAACCTATAAGCAATGGCTTTATATATTCTTAATATTATATTCATGGCGAGTCCGTGCCTCAGTTGCCACTGCCACTCTATGGACAAGATAAATTGACTTTAGTCACGGGGTGGATTGTGGTGGTGCAATTCTTACCCCTCCCCGCTCCTCGTTGTTGGGCTGCTTGGTGCTAGGTGTGATTCCACCCACATCCCCCCGAGCTACACACCGATCTGGGGAGATAAACCAATCACCTCGTCCTCGGTGTCTTTTGCAGGGCTTTTGCGAGCTGTCATTATGCTACTTGTCTGACTTTGGCTCACTGTTTGACATATGATTTCCACTGCACTCGCAACAGTCGTGGCTATGTAATAATGTTCTCTCTTATCTCCTTAACCTGCATTGCTCTAAATTTCCCATCTCCAGGAGTTTTGCTCGCTATTGGTGTGTGTGAAGGTGCCTTTGGCTCTAAAAAGATGCCTGACGTATAATGCTTATATCTCAGAAAGGCCACAAGAAATGAAGTACTGTAGCCCAGGTAATAGACAGTGAGGGCGGAAAAGTCGCTGTGGGGGCGCAGCGGCCGCCTGAGGGGAAGGGGGCGGGACCCGCCTGTGGGAAGGGGAAGGGGAAGGGCGGGAAAGTCGCGCGCCGCTGTGAGGAGCAGAGCGGCCGCCTGAGGGGAAGGGGGCGGGTGCAGCCCCGCCAGACGCGGGCAGGAGTCCGGAGCAGAGGAGTAGCGGTCGCAGTCGTCTCTGCGGGAAGCACTGGCGCAGCAACTGGGTGAGAAAAGCCGATCTGTGAGTTTTTGGCGGGGCGGGGCGGGGCGGGGGAGGCGCTGAGATTCGGGTGGTGCTGTGGCGAGCTCTGTCCGGGGGCCGGCGACCCTCTCAGACCCGACGGCGTCTTCTTGCCCTTGCAACAGCTGGTGGTGGAGCAGAAAGAAGAGACAAACATCGCGTGCAGAAGGACCCGCAAGACAAGAGAGAGCGGCAGGAGGAGCTGAGGAAGTCTGAGCAACAAGTGCAGGAAAGAGAAGGGCGCTCCGGGCAAAGCGCCGCTGTGAGGGGCGGAGCGGCCACCTGAGGGGAAGGGTAGTGGGACCTGTCTGGGGCGGGGGGGAGCGCCGTCGCCGCGGGGCGGGCGGGGGGTGGTGTGGAGCCGTCTGTGGGGGGGAGCACCGTCGTCGCCTGGGGTGCGGGGAAGCCGCCGCCGGGGGGGGGCGGGGAGCGCCGTCGTCGCCGCGGGGGGGAGGGGTGGGGGGAAGAGCGCCGTCGCCGTCCGACGCGGGGGGGGTCGCAGTCTGGAACGGGGGGCAGCGACGTCGCCGTAGGCGGGGGGGAGCGTCGTCGCCGCGGGGCGGGCGGGGGGTGGTGTGGAGCCGTCTGTGGGGGGGAGCGCCGTCGCCGCCGGGGGGGGGCGGGGTGGGGGGAAGAGCGCCGTCGCCGTCCGACGCGGGGGGCGTCGCAGTCTGGAACGGGGGGCAGCGACGTCGCCGTCTGAGGCGGGTAGCGGGGGGAGCACCGTCGCCGCGGGCGGGCGGGGAGTGGACTGGACCCGCTTGGGGGGGTGGGCGCCGTCGCCTCAGGGGCTGAGGAGGGTCCAAGGCCCCGCTGGATGCAGCCAGGAGCCCGGAGCAGATGAGTGGCCATAGCAGTCGTCCCTGCAGGAAGCACTGAGGCATCAATTGGCCGAGACAAGGTGATCTGTGAGGTTTTCTCGGGGGGGGGAGGAGGGGGGGTGTTGGGGTATGGGCGGGGGGGGGGCCGGCTTCGCTCTGTCCTCCCTGTGGGGGAGCTGGCATCTGACCGTACTGTCCTTCCAAGCAGCACCTCCTGAAGAAGAAAGAAGAGGCATTGTGAGGAGCAGCGGACTGAAGAGAGGAGCGGGGCGAGAGAAGGGAGCTCTGGACAAAGGTGCTTCCCCGTTACCGGGGCTGCGGTCGCACAAGACGGTTGCTGGCACCTTTGGTGCCCTGGCCGGCGCTGCGCTGGGTGACCTCCCTGTAAGCAGGGCTCGGGTCTCTGGTCTTTTGCCACCTTGCCCCACGGTTTGGCTGCCCGGAGAGATGGGCGGCCCTGTCAGGAGAGTGAGCGGCGCTGTCTCCGTGCCGAGGGGGAAATGGGGCTCTCCGGACCCCACGCCCGCCCTGTAAGCAGGGGAGGGCCGTTTCCCCGGCCCCGGGGCTTTCTGGCTGCTGGCGGCCTGGCCAGCGTGACCCCCTGGAGTCGGGGCGTGTCACGGCATTTGTCGCTTGGCCACCCCGTGAAGCCCCGCGGCACGTTGAGTCGCTGTGGCCTGCGTGCGTCCTGCGGGGCAGGTCTGGGGCTCTGCTCTCCTGCTCGTGGGAAGGGATGGCTCCCCAGACACTGGCTGCACAGAGCTCGCTCTCTCTTCCGGGAAGTTTTGTTTGTCCCTGTGTGTGTGTGTGTGTGTGTGTGTGTCTGTGTCTGTGTCTGTGTCTCTGTCTCTGTCTGTGGGTGTGAGTGAGCGAGCGAATGAGCTTCTCGTTTAGGCCCCTGTTGAAATCGCTGCAGTGTACTTAGCTTAAACTTCCCGGGAGGGAAAGAAGGGCTCTGTGCAGCAACAGGGGGTCGGTCCCCTCTGAGCCCGCGAGCGGAGGGCGAGTCCCGGCTTGCCCCTCCTTGCCCCTCCTTTCGAAGGAGAGAGCGAAGCCCCGTGGCCGTAGCGCGGCCAGCGTGCGACCCGCCTGTGTTCGGGGCCCGGGTCTCTGCCTGGGTACCGCCTGTCCTGCTGGCGACCTGCCAGCGTGCCCGCCCTGTACTCGGGGTGAGTGCCACGAGCCGTGGAGCCCTCTGTCCCCAGGAGCCGCTCGGCCGCCCTGTAATCAGGGCTGGGCGGGCTGCCTGCGGTGGGCAGCCAGCAGAGGCTGCCCTGTAAGTCCGGGGCTGGCCAGTGACCTGCAGGCCCGGGCACTCTGCAGTGCCGGCAGCGGCTCGAGCCCCCTGTAAGCAGGGGTGCAGCCACTTTGGCCGCCGCTTTGTGTGCCCAGCTCCCCTTTGTCCAGAGTTCCCGACTCTGAGCCCAGCTCCAGCGCCAGTCGGGACTGCATGCGTGGCAACCCCGGAGCGCCGATTGGGTGAGAAAAGCTGATCAGTGAGTTTCTTTTCGGGGGGGGGGGGGGGGGTGGGGGAAGCGCTCTGGGGACCTCCCTCCAGAGGCCGGCTTCCCTCTGTCCTCCCTGTGGGGGAGCTGGCGCCTGACTGAACTTTCCTTCCAAGCAGCACCTTGGAAGCTGCAGCGCCACGGGATGCTGATAATGACCAGCACAGACCTCGCTGTACTGTCGTTTTCCCTGCTGCTTGCAGTGGATCTGCAGTGGCCTTTGATTCGCGGAAAAAGACTCTACAACTCGAAATGGGAGTTATAAAGCAGGTATGTTTTACTCCGGCCGGGGTGCAAGGGGATTTCTCCACAAAGCTTGCACACCAACAGCACATTTTACCAAAACGTTACAGAGTGTGGATACACTTATTCACTGGATTACATAACACAAACTATCATATGCATGAGTAAGGCTGGGTTAGTTCTAGAGGCTGGTGTCAGCAGTTTATGTTATCTTTGCACCTGTGCATTGCCTCCTGGGGGGCGTCTTCGGGGTCTTTGGGAGGAAGGCTCGTAGTCTTTCTCACCTTGTTTTTTCCCCGGAGCATGCGCAGATTCTCTTAGCCAATTTCTTGAACAACAAAAATGTTTTTCAGCCGGTTTACTCATGCTATCTTATTTAAGGGAAGCAACGAAACTTCTACCATCCGTATATGGCTATCTTTACTCATTACCGAGGCCCAACTAGTTAGAGCATACCTGTTCCTCGAGGACAAAAACATGATATTTTGCTGAACACTGCAGTTCTTGGTAGATTTTCACAGTAAACTGCTTTGTTTTGATGAACACGGCAGTCCTTGGTAAAATTCCACAGAACAGTCTGGGCAAGCAGGATTCTTAGCAATATTCAAAAATACTATAAGTAGTACTATAACTTGCTAGAAGTAAGTAAATAAGTTGCTAAGCAGCTTTCTATTGCAGATTTAGAAAAACGACAGATTACTTCCAGAACGAACTCACCCCCCCCCCCCAATTTTCCTGTTTGGCCAGTCAGTAAACCAGAGGGGGAGGTGGCGTTGAACAGGCCATTATGGGCATTTAAGTGCTTAAATAGAGCCCCATTGTCAGCGGCAGACCCCAACAATGCAGCCTTAACGACTAGGCTGCAAGTCCCTGCACATCCTTGGCTGGCAGTGCTACATGTCAAAGACATGGTTTTTCCCTTAGGGGAAGAAGGCAGAACAAAAATTTGCATTTACATGGGTGGGTAGCCAGCATACCTTTACCAGACTCCCAGAGGGGGGTAGAAACAGCCACAATTTCTAGAGTTTAACTCCCTGAACAGGTAAAACTATATCAGTATATAGACGATATTCTAACTGGAGGACCCTCTCCTAACAGGGTGGGAGAAGCAGCAGCAACAGTTTGGCAAACATTGCATGAAGCAAAAATTGAAATTCTGCCTGAAAAATGTCAGGGACCAAGTAAAGAAGTGAAATTTCTGGGCACTTGGTGGATTGCTGGAAGTGCAGCAATTCCACCAGATACTCTGAATAAAACAGAACGATCAGAAATGCCCCAATCTAGAAAAAAAATTACAACAGCTTTGTAATGGGTACTTTAGGATATTGGAGAAAACAGGTACCTGGATTCTCCATTGCCTGTCCACTGTATTCGCTTTTACAAAAAGGAAAACGGTGGAGTTGGCATTCAGAACATGAAGAAGCGATTAAAACTCTGATACTCGAATTAAAAACATATCTAAATTACAAATGCCTATTAATACTTGACGCACTATCATTACAGCAGCCATTTAAACGTTCACCAATTTTAGATGCACCCCCCCTACCTCTAGCATGGGATGCTAGTGACAACAATGGAGTAAAAGAAACTCAGTACGAGATGGATTTATCCTGTATCCTAAGGGGTAACCTACCTGTTCAGCCTTTCCCCCCCGCCCCGCCCCGAGACAGTTCTCTTTTCTTTCCTTGAAGAACATCGATGGTGTGAAAGCTTATCTGGATGGTCACCACCACCAACAGGACTCGGTCTGATTTTCCTAATTCTAACTTTATTATGTTTACTACTTCTAATAGTATTGTATATTAAGGTTTGGAGGATGGTTAAACAGATCACTCAGTTACAAAAGTATCCCTGTGTGTATACTTCCCTAAAATATTTTTTTTTTTAATAGCAGCTAATAAAACACAAAATTCGCTTCAGTCATAATTGGATTATGGCATCCGCTGCTTATAGGCAGAGAGGCAAGAGGCAACCACACCGCCACTCTCTGGACAAGATCAAGTACTGTAGCCCAGGTAATAGACAGTGAGGGCGGGAAAGTCCATGTGGGGGCGCAGCGGCCGCTTGAGGGGAAGGGGGCGGGACCCGCCTGTGGGAAGGGGAAGGGCGGGAAAGTCGCGCGCCGCTGTGAGGGGCGGAGCGGCTGCCTGAGGGGAAGGGGGCGGGTGCAGCCCCGCCAGACGCGGGCAGGAGTCCGGAGCAGAGGAGTGGCGGTCGCAGTCGTCCCTGTGGGAAGCACTGGTGCAGCAACTGGGTGAGTAAAGCCGATCTGTGAGTTTTTGGCGGGGCGGGGCGGGGGGAGGGGGGGAGGCGCTGAGATTCGGGTGGTGCTGTGGCGAGCTCTGTCCGGGGCCCGGCGACCCTCTCAGACCCGACGGCGTCTTCTTGCCCTTGCAACAGCTGGTGGTGGAGCAGAAAGAAGAGACAAACATCGCGTGCAGAAGGACCCGCAAGACAAGAGAGAGCGGCAGGAGGAGCTGAGGAAGTCTGAGCAACAAGTGCAGGAAAGAGAAGGGCGCTCCGGGCAAAGCGCCGCTGTGAGGGGCGGAGCGGCCACCTGAGGGGAAGGGTAGTGGGACCTGTCTGGGGCGGGGGGGAGCGCCGTCGCCGCGGGGCGGGCGGGGGGTGGTGTGGAGCCGTCTGTGGGGGGGAGCACCGTCGTCGCCTGGGGTGCGGGGAAGCCGCCGCCGGGGGGGGGCGGGGAGCGCCGTCGTCGCCGCGGGGGGTAGGGGTGGGGGGAAGAGCGCCGTCGCCGTCCGACGCGGGGGGGGTCGCAGTCTGGAACGGGGGGCAGCGACGTCGCCGTAGGCGGGGGGGAGCGTCGTCGCCGCGGGGCGGGCGGGGGGTGGTGTGGTGCCGTCTGTGGGGGGGAGCACCGTCGTCGCCTGGGGTGCGGGGAAGCCGCCGCCGGAGGGGGGCGGGGTGGGGGGAAGAGCGCCGTCGCCGTCCGACTCGGGAGGGTCGCAGTCTGGGGCGGGGAGGGAGCAAGGTCGCCGTAAGCGGGGGGGAGCGTCGTCGCCGCGGGGCGGGCGGGGGGTGGTGTGGAGCCGTCTGTGGGGGGGAGCACCGTCGCCGTCCGACGCGGGGGGGTCGCAGTCTGGGGTGGGGGGGAGCAACGTCGCCGTCTGAGGCGGGAGCGGGGGGAGCACCGTCGCCGCGGGGAGGGCGGGGGATGGACTGGACCCGCTTGGGGGGGCGAGCACCGTCGCCGCAGGGGCTGAGGAGGGTCCAAGGCCCCGCTGGATGCAGCCAGGAGCCCGGAGCAGATGAGTGGCCGTCGCAGTCGTCCCTGCAGGGAGCATTGAAGCACCAACTGGGTGAGACAAGCTGATCTGTGAGGTTTTCTCGGGGGGGGGGGGGGGGGGGGGGCGGTTTGGGGTATGGGCGGGGGGGGGCCGCCTTCCCTCTGTCCTCCCTGTGGGGAAGCTGGCATCTGACCGTACTCTCCTTCCAAGCAGCAGCTCCTGAAGAAGAAAGAAGAGGCATTGTGAGGAGCAGCGGACTGAAGAGAGGAGCGGGGCGAGAGAAGGGAGCTCTGGACAAAGGTGCTTCCCCATTACCAGGGCTGCGGTCGCACAAGACGGTTGCTGGCACCTTTGGTACCCTGGCCGGCGCTGCGCTGGGTGACCTCCCTGTAAGCAGGGCTCGGGTCTCTGGTCTTTTGCCACCTTGCCCCACGGTTTGGCTGCCCGGAGAGAAGGGCGGCCCTGTCAGGACAGTGAGCGGCGCTGTCTCCGTGCCAAGGGGGAAGTGGGGCTCTCCGGACCCCACGCCCGCCCTGTAAGCAGGGGAGGGCTGTGTCCCCGGCCCTGGCGGCTTTCTGGCTGCTGGCGGCCTGGCCAGCGTGCCCCCCTGGAGTCGGGGCGTGTCACGGCATTTGTCGCTTGGCCACCCCGTGAAGCCCCGCGGCACGTTGAGTCGCTGTGGCCTGCGTGCGTCCTGCGGGGCAGGTCTGGGGCTCTGCTCTCCTGCTCGTGGGAAGGGATGGCTCCCCAGACACTGGCAGCACAGAGCTCGCTCTCTCTTCCGGGAAGTTTTGTTTGTCCCTGTGTGTGTGTGTGTGTGTGTCTGTGTGTGTGTTTGTGTGCCTGCCTGTGTCTGTGTGTGTGAGTGAGCGAGCGAATGAGCTTCTCGTTTAGGCCCCTGTTGAAATCGCTGCAGTGTACTTAGCTTAAACTTCCCGGGAGGGAAAGAAGGGCTCTGTGCAGCAACAGGGGGTCGGTCCTCTCTGAGCCCGCGAGCGGAGGGCGAGTCCCGGCTTGCCCCTCCTTGCCCCTCCTTTCGAAGGAGAGAGCGAAGCCCCGTGGCCGTAGCGCGGCCAGCGTGCGACCCGCCTGTGTTCAGGGCCCGGGTCTCTGCCTGGGTGTGGCCGCCTGTCCTGGCTGGCGACCTGCCAGCGTGCCCGCCCTGTACTCGGGGCGAGTGCCACGAGCCGTGGAGCCCTCTGTCCCCAGGAGCCGCTCGGCCGCCCTGTAATCAGGGCTGGGCGGGCTGCCTGCGGTGGGCAGCCAGCAGAGGCTGCCCTGTAAGTCCGGGGCTGGCCAGTGACCTGCAGGCCCGGGCACTCTGCAGTGCCGGCAGCGGCTCGAGCCCCCTGTAAGCAGGGGCGCAGCTTCCTTGGCCGCCGCTTTTGTGTGCCCAGCTCCCCTTTGTCCAGAGTTCCCGACTCCGAGCCCAGCTCCAGCGCCGGCCGGCACTGCACGCGTGGCAGCCCCGGAGCGTCGATTGGGTGAGAAAAGGCGATCTGTGAGGTTTTTTTTGGGGGGGGAGGCGGGGGGTGGTGGTGGTGTTAGGTTATACGGGGTTGCGGGTGGGAGGGTGTCTGGGATTCGGGTGGTGCTGTGGCGAGCTCTGTCCGGGGGCCGGCGTCCCTCTCAGACCTGACGGCGTCCTTCTGCCATTACAGGAGCTGGCGGAGAAGAAGGAAGAGCCAAACATCGCGTGGGGAAAGACCTTCAAAGGCAAGAGAGAGCGGGGGGAGGAGCGGAGGAAGTCTGGGCAACAAGTGGAGGCAAAAGAAGGGCGCTCTGGGCAACAGGACCACCCTGTCACTGGGCTCTGGTCGCGCAAGGGTGTCACCAGGACCTTTGGTGCCGTGGCCGGCTTGGTGCCCTGGCCGGCATTGTGCCCTGGCCGGCTTTGTGCCGGGTGATCTCCCTGTAAGCGGGGCTCGGGTCTTTGGGTTTTTGCCGGCCTTTTGCCACGTTGCCCCATGGTTCGGCTGCCCGGGCAGGTGGCAAGCGTCTGAGGGGGTTGAGCAGCACCGTCTCCGCAGCCGAGGCGGGAAGCGGGGCTCCTAAAGCCCACCGTGGTGGTGAGCTGCAGTCAGGACGGCCAGCCCATAACTCGGGCGTAGATGGGAGCCTTGAAGTGCACGGGGCTCGTTGAGCGGGCCGAGCCAAGGGAGAACCCCCTGTAAGGAAGGCCGTGAGCATCCCCTGTGCTTAAGGGGAGGTGCTGGGAGGGACGAGGGACCCTCCCCTGTGAGCAGGCCGGTGTCCCTGGCCCCGGCCTTTCAGAGGCGTGGGGCTGAGACGTGCAGGGCTGGGCGTGCCCTGCCCTAGCCCTAGCCCTCTTTCTGTGTGCTGTCAGCCCCAGGAGCAGCTTGGGAGGAAGAGAGGCACGGGGGAAGGCAGGAGGCTGCGAGGCAACGGTGCCTGCGAGCCGGCCCCAGGTCCGGCCCGGGCAGGCCTGGCAGTGCTTTGAGCTGGGCCAGCACCCTGGAAGCAGGGCTGGGGCCTCTGCTCCATCCTCTGGGTGGGGGAGCTGGCGCCTGACTGCACTCTCCTTCCAAGCAGTTCCTCTTGGAGAAGAAAGACGAGGCATCGTGAGGAGCGGTGGGCTGAAGAGAGGAGCGGGGCGAGAGAAGGAAGCTCTGGACAAAGGGGACCTCCCTGTTACCGGGGCTGCGGTCGCACGAGACCGTTGCCGGCACTTCTGGTGCCCTGGCCGGCGCTGCGCTGGGTGACCTCCCTGTAAGCAGGGCTCGGATCTCTGGTCTTTTGCCACCTTGCCCCACGGTTTGGCTGCCCGGAGAGAAGGGCGGCCCTGTCAGGACAGTGAGCGGCGCTGTCTCCGTGCCAAGGGGGAAGTGGGGCTCTCCGGACCCCACGCCCGCCCTGTAAGCAGGGGAGGGCTGTGTCCCCGGCCCCGGCGGCTTTCTGGCTGCTGGCGGCCTGGCCAGCGTGCCCCCCTGGAGTCGGGGCGTGTCACGGCATTTGTCGCTTGGCCACCCCGTGAAGCCCCGTGGCACGTTGAGTCGCTGTGGCCTGCGTGCGTCCTGCGGGGCAGGTCTGGGGCTCTGCTCTCCTGCTCGTGGGAAGGGATGGCTCCCCAGACACTGGCTGCACAGAGCTCGCTCTCTCTTCCGGGAAGTTTTGTTTGTCCCTGTGTGTGTGTGTGTGTGTGTGTCTGTGTGTGTGTTTGTGTGCCTGCCTGTGTCTGTGTGTGTGAGTGAGCGAGCGAATGAGCTTCTCGTTTAGGCCCCTGTTGAAATCGCTGCAGTGTACTTAGCTTAAACTTCCCGGGAGGGAAAGAAGGGCTCTGTGCAGCAACAGGGGGTCGGTCCTCTCTGAGCCCGCGAGCGGAGGGCGAGTCCCGGCTTGCCCCTCCTTGCCCCTCCTTTCGAAGGAGAGGGCGAAGCCCCGTGGCCGTAGCGCGGCCAGCGTGCGACCCGCCTGTGTTCAGGGCCCGGGTCTCTGCCTGGGTGGCCGCCTGTCCTGGCTGGCGACCTGCCAGCGTGCCCGCCCTGTACTCGGGGCGAGTGCCACGAGCCATGGAGCCCTCTGTCCCCAGGAGCCGCTCGGCCGCCCTGTAATCAGGGCTGGGCGGGCTGCCTGCGGTGGGCAGCCAGCAGAGGCTGCCCTGTAAGTCCGGGGCTGGCCAGTGACCTGCAGGCCCGGGCACTCTGCAGTGCCGGCAGCGGCTCGAGCCCCCTGTAAGCAGGGGCGCAGCTTCCTTGGCCGCCGCTTTTGTGTGCCCAGCTCCCCTTTGTCCAGAGTTCCCGACTCCGAGCCCAGCTCCAGCGCCGGCCGGCACTGCACGCGTGGCAGCCCCGGAGCGTCGATTGGGTGAGAAAAGGCGATCTGTGAGGTTTTTTTGGGGGGGGGAGGCGGGGGGTGGTGGTGTTAGGTTATACGGGGTTGCGGGTGGGAGGGCGTCTGGGATTCAGGTGGTGCTGTGGCGAGCTCTGTCCGGGGGCCGGCGTCCCTCTCAGACCCGACGGCGTCCTTCTGCCATTGCAGCAGCTGGTGGTGAACAAGGAAGAGACGACCATCGCGTGCAGAAGGACCTGCAAAGGTAAGAGCGAGCGGGGGGATGAGCGGCAGCGGGCTGCCGAAAAAGCGAGAGAAAGCAGTCCTCAAGCATCCCTGCCCCTTTGGGGATGTTTTCTGTGCCTCTCAAGCAGGTACTTGGTTCTTGGCCGTTCCCCAGAGTTGTAGAAACTGCTCCAAATCCACCTGAAGTTGACTCGACTCCCTGAAGTTGTCAGGAAACTCCTTTTTTTAGTTTGGTGTGGCCGCACCAGCTGTGCGGAGAGGGAGGGCTCTGCAGCCACCCAAAGTGTCCTTTGAGGCTGTGTGGCATGCCGGGGGAAGAGCAGTCGGGAGCAGGGATTTGGAGGTGGTTTCCCCTGTTCTGAATGCTTCTCTTTCAGCACCTGCACGGTTCTGATGTAAAAAGTGGAAGTGTTGAAGCCTGAGCAGCAGGCCCTGAGCCGAAGCTGCTAACTCAGTATGTAATCATTAGCGAGATACGTATGGAAGACGTAGCTATCTTGAATGTATATTTATCTTTCTTTGTGTGTGGATAAAACAACAGGGTCATGGAGACCGTTGTCTGTCGCTGTGGCCTGATGCGAGACCTTGCGCCTAATGCAATTAGATAAGCCGAGGAACTCCCTTAGCTTCTCCCCTGAGCCCTGGCCAGGCTCTGGGGGAATCTAATGTGAGATTGAAACCAGATATTTCCGCTCAAATCAAAGGTGCCAGCTATTCTGGCTTGCTGATTTTTGGGTATATAAGGCTGGACCCGCTCACAGCGACTTTGGAAGCCTCACCTACGGGTGGACGCACCGCGTAGGACTTCCCACTTGCCGGGAAAGGCTCTCCAAATCCTCGCTGTAACCGGGGCTGCCCAGCGCCTGCGGGTCTGGATGATGGGAACAGGTGCAAGTGGTGATGGGTCTTTCTTAATCGCTATTCCCTCTCTCTCGGGTAGTAATGATTTGATGCATTACCCTGTATTTTCCTGTTTGTTTGAGTGCACTATTCTGTGTTTTCTTACTGTATGTTTTCTGTATTATTCTGTTACATTATTTAGTTATTTCTAGTAAAAGATGCCTGCGCTTTTCACTCTGGTGTCTGAGTTTAATTGATACCCCTAATCAGCAAAACAGGGGGAGATCAGGTGGCGGTTTCCAGAGACGAGGTTGGTGGTGGGACGGTGTCGCCGTAGGAGCGATTTTATGTTGGTTTGGCTTTGGGCTGAGCTGTAGCCGGCGGGGCGCTAGTTCCTGGCAAGGGGATGGACGGGCGAGCCTTCGGGCCAGCCAGAGCCGCGGCTGCGCGTGTTCCGCACGGGACTGGTGTGCAGAGCAAAGTGGGGAGGGTTTCTGAGAGCGGACAAGGTCCTGGCCCTCCCTGACTGTCTCGGCCTCCATCCTTCTGCATCTCGAGGCTGAGGAGGCCGTCAGTAACTGCAGTGTTCCCATGTCCTTCCGAGAAGCGCTGCAAACCTGCGCCTTAGGAAAGTCAAAAGAAAGCGTCACCGCCGCGAACTTGTGAGTTTGAGTGCCGCTTCCACAGCGAAGGTGTTCGTCGGAGTGGACTGGGGTCAAATTGCTGCCCAGTTGGGGGCAAAAGCAGAAAAGGTTCCTTTTGAGAAATGCAAGGTGCTGCTACCGGTAAAGGTGTAAACGATCGGCACGACCGCTTCACTTCTTAACCTTCTATTTTAATGCCGTTAAAGTTGAGACAGACCCCGGAACGTGCCTGAGCGAGCTGCCAAGAAGTGCAGCACACCCATGAGCTCCGTGAAGGAAGTGAAGCAGCAGCAGCAGCTGCCACTCCACAACCATGGAGTGTTTTCCTCCACTCCCTTCCTTTCTCCTGAACTTTCTCTAATAAAACTTGAGCGGTTCAGGAAGGGTTTGCCCTGCCTGTGCCCAAACTTGAGGCAACGGAGCCCCGTTGTGCTCATCTGCAGCTCAGAAGTTGTGTTGGCAGGTGAGTGCTGGCGAGTGGGAGTGGAGGTGGCCGGGGGCAGTATCCCCCCTCGGGGGGCAACTCTCAGAGAATGCCCGGGAACCAATGACAATCACGTGTCAGGCTAACGCTTTCTTTCCCTAAAAGGCTGCAGAGCCTGGCTGGCTTTTTTCCTTCTTTCCCGAAAGCCTTGCAGGTGTGAGTGACGGGCCGCCGCCCGAGCACCTCATGATGTCAAACGCAGTGGAGAAGTAGCTTGCACTTCCACCGGGATCAGTCTTTCTCCAAGAGTTTCTTCAGATCTCGTATGTAGCTAAAAATCCCAGGTGAAGACTCAGTTACCCTTCAGAAATACCAATTGCGATTCGTATTGCGGTAGCGCTGAGGAAACCAGTGCCACGTTCCATTTGACATGGACTCACCTACAGAGATCATCCCTGTGCTAAGTCCTTAAAGACATACATGCACGAGACCCAGACAAGGGTCGTTAAACCCTTTTGACAGCTGGGGAGCCAAGGCAGAAAGGCGCGCGTGCTGTTACTAGCGCTCCCGTGTAAAGGTTACACTGCTCCGACCAGCTCTTCAGTATTCTCTGGTTTCTTCCTCTGCTCCTTGCAGGCGTTCGACAGTGTCCTTTATCCCTGAGGTAACCCCTCGGGTTCCCCATGTTTGTTGTATTTCTGTTTAAGTATTTTCTTAATATGGCCAGTGGTTATCAGCAAGCAGGCTCGAGTT
Organism: Strix uralensis; assembly: GCF_047716275.1. NCBI lineage: Eukaryota > Metazoa > Chordata > Aves > Strigiformes > Strigidae > Strix > Strix uralensis. The sequence goes on from NC_133976.1 coordinate 90,032,836, forward strand.
CCCTCTTTTGGCTTTTGCAGGTACAATAGGGCCACCGCGATTCCAGAAGCCAATCCTTCCATGAAATTTGCCGCAGTGTACAAAATAAAGCAAAGAAGTACCGGGAGTGGTACACAGAGGGAAACATATTCCTCTTCTTCCAGCTATGAGGGCCTGTGGTGTGGAATCACGTGAAGCGGTTGTGATGGCTTGAGGTGTATGGTGGTGCAGTTCCAGGCATGGTTATGGTGTTGGGGTGGTCTGCCCCACTGACAGGTGATGGTTAGATAGAGTAGATATTGAATGAGTGTTAGTTTCAGAAGGTGTCTGTCCTTGTATGTGAGGATGTTTTTCATTTCAGGGTATACTGAATGTAGCGAGAGTTAATGCGTCTTTTAAAAACAGTGAAGAAACTGTTGAGCAGGGGGATTTCTTTATCTCCCTGACCTGGTTTATTGTCGCTTAGTCCTGGCTGCTCTGTCAGGTGATGTTCATGGCCAGCGTTTGGGTGGAGGTTAGGCTCAGGCCGTGGTGTTCGCAGGCAGGGTGATTTTGGAGGCCTTCAGGAAGCAAGTTCTGAGGAGTGCCGCAGCAATGGGGCAAGGAAGTGTTGTGGGGGTCAGATGGTCGGGTGGGTTTGCTGAGAGCAGGGGGTGGTTAGTGGGGTAGCTGAATGAGTGGTGTGTTTAGAATGTGTTTGCCTGTGCATGACTGCGTAATGTAATGGGTTTTTCTGTTGTAGTTGGTGTTTCTTGAATACTTAGGAAAAAAAATATAGAATAAAAAATGCCAGCGGGGGGATTTTTTTTTTTCCCCCCCTCCGCTGTTTTTTTTTTTTCCCTGGTCCCGGCTGCTCTGTGAGGCGACGATCGTTGCCAATGTTTGGATGCGGAGCGGTGTAGGGACTCAGTTTTTGCAGGCAGGGCGATTTTGGAGGCCCCCGGGAATAGCGTTCCCGAGGAGCCATGCCCCCACGGGGTGAGGGTGTGTTGTGGTTGTCAGGGAGCGGGATGGCTTTGGTGAGAGCAGGGGGTGGTTAGTGGGGTAGCTGAATGCGTGTTGTGTTTACAATGTGTTTGCCTGTGCATGACTGCATAATGTAATGTGGGTTTTCTTGTTGCAGGTGGTGTTTTTTGAGTAGTTAGGAAAAAAAAAAAAAAAACAACTGGGGGATTTTATTTTTCACCCGGGTCCTAGCCACTCAGCGAGGTGACAGTTGTTGCCCGTGTTTTGACATAGAGCAGTCTAGGGATGGCATTTTTGCAGGCAGGGTGGTTTTGTGTGGTCCTTGGGAATGGTGTTGCTGGAGTCACGTATGTCATAGTCTCTAAACAGTTATGAATCTAGTTAGTGAAGACATGATGCTAATGGGCATGTGTGAAATGACCATAAATGCTGTGAGAGGTAATAGTGGTAGGTAAAGCACTCGTCATGGTTGTAGGGGTTTTGAAGTCCATAAGTTTTTGTGTAAGGTAGGTTCAATAAAGTTGTATTTGCTGTTGGTTCCAAGGTTTAATAAGTATGTAAAAGGTGGTTTGTAATGTGCATGTAGTGAAGGTGCTTGCAGTGCTTGTAAGGTTTCCAAAGTAAATAAAGGGTTTTGATCAATGTAGGCTCAATGAAAGCGTATGTGCTCTTGGTTCTAACTTTTAATAAAGAAGTAAAAGCTGTTTTGTAATGTAGCTTTAATAAAGGTGTGGTTGGGGGGGTTGGCTCCAGTGTGGTTTTTTTGGATGTGTGACTTGGTCTCTCTCTCTACCTCTGTCTGACTCTGCTCCTCTGTCTTACTCCTTGTCTGACTTTGCCCCTCTGTGTCTGACTTTGACTCTCTGTCTGTCTGGGTCTGACTTTTGTCTTGGAGTCTCTCTGCCTTTGACTCTCTTTCTGCCTTAGCCTCTGTCTGTGTGTTTGTCTGTATTTGTCTCTCTCTGTCTCGCTTTGACTCTTTGTCTCTCTCTGTCTCCCTTAGTCCCTCTCTGTTTAGTTAAGTCCCCCTCTATTTAGTTAAGAGGGAATTAACAGCACGGGTTGTGGCCTGGGAGTAATGAAATATATGAAATTTTGATTTTAAAAAATAAAATTGATTACTCCTAGGCATTTTGGCCACATTCTACTGCTGCACCGGCCTTATTATTTTTTTGTTCTTTTCCATACACAACTCTTACACCACTACAAAATGAACCACCCCCAAACAACCCCCCCTTCACAAAACAACTTCACCTCCCTTCACAGCTGAAAAATCACAACCCAAGCACAACGCAACCACACCCCTTCCACCCATTCACCCCCGAGTATCTGCCCCAAGTCACTGTTTCCGCGCGGACCCTATTCTGGGTTGAACCTTGCCGCGGGTCACTGTTTCCGCCCCGACTCTGTTCGGGGTCGCACCTTCCCCGCGCACTGCCGTGCCCGGGGTCATGCTCGGGAAGTGCCGCCCCCACTCCGTGCGCGCTGTCGGCGGGCGCTCGGGGCGCAAAGCGCGGAACGGCAGCGCCGGTGCCGCCCGTGAACAAGTGCCGGGGGCGATCAGCGGCAATAACGGTCAGTGCTGCTGCTCTCTGCCCTCTTCCAGAGGCTGCACTGAGGACACGCTGCCTGGCCTTAATCCCGGTGCTGGTCGCTAGAGTTACCGCGGGGGGGAGGGAGGGAGCGTGGGCCGGGCTGGAGGAGCCCCCGGGGGGGGCAGTGAGGCTGCGGGCAGCGGCCCTTCCCTGTCCGGGGCGGTGCTGGAGGAGGAGCCGGTGCGAGCCGAGGGAGCAGCAGAGAGAAGGGGAGCGGGGCCGCGCGGTCGGTCGCCTGGCGGCTGCCGAGGAGAGCCGCGACGGGGCGGGCCGTGCAGTGCAGCGGGACCGGCGGCAGAAGCCGCTCCGGGTCGGGGCCGGGCGGCGGCGGTGCTTCCCGGGGCCGCGCGGGGCCGGGTTTCCGGGTGCGTAGGCGGCGTGGCTGGCGCTGTAGTCACGTGAGCGGGGCTTCCGGTCGGCCATGTTGGCTCCCCGGGGCACGCCGGGAGCTGTAGTTTTTGCGCACTCGGCTGCCCGGCAGCTGCGTCGCTCCCGCGCGCGCGCGGCACGGCACAGTCCTCGCTACCGGCGCGGCCCCGCGGCGCAGCGCGAGGGGCGGTTTTGTGGCGGGTTCGTGCGGTTTCCCGCGGGCTGCCCGCGGCTCCCCCAGGACCGGTGTGCCCGTGCCCCAGCAGTGCGCATGCGCGGTGGCGGCCCCCGGAAGTGCCGCAATCCCCAAGCGCTTCCCAAACCTGCCCGTGGGTCTCTGGGAGTGCAGGGCTATGGGGTGGCTGCATTTCCCCCTCCCCCTCCCCCCCCCTCGGCATCGCCCGTGGGGACTGCGGAGGGGGTCAGAGAGCAGACGGGGTGAGCTGTGCCGTGGGCCAGAAATGGAGGCAACGTTTTGCCTTCCTGGGGCTTGAGAACAGACGCGTGTGGCTGATTGAGGGGCTCTGAAACAGACGGAGTTGTGTGGCTTTGGGCTCAGAAACAGAGGTCAAGTCGTGCATTTTTTGGACTTGAGAAGAGGCTCAGCAGGCAGGTTTTTGGGCTCAGAAAGAGGCACTAAGGCAGCTGGTTTGGGGGCCAAAAGCAGAATGCAGTTTGGCTGGTTTTGCAGGCAGGTGAGAGGCGGAGGGTTGTGGGAGGGCCCTGGGGGCTGCGGGGGAAAGGAGGGGGTGGGTGTCGGGGTGGCATGGGACCCCGAAGCTTGGGAGGCCGGCGTGCACCAGGCCAAACTCCACGTCTGCGGTGACTGGCGGCGCTCTGTCTTGCGGGTGATGGAGAGGAACCTGTTGAATGCGGGAGCATCCCAGTGAGATGATGTGCTCCTGATGAGGATGGATTCTGGAGCGTGCTCTCTGAAAGGTAAGTCAAGGGGCAAAAGCCGTGGGTAGGGTGGGGCCAGCAGAGGCTCTGCCATCAGGGCTGTGGAGAGGGCTATTTAGGCTTCCTTAAGTCTGTGGGAAGAGAGCAGGGTCTGTCCCACAGGACGTGCATGTTCTGGCCTGTGTCTGTGTCCTCGTGTCATTTGTGGTGTCTGTGTTCTGTCTTGTATGCAGTGCCTTCCCCATGTCTCTGTGGTGCCCCATGGGCTCTCTGCACGGCGCATGCACCTTGGTAGGTGTCCATGGGGTCTCGGATGCCTTGCTGCTTTGGAAAAGAGCCCGTTGAGCACTCCACATCTTGTGAGTGGTGCTTACAGCGTCTTTTGCATCACAGATGTTTGTGGAGGGTTGCCTTTGTGGAGGAGATCTGGGCCAGAATGACAGCTCTGCTCTTCAGAGTTCTGTTTCCACAGAGGTCCCTCCCGTACAGCACTTCACCCCCCGCCCCGTGTCCTTGTGGTCCTCGGCCTTAAAGCCCGGCTCCTCCCACGTCGGTTGTTCTGGTTGTGTATTGCACTGCAGCACTCGCTGTCGGTTTTGACTACGCCTTGCTTTGCAGGGCTTTGTGTTCTGCAGCTGACGCAGGGCCATCTGGATCCCCAGAGCAAATCCTCGAGCGAGGTTTGCCGGAGTGTACAAACGCAAGCGAAGGAGGAGCGGGAGCGGGGCCCGTTGCGAAACATCTTCCTTGGCTCCCGGTTAGGAAGGCTGACACCGTGGGGGCGTGTGGAGCAGCGACGCTGCCGAGGCGCACGGTGAGGCAGTTCCAGGGGTGGGTTTAGAATGGGGGTGATCTGCCACTGTGGCAGGTGGGCAGTGGAACGGATGTTTGGAGTGAGGGGTGGATCGAGTGGCTGTTGAATGAGCGTCAGTTTCTGAATGTGTCTAACCTTGTGTGTGTGAAGTTTTTTTCATTTCAGGTTGTATTTAATGTTGAGATAGTAAATGTTTTTTTAAAATTGTGTTTAATAAAAAGCCCAGGTGGGGGTTCGATGTCTCTCTTACTCAGACAGAACCCTTCCTCAGGCTTTCTCTGTGCCCCGGAGCTCTCTCACAGTCTTCACTGCTGTCTTGGATGTCTCCATTCAGTCGCTCATCCCCTGGGGACATCTGTACGTTGCTGGAATGCCTTGACTTTTGCACCGTGTCCCAGAGCCGCCTTCTGTCTCTCTTTCAGTCTCAGCACCCTGCTCCTGCTGTCATCACACCTACTGAGGCCAACCTCGTGCCCCACAGCCACCTTTTGGCACCGTGGCGCACTCTGCACCCTCCTTCCTCCCTGAGACCCTTTCCTGATGCCACCTTTCATCTGCAGAACGCTCGCGTTGTCCTCTGTGCTAGCTAGGATACCTACCTGGTCCGCTGAGGACACCTGTAGTTTCTTCAAATCCCCTTCGGAATTCTTCATCATGTCCTTGAGCATACTTTTGGCTGTCCTCCTCTGCCCTCCTGAGACTCCAGGGCCCTCGCTGTGTCTGCAAGGCTTCTTTTCTTACCCTCCTAACTTCTCTACTCTCTACAACGATGTCTTCCGAGTCCTTTTGCGTACTCCACCGCGCTCTTGTGGCACTTCAGCTCCCTTTGGATTTTGTTTTTTGGCACTCTTCAGAGCACTCTTCTCTTACTCTCTGGCGTGTCAGCCTGCACACATATCTGGGTTGGAACTGCCCTGCCTGGGGGCACAGCGATGTCGGTCAGGGGAAGAATAGCACTAAGAGTCTGTAGTTAATGTTGATTTGCCTGGACTGTTTAGGTACAGCCCGTACAGCCCACTTAGAGCAAGCAGCCCTCAGCAGCAGGCAAGGATGTCACGGGGATGACCGGAGCTATCTGGGAGAGGCTGCGGGAGTGGTAGTTGAACAGATGGAATCTCAAAGGTGTTAAGGCTTGTGTGTGTAGGGCTTAATGCTGTTTTGTGTCTATGTTTTTTTTTAATGGCAGGCTGTAATGAGACCCTAGACAGTGTTCCTACATGGAGTCAAGAACTCTGGAATTGTTAAGCTGTCACTCAGCATCCAGGTGACCTGCTTAAAAATTTTTTTCAGATCCAGAGGGACAATATATGCACCAAAGAGTGACAGAGGCAGCGAGCAGGGCACTGTAAGAAGGTGGGTCAGCGTGTGGTGTCGGAGGAGAAGACGTGACTGGTTGCTACATGACTGGCTTATCGGTTTGGGGTTTTTTTTGTTTTGAAGGTGCAAAGCAGGATATCGGCACCGGAGATGACTCGGGCAAGGTGAGACGCGTGGGCTGAAGTAGCAGTTATTTTTCAGGTGTCGTACTGTTGGTGAAGCTAGAAGCATCTCCTGTTGTCTGTGTCTTACAGGTGGTACCCAGGCCTCGACGTGGCGACCGGTAAATGTCAGAGGCAGGGTGGGTGAGCGGCCAAGGTAACGGGGCAGGAGATGGCAGTCGGTGTGGGCAGGCTGCAGGTTCAGCTTGTGCCTCTCGCTTTGGTTTATGCAGGTGCCACATGTAGGCTGGGAGGGGTGAAGCCACGTGCCGCTGAGCAGTCCAGGACAGCGAGGCGGTTGTTGGCTGGGTCAGGGTTTCTGTGCAGAGAATCACGTGGCAGCTCGATGAAGCATTTCTCTTTGGTTTTGCAGGTGCCGGGCAGGCTGCCTTTGGAATCGGACGAGCGTTTGAGGTGAGCTGGGTAGTAGAGAGCAGGAGCACGGGGCTGGTGATTTCTCGCAAGCACAGTGGTAGCTCTCTGTCTTTTGGTATCGTAGGTGCCACGGGCCACGCTGGCCGCAGCGTCCGACACTGGACTCTGCACAGAGCAGCTGAGCGGAAAGCCCCGTGGCTGTTGAGGTGGAGGGTGTTGTGGCAGAGGTGTGTCAGCTGACGTGATGCTGACTGCTGGCACTGTTGGTTTTTTTTGCAGATGATGAAGAGGAACCTGGCAGCTGCAGGAATGTCCCGGTTAGCTGATGTGGTTTTTGTTGAGGATGGATTCAGACCCCTGGCTCTCTGAAAGTTGAGGGATGAGGGACCGCTGCCCTACAGTGTCTAATCTTGACTTCAGTTAGAAAGAGACTTTACAAAATGGAAACCTTTCTCAAGGAAGTTTCATTTTATGAACTCTCCATCAGAGTGGATCTTCAAAGATGATGTATTTGGCAGTAGTACTCTTGGGTGGTGCAGCTGGCCCGACGTCCCTGCTAATTATGGAACACACCAAACCCCCCCCCCCTCGTCAAGTTGTACGGGTGTATTTTGGAGATAGACAGTCTAATGGTATCAGCTCACAGCTGGGCGAGTTCAGGGAATGCAAAAGGAAAATCAAATACTTACACATCTAATAAAAACACTTCTATAAGCATATGCCCACCTTTACACTAAAGAGTGAAGGACTGAGCTTTATTCTTTATTCTTTGTTTTACCCTTTAAAGTTTTACACTTCACTTCTGATTTTATTGACCCAGCAAGCAGGATGTGCAGCAGCAGCAGCAGCAGCAGCGCAAGGGTCGCGGCGGATCCGTCGGCTGTAGGTTGTGATGACCGTACGACCTCGTCCTCTAGCCTCGCGGGGTTCCCTCCCTGCAGCCCTGCTGTAAGGACAGGATGAGACATTCCGACGCCAGCAAGAGCGTTTGCTTTTATGGGCAGAATGTGCTCGGGATCGTATCGATCGGCCTTGCTGGTGATTTGAGGAGTTGAAATCGCTCCGGCCTTGCCAGGGTGTGTTGTATGTGGAGCTGACCTGTTCACGCAGAGTCTTCCCCGAGCTCCACTGCTATTCCGTCCCTTCTTCTGACAGAACTTTCTTCTGTGTTAGTTTTTCAAGATGCTGGAATAGGATTTGGGGTTTTTGTTTTTCAGGTGTGTTGTTGTCAGCATCTTCTGATGCTCGACAGGTTCCCCCCGGGCCAGGTTTGCCTGGCGGCCGTTAACCCCCTGACCACGGGGCCAGCCCTGTGTCGCTGCCACGGCACAAAAATACCCCAAGCACCCTGATTCAGGGTCTGCAACGGGAGGGAAAAAAAACAGGGTTTTTTTGGAAAAAAAACTTCAATTTGGGGCTCCTGGGAAAGCCAAACCTGCCTGGAGTGGTGCAGCTGGAAAGCAGAAAACCCACCATTTTCATGCACAAGACCAAAAATCACCAATTTTGATGTTGTGGAGAAGTGCTGAAAAAAAATAAAATGGAATATTTTGGAAAAGCAAAAAACCCGATTTTCGTATTGCAGAAAAACAAAAAAAAACCCCAGACCCAATTTGGGGAAAATCTGGGGTGAGATGCCGGCTGTTTGAGGGGCATTGCTGGGGGTTCTCTGGTGTGGATTATCCGGTGAGGGACAGTTCTCCAGAGTGGATCATCTGTTGGGGTTGTCCCAGATGAGTGATCTGCTGTGGGTTATCCCGGGTGGACTCCCTGGTGCGGGTCATCCCCACCCGCGTCCCCCCACGCGCGTTTCTACCCACACACAGACCCCGCTGCCGTGTCTGCCCCAGGTTCCCCCCCGCCCTGCGTGAGGTTTTTTTCCCCCACAAAAGGTGGGTGTACTGGTTTTTTCTTTTATTAAACTATTTGTATCTCAACCCATGAGTTTTCTCACGTTCCCCTTCCCGTTCTTTCCCTGTCCCGCTGGTGGGGGGTGTGAGTAAGCGGTTGTGTGGTGCTCAGTGTCCAGCTGGGCTCAAACCATGACATGAGGTGAGTTGCCAGCCCTGCCCGGCTGATGCTTTAGTCTCTCCTTGTTACTGCCACCATCCCGCTGGGCCGTCCTCGTTCTTCACTGCTGCTTTCTAGTGCCTGTTGCTCTGTAAGCAGCAGTGCTCACGCTGCGCCCGCAGACCCGTCTGCCGACCTCTGGGACGTAACTCTGCCAAAGAGAAAGAGCTAAACGGCCCCGGCACAATCTGCAGCCGTTCTGCTTCTGAAGGGAACCGCCGGCCCTTCTCCTGCCCCTTCCTCTGCCCAGCTGGGCTGGGAAAGTACGGTTGTTGCAGAAGCTGCTACACACCCTGGGGTTCCTTCTTAGGTTCCTTCTGTCAGCTTTGCCCTGTGTCTGGGCTGCCGAGGCCATCGACTGCGTGTGGGACACAGGCAGTCTGGAGAGCTTTAGCCCAAGTCCTTCCTCTCCCCTTTGGGCAGCAGCGGTTCTGCCGCTGCTACAGGCAGCCGCTTTCTCGGGGGCGAGGGGCTGGTACGCCAACAGGCCGCTGCCCGCTCCAGTCAGAGGAAGAGGCTGTTCTCCGGGCACCAGGCGCAGGGCAAGCGGAGGGATGTTCTGCGCTGCCGATGGCTCTTCCCGAGGGAGCTGTGCTCTGGTTTTAGCAGAAAAAGGTGTCGGTCCCAGGCAGCCGCGTATGGCTGTGCACAGCTATTTGGCCGGTGTCTTGCTTGTTCGAGTAAAGGCATATTTCTTGCCTTGCAGTCCTGCTGACAGGTCAGACGTCCGAGTTACAAAAGCCTTTTGCCATCAAAGCAAGATGACCGCTAGATTTCCACCAGCACTGTATGTCAGCTGTGTTGCTAGCTGAAAACAGCTGGCAGGCCAGGAGATAGCTAGAGGGGTCTCAATTAAAGAAAGCGAGGGTTGAAGTGCGTGTTTTAAGGAGGTGAATCAGGCAGCCGAAGGCACTGAGCTGCTCACCTGACCCAGTGGCAGAAGAGCCCCTCCAGCCGACCAAGTATTGCGTGTTGCAGGCAGCAAAGTGCTCGCTGGCGGGAGCGGCAAGGAGCACGGGGCTCCGCGGCTGCCCGGAGCAAAGACGGACCCTCCCGGGCTCTGCGGTCCCCTGCTGAGGACATCTCCCAGCCCAACGGGCCTCTCTGCTTTCCCTGCCGCCCGGCTCGCTGCGCGCTGGAGGGCAGGCTGGGGAGGAACTTTGTGCGGCGTCTCTTCTCGAAGGGACAGGCCCTGCCCAGGGAGCCTCGTGTGGATGCCGGGGGAGGAGAGCAGAGCACCGGTAGCCCAGAGGTGAGGAAAGGTGCAAACAGCCTCGCAGAGCCCGCGGGTCCCCAGGGTGTCATCGCTGCTGTGCAGCTCCGCCGCTGGCACCGGCTCTGCTCGGCCGTGCTGTTTGCTGCTGAGCGCGGCCCACCCCCCGGCACAAAGCAGCTTTCCGTCTGTGCCCTGCTGCCTTCAGCACCCGCTGTGCTGCCGCCGGGGTGAAAACTCTCTCTGCAGTGTCTGCTGCCGGCACTGCCGGGGCACGCGAGCCCTGTCCGCCCGGGGAGCAGTTGCCGCGTTGGGATGGTAGAAGGGGGCTGCTGCGGGCGTCATTTCTGCTGCCGGGAACTGCTCCGAGGGGCGGGATGGGGCGATGGCGCCGCCCGGCGGGTAAATGTCGGTACTGCAGCGCGGGGCCGGGCTGGCGGAGCCGCGCGGCTGTTTGCCGTGTTCTGTGCTGCCACCCTGTGGTTAAAGCCGGGTACTGCAGCCCGGGTACCGCGCCCGCGCACGGCCGTGCCCGGGGTCATGCTCGGGAAGTGCCGCCCCCACTCCGTGCGCGCTGTCGGCGGGTGCTCGGGGCGCAAAGCGCGGAACGGCAGCGCCGGTGCCGCCCGTGAACAAGTGCCGGGGGCGATCTACGGCAATAACGGTCAGTGCTTCTGCCTCTTGCCCTCTTCCAGAGGCTGCACTGAGGACACGCTGCCTGGCCTTAATCCCGGTGCTGGTCGCTAGAGTTACCGCGGGGAGGGGGGGAGCGTGGGCCGGGCTGGAGGAGCCCCCGGGGGGGGCAGTGAGGCTGCGGGCAGCGGCCCTTCCCTGTCCGGGGCGGTGCTGGAGGAGGAGCCGGTGCGAGCCGAGGGAGCAGCAGAGAGAAGGGGAGCGGGGCCGCGCGGTCGGTCGCCAGGCGGCTGCCGGGTAAAGCCGCGACGGGGGGGCCGCGCGGTGCGGCGGGACCGGCGGCAGAAGCCGCTCCGGGTCGGGGCCGGGCGGCGGCGGCGCTTCCCAGGGCCGCGTGGGCCGGGCTTCCGGGTGCGTGGGCGAAGGGCGGGCGCTGTAGTCACGTGAGCAGGGCTTCCGGTCGGCCATGTTGGCTCCCCGGGGGACGCCGGGAGTTGTAGTTTTTGCGCACTCGGCTGCCCGGCAGCTGCGTCGCTCCCGCGCGCGCGCGGCACGGCACAGTCCTCGCTACCGGCGCGGCCCCGCGGCGCAGCGCGAGGGGCGGTTTTGTGGCGGGTTCGTGCGGTTTCCCGCGGGCTGCCCGCGGCTCCCCCAGGACCGGTGTGCCCGTGCCCCAGCAGTGCGCATGCGCGATGGCGGCCCCCGGAAGTGCCGCAATCCCCAAGCGCTTCCCAAACCTGCCCGTGGGTCTCTGGGAGTGCAGGGCTATGGGGTGGCTGCATTTCCCCCTCCCCCTCCCCCCCCCTCGGCATCGCCCGTGGGGACTGCGGAGGGGGTCAGAGAGCAGACGGGGTGAGCTGTGCCGTGGGCCAGAAATGGAGGCAACGTTTTGCCTTCCTGGGGCTTGAGAACAGACGCGTGTGGCTGATTGAGGGGCTCTGAAACAGACGGAGTTGTGTGGCTTTGGGCTCAGAAACAGAGGTCAAGTCGTGCATTTTTTGGACTTGAGAAGAGGCTCAGCAGGCAGGTTTTTGGGCTCAGAAAGAGGCACTAAGGCAGCTGGTTTGGGGGCCAAAAGCAGAATGCAGTTTGGCTGGTTTTGCAGGCAGGTGAGAGGCGGAGGGTTGTGGGAGGGCCCTGGGGGCTGCGGGGGAAAGGAGGGGGTGGGTGTCGGGGTGGCATGGGACCCCGAAGCTTGGGAGGCCGGCGTGCACCAGGCCAAACTCCATGTCTGCGGTGACTGGCGGCGCTCTGTCTTGCGGGTGATGGAGAGGAACCTGTTGAATGCGGGAGCATCCCAGTGAGATGACGTGCTCCTGATGAGGATGGATTCTGGAGCGTGCTCTCTGAAAGGTAAGTCAAGGGGCAAAAGCCGTGGGTAGGGTGGGGCCAGCAGAGGCTCTGCCATCAGGGCTGTGGAGAGGGCTATTTAGGCTTCCTTAAGTCTGTGGGAAGAGAGCAGGGTCTGTCCCACAGGACGTGCATGTTCTGGCCTGTGTCTGTGTCCTCGTGTCGTTTGTGGTGTCTGTGTTCTGTCTTGTATGCGGTGCCTTCCCCACGTCTCTGTGGTGCCCCGTGGGCTCTCTGCACGGGACACCCACCTTGGTAGGTGTCCATGGGGTCTGTGATGCCTTGCTGCGCGGTGGGAGGTGGAAGGTGGGGCTCCGGCCGCGTGCGATATACAGCAATAATGGTCAGTGCTGCTTCTTTCCCTCTTCCAGAGGCCGTGCTGAGGCTGCGCTTGTCTGTTCCTGCCCAGGGGTGCTGTTGACTGCGCCCACCTCGGGCTTGTGTGAGGTATCTCTGCCTGGCCTTGCGCTTCTCACGGCACGGGGGCAAAAAGGGACAGGCGGAGCCCTTCCCGGCTGTGGACAGCGGACAGGAGCTGCCGCGGCTGAAGCTGGAGAGACCAGAGAAAGCGGAAGAAAGAGAAAATCAAGACCATCTGTGCAGCACCCGCCTCCCAGTGCAGGAAGAGAGAGCCTGCCTCTCTGCGTGAGGAAGGAGCCCTCTTCACAGTCAGACCGCCAGCGTGCACCCAGGGTCTGCGTGTGTCACCCCAAGCGTGGTACGGCCGTGTAGTGCGCGAGCAAGCGAGGCTGCGTGTGTCGGAAGCCTGGTCTTGTAAGAGGTGAGAGACACCCGCGTATTCTTTGAGGGGGAGGACAGCCAGGCGACTGGATTTTCAGAAGAAGAAGAGGGGCAGGAGGAAGGAAGGAGAAAGAAGCATCTGACCCGTCAAATTCTCCCGGCAGTGCCGAGAACGAGAGCTGGGGTGAGTCCTGGGCCTTCAGGGCCCTGTCACACGTCTTGTGCGTCCTGGTCCTTTCCTGCCCGTCACCTGGACCTCTTTTTTCCATGCTGCTGTTATTTCTGCCGCCCCCGCCCCTTTCCTAGACCTCTCCTCTTCTTTATTCTTCTGTCCTGCTCCCCCTTCCTTTCTCACTTTCTCTCTCTTGTCCTACTGCTCCCTTTTCTCATTTCTCTCTGTGCTTTTGTCCTGCCTCTCCCTCCTTTTTTTCATCTTCCATCTCTGCGCTTAGTGTCGTCGCTTTTTAAATTTTCATTCTACGTCTTTTAGTTTGCTGTCGCTATTTCGTGTTTCCTTAGTGCTGCCGCTTTTTAAATTTTCTTTTCTGTGCCTCTGTTCTAGTTCGGTATCCCTGTGTGATCATTTTTTCCTTTATTTCACCAACACCTGTTGCTTTTAAAATGTTCTTTTTCCCTTCAGTGTCTTTTTAGTGAGTTTTTCTCTTTCCTTAGTGCCCTCTCTGTCTTTTTAAATCGTCCCCTCTTTTGTTCGCTGTGGCTACTTCTTAGTTCCAGGGCGTGGTTGGACCAGATGACCTGCAAGAGTTCCCTTCCCACCTCAAACCGTTCTGCAGTTCTGGAGTCACAGCTGTCACATCCAGGGCCGTGAGCTACCACAGGCGTGAGAAAGTTGCCCCAGGCTTCAAGGCCATCCCGAGCGCCTGCTGCTTTACTCCGGCCGCAGCGCTCCTGAAGAAGAGGAGAAGGTAATTTTGCAGTGGTCAGGGCTTTTAGGGCTCAGTGGTCGTGCTCAGTGGGTTGCGTGGTTGGGTGGTTTGAAGGGACAGTCCGAGAGGGCATCTGAAATGCCCTTGCAGGGTGGAGGGAGGCAGGAAAGCGGGGGGGGGGGGGGTTAGAGCTGGCAAGGGACTGCCCCGGGCTGGGGGGCGGTGTGCCCGTGGGTGCCAGTACCTCAGCTGCTGTGTCGGCATTGCGGGAGCCGTGGGGGTCGTGGACTTTACTCTGCCTCCCCCCAGAAAGCTCTGGCTGACGAAGTTATGCCACAACAGAGACTGCAGCCGTCAGCACCACGGGATGCTGATAATGACCAGCACAGGCCTCGCTGAACTGTCGTTTTCCCTGCTGCTTGCAATGGATCTGCAGTGGCCTTTGATTCGCGGAAAAAGACTCTACAACTCGAAATGGAGTTATAAAGCAGGTATGTTTTACTCCGGCCGGGGTGCAAGGGGATTTCTCCACAAACCTTGCACACCAACAGCACATTTTACCAAAACATTATAGAGTGTGGATACACTTATTCACTGGATTACATAACACAAACATACATATGCATGAGTAAGGCTGGGTTAGTTCTAGAGGCTGGTGTCAACAGTTTATGTTATCTTTGCACCTGTGCATTGCCTCCTGGGGGGCGTCTTCGGGGTCTTTGGGAGGAAGGCTCGTAGTCTTTCTCACCTTGTTTTTTCCCCGGAGCACGCGCAGATTCTCTTAGCCAATTTCTTGAACAACAAAAATGTTTTTCAGCCGGTTTACTCATGCTATCTTATTTAAGGGAAGCAATGAAACTTCTACCATCCGTATATGTCTATATTTACTCATTACCGAGGCCCAGCTAGTTAGAGCATACCTGTTCCTCGAGGACAAAAACATGATATTTTGCTGAACACTGCAGTTCTTGGTAGATTTTCACAGTAAACTGCTTTGTTTTGATGAACACGGCAGTCCTTGGTAAAATTCCACAGAACAGTCTGGGCAAGCAGGATTCTTAGCAATATTCAAAAATACTATAAGTAGTACTATAACTTGCTAGAAGTAAGTAAATAAGTTGCTAAGCAGCTTTCTATTGCAGATTTAGAAAAACGACAGATTACTTCCAGAACGAACTCACCCCCCCCCCCCAATTTTCCTGTTTGGCCAGTCAGTAAACCAGAGGGGGAGGTGGCGTTGAACAGGCCATTATGGGCATTTAAGTGCTTAAATAGAGCCCCATTGTCAGCGGCAGACCCCAACAATGCAGCCTTAACGACTAGGCTGCAAGTCCCTGCACGTCCTTGGCTGGCAGTGCTACGTGTCAAAGACATGGTTTTTCCCTTAGGGGAAGAAGGCAAAACAAAAATTTGCATTTACATGGGCGGGTAGCCAGCATACCTTTACCAGACTCCCAGAGGGGGGTAGAAACAATCAGAAATGCCCCAATCTAGAAAAAAAATTACAACAGCTTTGTAATGGGTACTTTAGGATATTGGAGAAAACAGGTACCTGGATTCTCCATTGCCTGTCCACTGTATTCGCTTTTACAAAAAGGAAAACGGTGGAGTTGGCATTCAGAACATGAAGAAGCGATTAAAACTCTGATACTCGAATTAAAAACATATCTAAATTACAAATGCCTATTAATACTTGACGCACTATCATTACAGCAGCCATTTAAACGTTCACCAATTTTAGATGCACCCCCCCTACCTCTAGCATGGGATGCTAGTGACAACAATGGAGTAAAAGAAACTCAGTACGAGATGGATTTATCCTGTATCCTAAGGGGTAACCTGTTCAGCCTTCCCCCCCCCCCCCCCCCCCCGCCCCGCCCCGAGACAGTTCTCTTTTCTTTCCTTGAAGAACATCGATGGTGTGAAAACTTATCTGGATGGTCATCACCGCCAACAGGACTGTTCAATTCCATGTTTCACTCGGTCTGATTTTCCTAATTCCAGCTTTAATATGTTTACTACTTCTAATAGTATTGTATATTAAGGTTTGGAGGATGGTTAAACAGATCACTCAGTTACAAAAGCATCCCTGTGTGTATGCTTCCCTAAAATAATTTTTTTTAATAGCAACTAATAAAACACAAACTTGCCTTCAGTTATAATTGGATTATGGCATCCTCTGTTTATAGGCATAGAGGCAAGAGGCAACCACACTGTCGCTTGTGGGAGGCATTGGCCTGTCAGCCTTGCACAGCCTCTGAGAAATAGCTAGGCTTTGATGAAAAACAGGCCTTAGAAGAAAGATAAGAAACTGCTGAGTAGTGCCAAGGTGGCAGGGAAAAACAACAGACAGCTGCAACACCGAACTGTGGAAAAGTACTGAATTGTGAGAAGTTACTGCTGCGAAAACAGCGCGTGAACGAGAGGGTGATTGGTCTGCACAGGGCATGTTAGAGTGGTCTGATGCTGATAGGAGAAAAGGTTGGTAGCTGTCTAATTGCTGATTTGGTAACTATGAAGTAAGAGCTTTACTGACAGCATCCTAGAGCATAAGTATGTACCATTGTAACAATAAAGTCTCTTTTTTCCTTCTGGACTTCATGGAGAGTCCGTGCCTCAAGTTGCCTCAAATGGTGCCCTGTGTGAGGCGGCGATAGGCGTGATTAGCTTGGATCACTGCGGTGGCAAACCCCACAGGATTTAGGTAGCTGCTGAAAGGAAGCAGGAGCCGGCATCAGTCACCGTTGCAGTGTGAGCAAGGTGAGCTGTGGGGAAGCGATGGGTAGGTCAATACCCTCGGAAGAAAAGTCAGTGCTTGCACTGATGCAAAGACTGTTAGCTAAATATAAGGTGCATATTAATCTGCATGCCTTGAAGAGAATTTTAAAGTGGGTAGCAGCCGCGGTTACTATATTCACTGTTCCGATATGGGATAAAGCAGGAGTAAGACTGTGGGACTGTGCAACCCGAGGGAATGAGGTTGCAGATAATAAAGCAGGGTTGTTTTTTTTTTTGAGATCCAGATTTTGAGATAATAAAAAGACAAAATAATGAACGCGACCAGACTGTTAACACAGAGAATGAGAACCCAGAGGGCAAGGACGCATATTTTGAACCCCGGGAGCAAGATTTATATGCTGGGTCTCTAGACTGTGATAATCTTTTAGACCCTGACACTGTAAATCCTAAAAGACAACCTGGGCTCTGTCCTCCCTTAGCTGGGGATGATCGTGGGTAAAAGTGAGGCAAGAAGCCCTGGCGCAAGGGGATATGGACATGGCAAGAAAGATTGTTGCTCCTGTAATTTATGAGCCAGGACGTCAGCCACGTTGTGAAGGACTGCATTTTTCTGTTATTAAAGAACTACAGAAGACCGTTAATGAGGACAGACTTAAACTCATTTACAACAGGTATACTGGAGGCAATCGCTCATGGATGTCAATTGGTCCCATGGGATTGGCTGGCACTTTTAAAAACGGTATTAACGCCGGCACAGTATTCTATCTGGAAAACCGACTGTGTGGATCTCTGTACTCAGCATTCACGCCCCCCCACCTGCAAGCGCCCCGGGCCTCCCTGAGCCCCGCCCCCCCGCCGCGGGGCGACCGCCTGCGGCCAAGCCCGGCACCAGGCCAAGCCCGGCACCCTGCTCTAGGCCCCCACCCCCCCCCCCCCCCCCCCCGCCAAAAGCGGCAGTTTTTACAGAAGGTGCTGACACTGGGATGCGGTGTCCCTTGTCTGTCAAGACCACATAACCTATAAGCAATGGCTTTATATATTCTTAATATTATATTCATGGCGAGTCCGTGCCTCAGTTGCCACTGCCACTCTATGGACAAGATAAATTGACTTTAGTCACGGGGTGGATTGTGGTGGTGCAATTCTTACCCCTCCCCGCTCCTCGTTGTTGGGCTGCTTGGTGCTAGGTGTGATTCCACCCACATCCCCCCGAGCTACACACCGATCTGGGGAGATAAACCAATCACCTCGTCCTCGGTGTCTTTTGCAGGGCTTTTGCGAGCTGTCATTATGCTACTTGTCTGACTTTGGCTCACTGTTTGACATATGATTTCCACTGCACTCGCAACAGTCGTGGCTATGTAATAATGTTCTCTCTTATCTCCTTAACCTGCATTGCTCTAAATTTCCCATCTCCAGGAGTTTTGCTCGCTATTGGTGTGTGTGAAGGTGCCTTTGGCTCTAAAAAGATGCCTGACGTATAATGCTTATATCTCAGAAAGGCCACAAGAAATGAAGTACTGTAGCCCAGGTAATAGACAGTGAGGGCGGAAAAGTCGCTGTGGGGGCGCAGCGGCCGCCTGAGGGGAAGGGGGCGGGACCCGCCTGTGGGAAGGGGAAGGGGAAGGGCGGGAAAGTCGCGCGCCGCTGTGAGGAGCAGAGCGGCCGCCTGAGGGGAAGGGGGCGGGTGCAGCCCCGCCAGACGCGGGCAGGAGTCCGGAGCAGAGGAGTAGCGGTCGCAGTCGTCTCTGCGGGAAGCACTGGCGCAGCAACTGGGTGAGAAAAGCCGATCTGTGAGTTTTTGGCGGGGCGGGGCGGGGCGGGGGAGGCGCTGAGATTCGGGTGGTGCTGTGGCGAGCTCTGTCCGGGGGCCGGCGACCCTCTCAGACCCGACGGCGTCTTCTTGCCCTTGCAACAGCTGGTGGTGGAGCAGAAAGAAGAGACAAACATCGCGTGCAGAAGGACCCGCAAGACAAGAGAGAGCGGCAGGAGGAGCTGAGGAAGTCTGAGCAACAAGTGCAGGAAAGAGAAGGGCGCTCCGGGCAAAGCGCCGCTGTGAGGGGCGGAGCGGCCACCTGAGGGGAAGGGTAGTGGGACCTGTCTGGGGCGGGGGGGAGCGCCGTCGCCGCGGGGCGGGCGGGGGGTGGTGTGGAGCCGTCTGTGGGGGGGAGCACCGTCGTCGCCTGGGGTGCGGGGAAGCCGCCGCCGGGGGGGGGCGGGGAGCGCCGTCGTCGCCGCGGGGGGGAGGGGTGGGGGGAAGAGCGCCGTCGCCGTCCGACGCGGGGGGGGTCGCAGTCTGGAACGGGGGGCAGCGACGTCGCCGTAGGCGGGGGGGAGCGTCGTCGCCGCGGGGCGGGCGGGGGGTGGTGTGGAGCCGTCTGTGGGGGGGAGCGCCGTCGCCGCCGGGGGGGGGCGGGGTGGGGGGAAGAGCGCCGTCGCCGTCCGACGCGGGGGGCGTCGCAGTCTGGAACGGGGGGCAGCGACGTCGCCGTCTGAGGCGGTAGCGGGGGGAGCACCGTCGCCGCGGGCGGGCGGGGAGTGGACTGGACCCGCTTGGGGGGGTGGGCGCCGTCGCCTCAGGGGCTGAGGAGGGTCCAAGGCCCCGCTGGATGCAGCCAGGAGCCCGGAGCAGATGAGTGGCCATAGCAGTCGTCCCTGCAGGAAGCACTGAGGCATCAATTGGCCGAGACAAGGTGATCTGTGAGGTTTTCTCGGGGGGGGGAGGAGGGGGGGTGTTGGGGTATGGGCGGGGGGGGGGCCGGCTTCGCTCTGTCCTCCCTGTGGGGGAGCTGGCATCTGACCGTACTGTCCTTCCAAGCAGCACCTCCTGAAGAAGAAAGAAGAGGCATTGTGAGGAGCAGCGGACTGAAGAGAGGAGCGGGGCGAGAGAAGGGAGCTCTGGACAAAGGTGCTTCCCCGTTACCGGGGCTGCGGTCGCACAAGACGGTTGCTGGCACCTTTGGTGCCCTGGCCGGCGCTGCGCTGGGTGACCTCCCTGTAAGCAGGGCTCGGGTCTCTGGTCTTTTGCCACCTTGCCCCACGGTTTGGCTGCCCGGAGAGATGGGCGGCCCTGTCAGGAGAGTGAGCGGCGCTGTCTCCGTGCCGAGGGGGAAATGGGGCTCTCCGGACCCCACGCCCGCCCTGTAAGCAGGGGAGGGCCGTTTCCCCGGCCCCGGGGCTTTCTGGCTGCTGGCGGCCTGGCCAGCGTGACCCCCTGGAGTCGGGGCGTGTCACGGCATTTGTCGCTTGGCCACCCCGTGAAGCCCCGCGGCACGTTGAGTCGCTGTGGCCTGCGTGCGTCCTGCGGGGCAGGTCTGGGGCTCTGCTCTCCTGCTCGTGGGAAGGGATGGCTCCCCAGACACTGGCTGCACAGAGCTCGCTCTCTCTTCCGGGAAGTTTTGTTTGTCCCTGTGTGTGTGTGTGTGTGTGTGTGTCTGTGTCTGTGTCTCTGTCTCTGTCTGTGGGTGTGAGTGAGCGAGCGAATGAGCTTCTCGTTTAGGCCCCTGTTGAAATCGCTGCAGTGTACTTAGCTTAAACTTCCCGGGAGGGAAAGAAGGGCTCTGTGCAGCAACAGGGGGTCGGTCCCCTCTGAGCCCGCGAGCGGAGGGCGAGTCCCGGCTTGCCCCTCCTTGCCCCTCCTTTCGAAGGAGAGAGCGAAGCCCCGTGGCCGTAGCGCGGCCAGCGTGCGACCCGCCTGTGTTCGGGGCCCGGGTCTCTGCCTGGGTACCGCCTGTCCTGCTGGCGACCTGCCAGCGTGCCCGCCCTGTACTCGGGGTGAGTGCCACGAGCCGTGGAGCCCTCTGTCCCCAGGAGCCGCTCGGCCGCCCTGTAATCAGGGCTGGGCGGGCTGCCTGCGGTGGGCAGCCAGCAGAGGCTGCCCTGTAAGTCCGGGGCTGGCCAGTGACCTGCAGGCCCGGGCACTCTGCAGTGCCGGCAGCGGCTCGAGCCCCCTGTAAGCAGGGGTGCAGCCACTTTGGCCGCCGCTTTGTGTGCCCAGCTCCCCTTTGTCCAGAGTTCCCGACTCTGAGCCCAGCTCCAGCGCCAGTCGGGACTGCATGCGTGGCAACCCCGGAGCGCCGATTGGGTGAGAAAAGCTGATCAGTGAGTTTCTTTTCGGGGTGGGGGGGGGGGGTGGGGGAAGCGCTCTGGGGACCTCCCTCCAGAGGCCGGCTTCCCTCTGTCCTCCCTGTGGGGGAGCTGGCGCCTGACTGAACTTTCCTTCCAAGCAGCACCTTGGAAGCTGCAGCGCCACGGGATGCTGATAATGACCAGCACAGACCTCGCTGTACTGTCGTTTTCCCTGCTGCTTGCAGTGGATCTGCAGTGGCCTTTGATTCGGGGAAAAAGACTCTACAACTCGAAATGGGAGTTATAAAGCAGGTATGTTTTACTCCGGCCGGGGTGCAAGGGGATTTCTCCACAAAGCTTGCACACCAACAGCACATTTTACCAAAACGTTACAGAGTGTGGATACACTTATTCACTGGATTACATAACACAAACTATCATATGCATGAGTAAGGCTGGGTTAGTTCTAGAGGCTGGTGTCAGCAGTTTATGTTATCTTTGCACCTGTGCATTGCCTCCTGGGGGGCGTCTTCGGGGTCTTTGGGAGGAAGGCTCGTAGTCTTTCTCACCTTGTTTTTTCCCCGGAGCACGCGCAGATTCTCTTAGCCAATTTCTTGAACAACAAAAATGTTTTTCAGCCGGTTTACTCATGCTATCTTATTTAAGGGAAGCAACGAAACTTCTACCATCCGTATATGGCTATCTTTACTCATTACCGAGGCCCAACTAGTTAGAGCATACCTGTTCCTCGAGGACAAAAACATGATATTTTGCTGAACACTGCAGTTCTTGGTAGATTTTCACAGTAAACTGCTTTGTTTTGATGAACATGGCAGTCCTTGGTAAAATTCCACAGAACAGTCTGGGCAAGCAGGATTCTTAGCAATATTAAAAAATACTATAAGTAGTACTATAACTTGCTAGAAGTAAGTAAATAAATTGCTAAGCAGCTTTCTATTGCAGGTTTAGAAAAACGACAGATTACCTCCAGAACGAACTCGCCCCCCCCCCCCCAATTTTCCTGTTTGGCCAGTCAGTAAACCAGAGGGGGAGGTGGCGTTGAACAGGCCATTATGGGCATTTAAGTGCTTAAATAGAGCCCCATTGTCAGCGGCAGACCCCAACAATGCAGCCTTAACGACTAGGCTGCAAGTCCCTGCACATCCTTGGCTGGCAGTGCTACATGTCAAAGACATGGTTTTTCCCTTAGGGGAAGAAGGCAGAACAAAAATTTGCATTTACATGGGTGGGTAGCCAGCATACCTTTACCAGACTCCCAGAGGGGGGTAGAAACAGCCACAATTTCTAGAGTTTAACTCCCTGAACAGGTAAAACTATATCAGTATATAGACGATATTCTAACTGGAGGACCCTCTCCTAACAGGGTGGGAGAAGCAGCAGCAACAGTTTGGCAAACATTGCATGAAGCAAAAATTGAAATTCTGCCTGAAAAATGTCAGGGACCAAGTAAAGAAGTGAAATTTCTGGGCACTTGGTGGATTGCTGGAAGTGCAGCAATTCCACCAGATACTCTGAATAAAACAGAACGATCAGAAATGCCCCAATCTAGAAAAAAAATTACAACAGCTTTGTAATGGGTACTTTAGGATATTGGAGAAAACAGGTACCTGGATTCTCCATTGCCTGTCCACTGTATTCGCTTTTACAAAAAGGAAAACGGTGGAGTTGGCATTCAGAACATGAAGAAGCGATTAAAACTCTGATACTCGAATTAAAAACATATCTAAATTACAAATGCCTATTAATACTTGACGCACTATCATTACAGCAGCCATTTAAACGTTCACCAATTTTAGATGCACCCCCCCTACCTCTAGCATGGGATGCTAGTGACAACAATGGAGTAAAAGAAACTCAGTACGAGATGGATTTATCCTGTATCCTAAGGGGTAACCTACCTGTTCAGCCTTTCCCCCCCGCCCCGCCCCGAGACAGTTCTCTTTTCTTTCCTTGAAGAACATCGATGGTGTGAAAGCTTATCTGGATGGTCACCACCACCAACAGGACTCGGTCTGATTTTCCTAATTCTAACTTTATTATGTTTACTACTTCTAATAGTATTGTATATTAAGGTTTGGAGGATGGTTAAACAGATCACTCAGTTACAAAAGTATCCCTGTGTGTATACTTCCCTAAAATATTTTTTTTTTTAATAGCAGCTAATAAAACACAAAATTCGCTTCAGTCATAATTGGATTATGGCATCCGCTGCTTATAGGCAGAGAGGCAAGAGGCAACCACACCGCCACTCTCTGGACAAGATCAAGTACTGTAGCCCAGGTAATAGACAGTGAGGGCGGGAAAGTCCATGTGGGGGCGCAGCGGCCGCTTGAGGGGAAGGGGGCGGGACCCGCCTGTGGGAAGGGGAAGGGCGGGAAAGTCGCGCGCCGCTGTGAGGGGCGGAGCGGCTGCCTGAGGGGAAGGGGGCGGGTGCAGCCCCGCCAGACGCGGGCAGGAGTCCGGAGCAGAGGAGTGGCGGTCGCAGTCGTCCCTGTGGGAAGCACTGGTGCAGCAACTGGGTGAGTAAAGCCGATCTGTGAGTTTTTGGCGGGGCGGGGCGGGGGGAGGGGGGGAGGCGCTGAGATTCGGGTGGTGCTGTGGCGAGCTCTGTCCGGGGCCCGGCGACCCTCTCAGACCCGACGGCGTCTTCTTGCCCTTGCAACAGCTGGTGGTGGAGCAGAAAGAAGAGACAAACATCGCGTGCAGAAGGACCCGCAAGACAAGAGAGAGCGGCAGGAGGAGCTGAGGAAGTCTGAGCAACAAGTGCAGGAAAGAGAAGGGCGCTCCGGGCAAAGCGCCGCTGTGAGGGGCGGAGCGGCCACCTGAGGGGAAGGGTAGTGGGACCTGTCTGGGGCGGGGGGGAGCGCCGTCGCCGCGGGGCGGGCGGGGGGTGGTGTGGAGCCGTCTGTGGGGGGGAGCACCGTCGTCGCCTGGGGTGCGGGGAAGCCGCCGCCGGGGGGGGCGGGGAGCGCCGTCGTCACCGCGGGGGGGAGGGGTGGGGGGAAGAGCGCCGTCGCCGTCCGACGCGGGGGGGGTCGCAGTCTGGAACGGGGGGCAGCGACGTCGCCGTAGGCGGGGGGGAGCGTCGTCGCCGCGGGGCGGGCGGGGGGTGGTGTGGTGCCGTCTGTGGGGGGGAGCACCGTCGTCGCCTGGGGTGCGGGGAAGCCGCCGCCGGAGGCGGGCGGGGTGGGGGGAAGAGCGCCGTCGCCGTCCGACTCGGGAGGGTCGCAGTCTGGGGCGGGGAGGGAGCAAGGTCGCCGTAAGCGGGGGGGAGCGTCGTCGCCGCGGGGCGGGCGGGGGGTGGTGTGGAGCCGTCTGTGGGGGGGAGCACCGTCGCCGTCCGACGCGGGGGGGTCGCAGTCTGGGGTGGGGGGGAGCAACGTCGCCGTCTGAGGCGGGAGCGGGGGGAGCACCGTCGCCGCGGGGAGGGCGGGGGATGGACTGGACCCGCTTGGGGGGGCGAGCACCGTCGCCGCAGGGGCTGAGGAGGGTCCAAGGCCCCGCTGGATGCAGCCAGGAGCCCGGAGCAGATGAGTGGCCGTCGCAGTCGTCCCTGCAGGGAGCATCGAAGCACCAACTGGGTGAGACAAGGTGATCTGTGAGGTTTTCTCGGGGGGGGGGGGGGGGGGGGGGGCGGTTTGGGGTATGGGCGGGGGGGGGCCGCCTTCCCTCTGTCCTCCCTGTGGGGAAGCTGGCATCTGACCGTACTCTCCTTCCAAGCAGCAGCTCCTGAAGAAGAAAGAAGAGGCATTTTGAGGAGCAGCGGACTGAAGAGAGAAGCGGGGCGAGAGAAGGGAGCTCTGGAAAAAGGTGCTTCCCCATTACCAGGGCTGCGGTCGCACAAGACGGTTGCTGGCACCTTTGGTACCCTGGCCGGCGCTGCGCTGGGTGACCTCCCTGTAAGCAGGGCTCGGGTCTCTGGTCTTTTGCCACCTTGCCCCACGGTTTGGCTGCCCGGAGAGAAGGGCGGCCCTGTCAGGAGAGTGAGCGGCGCTGTCTCCGTGCCAAGGGGGAAGTGGGGCTCTCCGGACCCCACGCCGCCCTGTAAGCAGGGGAGGGCTGTGTCCCCGGCCCCGGCGGCTTTCTGGCTGCTGGCGGCCTGGCCAGCGTGCCCCCCTGGAGTCGGGGCGTGTCACGGCATTTGTCGCTTGGCCACCCCGTGAAGCCCCGCGGCACGTTGAGTCGCTGTGGCCTGCGTGCGTCCTGCGGGGCAGGTCTGGGGCTCTGCTCTCCTGCTCGTGGGAAGGGATGGCTCCCCAGACACTGGCAGCACAGAGCTCGCTCTCTCTTCCGGGAAGTTTTGTTTGTCCCTGTGTGTGTGTGTGTGTGTGTCTGTGTGTGTGTTTGTGTGCCTGCCTGTGTCTGTGTGTGTGAGTGAGCGAGCGAATGAGCTTCTCGTTTAGGCCCCTGTTGAAATCGCTGCAGTGTACTTAGCTTAAACTTCCTGGGAGGGAAAGAAGGGCTCTGTGCAGCAACAGGGGGTCGGTCCTCTCTGAGCCCGCGAGCGGAGGGCGAGTCCCGGCTTGCCCCTCCTTGCCCCTCCTTTCGAAGGAGAGAGCGAAGCCCCGTGGCCGTAGCGCGGCCAGCGTGCGATCCACCTGTGTTCAGGGCCCGGGTCTCTGCCTGGGTGTGGCCGCCTGTCCTGGCTGGCGACCTGCCAGCGTGCCCGCCCTGTACTCGGGGCGAGTGCCAGGAGCCGTGGAGCCCTCTGTCCCCAGGAGCCGCTCGGCCGCCCTGTAATCAGGGCTGGGCGGGCTGCCTGCGGTGGGCAGCCAGCAGAGGCTGCCCTGTAAGTCCGGGGCTGGCCAGTGACCTGCAGGCCCGGGCACTCTGCAGTGCCGGCAGCGGTTCGAGCCCCCTGTAAGCAGGGGCGCAGCTTCCTTGGCCGCCGCTTTTGTGTGCCCAGCTCCCCTTTGTCCAGAGTTCCCGACTCCGAGCCCAGCTCCAGCGCCGGCCGGCACTGCACGCGTGGCAGCCCCGGAGCGTCGATTGGGTGAGAAAAGGCGATCTGTGAGGTTTTTTTTGGGGGGGAGGCGGGGGGTGGTGGTGGTGTTAGGTTATACGGGGTTGCGGGTGGGAGGGTGTCTGGGATTCGGGTGGTGCTGTGGCGAGCTCTGTCCGGGGGCCGGCGTCCCTCTCAGACCTGACGGCGTCCTTCTGCCATTACAGGAGCTGGCGGAGAAGAAGGAAGAGCCAAACATCGCGTGGGGAAAGACCTTCAAAGGCAAGAGAGAGCGGGGGGAGGAGCGGAGGAAGTCTGGGCAACAAGTGGAGGCAAAAGAAGGGCGCTCTGGGCAACAGGACCACCCTGTCACTGGGCTCTGGTCGCGCAAGGGTGTCACCAGGACCTTTGGTGCCGTGGCCGGCTTGGTGCCCTGGCCGGCTTTGTGCCGGGTGATCTCCCTGTAAGCGGGGCTCGGGTCTTTGTTTTTTTTGCCGGCCTTTTGCCACGTTGCCCCATGGTTCGGCTGCCCGGGCAGGTGGCAAGCGTCTGAGGGGGGTGAGCAGCACCGTCTCCGCAGCCGAGGCGGGAAGCGGGGCTCCTAAAGCCCACCGCGGTGGTGAGCTGCAGTCAGGACGGCCAGCCCATAACTCGGGCGTAGATGGGAGCCTTGAAGTGCACGGGGCTCGTTGAGCGTGCCGAGCCAAGGGAGAACCCCCTGTAAGGAAGGCCGTGAGCATCCCCTGTGCTTAAGGGGAGGTGCTGGGAGGGACGAGGGACCCTCCCCTGTGAGCAGGCCGGTGTCCCTGGCCCCGGCCTTTCAGAGGCGTGGGGCTGAGACGTGCAGGGCTGGGCGTGCCCTGCCCTAGCCCTAGCCCTCTTTCTGTGTGCTGTCAGCCCCAGGAGCAGCTTGGGAGGAAGAGAGGCACGGGGGAAGGCAGGAGGCTGCGAGGCAACGGTGCCTGCGAGCCGGGCCCAGGTCCGGCCCGGGCAGGCCTGGCAGTGCTTTGAGCTGGGCCAGCACCCTGGAAGCAGGGCTGGGGCCTCTGCTCCATCCTCCGGGTGGGGGAGCTGGCGCCTGACCGTGCCCCCCTTCCAAGCAGCAGCTCCTGGAGAAGAAAGACGAGGCATCGTGAGGAGCGACGGGCTGAAGAGAGGAGTGGGGCGAGAGAAGGAAGCTCTGGACAAAGGGGACCTCCCTGTTAGCGGGGCTGCGGTCGCACGAGACCGTTGCCGGCACTTCTGGTGCCCTGGCCGGCGCTGCGCTGGGTGACCTCCCTGTAAGCAGGGCTTGGGTCTCTGGTCTTTTGCCACCTTGCCCCACGGTTTGGCTGCCCGGAGAGAAGGGCGGCCCTGTCAGGAGAGTGAGCGGCGCTGTCTCCGCGCCGAGGGGGAAATGGGGCTCTCCGGACCCCACGCCCGCCCTGTAAGCAGGGGAGGGCCGTTTCCCCGGCCCCGGCGGCTTTCTGGCTGCTGGCGGCCTGGCCAGCGTGACCCCCTGGAGTCGGGGCGTGTCACGGCATTTGTCCCTTGGCCACCCGTGAAGCCCCGTGGCACGTTGAGTCGCTGTGGCCTGCGTGCGTCCTGGGGGGCAGGTCTGGGGCTCTGCTCTCCTGCTCGTGGGAAGGGATGGCTCCCCAGACACTGGCTGCACAGAGCTCGCTCTCTCTTCCGGGAAGTTTTGTTTGTCCCTGTGTGTGTGTGTGTGTGTGTGTGTGTGTGTGTGTGTGTGCCTGCCTGTGTCTGTGTCTCTGTCTGTGGGTGTGAGTGAGCGAGCGAATGAGCTTCTCGTTTAGGCCCCTGTTGAAATCACTGCAGCGTACTTAGCTTAAACTTCCCGGGAGGGAAAGAAGGGCTCTGTGCAGCAACAGGGGGTCGGTCCCCTCTGAGCCCGCGAGCGGAGGGCGAGTCCCGGCTTGCCCCTCCTTGCCCCTCCTTTCGAAGGAGAGAGCGAAGCCCCGTGGCCGTAGCGCGGCCAGCGTGCGACCCGCCTGTGTTCAGGGCCCGGGTCTCTGCCTGGGTGGCCGCTTGTCCTGGCTGGCGACCTGCCAGCGTGCCCGCCCTGTACTCGGGGCGAGTGCCACGAGCCGTGGAGCCCTCTGTCCCCAGGAGCCGCTCGGCCGCCCTGTAATCAGGGCTGGGCGGGCGCCTGCGGTGGGCAGCCAGCAGAGGCTGCCTTGTAAGTCCGGGGCTGGCCAGTGACCTGCAGGCCCGGGCACTCTGCAGTGCCGGCAGCGGCTCGAGCCCCCTGTAAGCAGGGGCGCAGCTTCCTTGGCCGCCGCTTTTGTGTGCCCAGCTCCCCTTTGTCCAGAGTTCCCGACTCCGAGCCCAGCTCCAGCGCCGGCCGGCACTGCACGCGTGGCAGCCCCGGAGCGTCGATTGGGTGAGAAAAGCCGATCTGTGAGGTTTTTTTTTGGGGGGGGGGGGGGGGGGAGTGGTGGTGTTAGGTTATACGGGGTTGCGGGTGGGAGGGCGTCTGGGATTCGGGCGGTGCTGTGGCGAGCTCTGTCCGGGGGCCGGCGTCCCTCTCAGACCTGACGGCGTCCTTCTGCCATTACAGGAGCTGGCGGAGAAGAAGGAAGAGCCAAACATCGCGTGGGGAAAGACCTTCAAAGGCAAGAGAGAGCGGGGGGAGGAGCGGAGGAAGTCTGGGCAACAAGTGGAGGCAAAAGAAGGGCGCTCTGGGCAACAGGACCACCCTGTCACTGGGCTCTGGTCGCGCAAGGGTGTCACCAGGACCTTTGGTGCCCTGGCCGGCTTTGTGCCCTGGCCGGCTTTGTGCCGGGTGATCTCCCTGTAAGCGGGGCTCGGGTCTTTGTTTTTTTGCCGGCCTTTTGCCACGTTGCCCCATGGTTCGGCTGCCCGGGCAGGTGGCAAGCGTCTGAGGGGGGTGAGCAGCACCGTCTCCGCAGCCGAGGCGGGAAGCGGGGCTCCTAAAGCCCACCGCGGTGGTGAGCTGCAGTCAGGACGGCCAGCCCATAACTCGGGCGTAGATGGGAGCCTTGAGTGCACGGGGCTCGTTGAGCGTGCCGAGCCAAGGGAGAACCCCCTGTAAGGAAGGCCGTGAGCATCCCCTGTGCTTAAGGGGAGGTGCTGGGAGGGACGAGGGACCCTCCCCTGTGAGCAGGCCGGTGTCCCTGGCCCCGGCCTTTCAGAGGCGTGGGGCTGAGACGTGCAGGGCTGGGCGTGCCCTGCCCTAGCCCTCTTTCTGTGTGCTGTCAGCCCCAGGAGCAGCTTGGGAGGAAGAGAGGCACGGGGGAAGGCAGGAGGCTGCGAGGCAACGGTGCCTGCGAGCCGGGCCCAGGTCCGGCCCGGGCAGGCCTGGCAGTGCTTTGAGCTGGGCCAGCACCCTGGAAGCAGGGCTGGGGCCTCTGCTCCATCCTCCGGGTGGGGGAGCTGGCGCCTGACCGTGCCCCCCTTCCAAGCAGCAGCTCCTGGAGAAGAAAGACGAGGCATCGTGAGGAGCGACGGGCTGAAGAGAGGAGTGGGGCGAGAGAAGGAAGCTCTGGACAAAGGGGACCTCCCTGTTAGCGGGGCTGCGGTCGCACGAGACCGTTGCCGGCACTTCTGGTGCCCTGGCCGGCGCTGCGCTGGGTGACCTCCCTGTAAGCAGGGCTCGGGTCTCTGGTCTTTTGCCACCTTGCCCCACGGTTTGGCTGCCCGGAGAGAAGGGCGGCCCTGTCAGGAGAGTGAGCGGCGCTGTCTCCGCGCCGAGGGGGAAATGGGGCTCTCCGGACCCCACGCCCGCCCTGTAAGCAGGGGAGGGCCGTTTCCCCGGCCCCGGCGGCTTTCTGGCTGCTGGCGGCCTGGCCAGCGTGACCCCCTGGAGTCGGGGCGTGTCACGGCATTTGTCCCTTGGCCACCGTGAAGCCCCGTGGCACGTTGAGTCGCTGTGGCCTGCGTGCGTCCTGGGGGGCAGGTCTGGGGCTCTGCTCTCCTGCTCGTGGGAAGGGATGGCTCCCCAGACACTGGCTGCACAGAGCTCGCTCTCTCTTCCGGGAAGTTTTGTTTGTCCCTGTGTGTGTGTGTGTGTGTGTGTGTGTGTGTGTGTGTGTGCCTGCCTGTGTCTGTGTCTCTGTCTGTGGGTGTGAGTGAGCGAGCGAATGAGCTTCTCGTTTAGGCCCCTGTTGAAATCACTGCAGCGTACTTAGCTTAAACTTCCCGGGAGGGAAAGAAGGGCTCTGTGCAGCAACAGGGGGTCGGTCCCCTCTGAGCCCGCGAGCGGAGGGCGAGTCCCGGCTTGCCCCTCCTTGCCCCTCCTTTCGAAGGAGAGAGCGAAGCCCCGTGGCCGTAGCGCGGCCAGCGTGCGACCCGCCTGTGTTCAGGGCCCGGGTCTCTGCCTGGGTGGCCGCTTGTCCTGGCTGGCGACCTGCCAGCGTGCCCGCCCTGTACTCGGGGCGAGTGCCACGAGCCGTGGAGCCCTCTGTCCCCAGGAGCCGCTCGGGCCGCCCTGTAATCAGGGCTGGGCGGGCTGCCTGCGGTGGGCAGCCAGGCAGAGGCTGCCTTGTAAGTCCGGGGCTGGCCAGTGACCTGCAGGCCCGGGCACTCTGCAGTGCCGGCAGCGGCTCGAGCCCCCTGTAAGCAGGGGCGCAGCTTCCTTGGCCGCCGCTTTTGTGTGCCCAGCTCCCCTTTGTCCAGAGTTCCCGACTCCGAGCCCAGCTCCAGCGCCGGCCGGCACTGCACGCGTGGCAGCCCCGGAGCGTCGATTGGGTGAGAAAAGCCGATCTGTGAGGTTTTTTTTTGGGGGGGGGGGGGGGGGGGAGTGGTGGTGTTAGGTTATACGGGGTTGCGGGTGGGAGGGCGTCTGGGATTCGGGCGGTGCTGTTGGCGAGCTCTGTCCGGGGGCCGGCGTCCCTCTCAGACCTGACGGCGTCCTTCTGCCATTACAGGAGCTGGCGGAGAAGAAGGAAGAGCCAAACATCGCGTGGGGAAAGACCTTCAAAGGCAAGAGAGAGCGGGGGGAGGAGCGGAGGAAGTCTGGGCAACAAGTGGAGGCAAAAGAAGGGCGCTCTGGGCAACAGGACCACCCTGTCACTGGGCTCTGGTCGCGCAAGGGTGTCACCAGGACCTTTGGTGCCCTGGCCGGCTTTGTGCCCTGGCCGGCTTTGTGCCGGGTGATCTCCCTGTAAGCGGGGCTCGGGTCTTTGTTTTTTTGCCGGCCTTTTGCCACGTTGCCCCATGGTTCGGCTGCCCGGGCAGGTGGCAAGCGTCTGAGGGGGGTGAGCAGCACCGTCTCCGCAGCCGAGGCGGGAAGCGGGGCTCCTAAAGCCCACCGCGGTGGTGAGCTGCAGTCAGGACAGCCAGCCCATAACTCGGGCGTAGATGGGAGCCTTGAAGTGCACGGGGCTCGTTGAGCGTGCCGAGCCAAGGGAGAACCCCCTGTAAGGAAGGCCGTGAGCATCCCCTGTGCTTAAGGGGAGGTGCTGGGAGGGACGAGGGACCCTCCCCTGTGAGCAGGCCGGTGTCCCTGGCCCCGGCCTTTCAGAGGCGTGGGGCTGAGACGTGCAGGGCTGGGCGTGCCCTGCCCTAGCCCTCTTTCTGTGTGCTGTCAGCCCCAGGAGCAGCTTGGGAGGAAGAGAGGCACGGGGGAAGGCAGAAGGCTGCGAGGCAACGGTGCCTGCGAGCCGGGCCCAGGTCCGGCCCGGGCAGGCCTGGCAGTGCTTTGAGCTGGGCCAGCACCCTGGAAGCAGGGCTGGGGCCTCTGCTCCATCCTCCGGGTGGGGGAGCTGGCGCCTGACCGTGCCCCCCTTCCAAGCAGCAGCTCCTGGAGAAGAAAGACGAGGCATCGTGAGGAGCGACGGGCTGAAGAGAGGAGTGGGGCGAGAGAAGGAAGCTCTGGACAAAGGGGACCTCCCTGTTAGCGGGGCTGCGGTCGCACGAGACCGTTGCCGGCACTTCTGGTACCCTGGCCGGCGCTGCGCTGGGTGACCTCCCTGTAAGCAGGGCTCGGGTCTCTGGTCTTTTGCCACCTTGCCCCACGGTTTGGCTGCCCGGAGAGAAGGGCGGCCCTGTCAGGAGAGTGAGCGGCGCTGTCTCCGCGCCGAGGGGGAAATGGGGCTCTCCGGACCCCACGCCCGCCCTGTAAGCAGGGGAGGGCCGTTTCCCCGGCCCCCGCGGCTTTCTGGCTGCTGGCGGCCTGGCCAGCGTGACCCCCTGGAGTCGGGGCGTGTCACGGCATTTGTCCCTTGGCCACCCGTGAAGCCCCGTGGCACGTTGAGTCGCTGTGGCCTGCGTGCGTCCTGGGGGGCAGGTCTGGGGCTCTGCTCTCCTGCTCGTGGGAAGGGATGGCTCCCCAGACACTGGCTGCACAGAGCTCGCTCTCTCTTCCGGGAAGTTTTGTTTGTCCCTGTGTGTGTGTGTGTGTGTGTGTGTGTGTGTGTGTGTGTGCCTGCCTGTGTCTGTGTCTCTGTCTGTGGGTGTGAGTGAGCGAGCGAATGAGCTTCTCGTTTAGGCCCCTGTTGAAATCACTGCAGCGTACTTAGCTTAAACTTCCCGGGAGGGAAAGAAGGGCTCTGTGCAGCAACAGGGGGTCGGTCCCCTCTGAGCCCGCGAGCAGAGGGCGAGTCCCGGCTTGCCCCTCCTTGCCCCTCCTTTCGAAGGAGAGAGCGAAGCCCCGTGGCCGTAGCGCGGCCAGCGTGCGACCCGCCTGTGTTCAGGGCCCGGGTCTCTGCCTGGGTGGCCGCTTGTCCTGGCTGGCGACCTGCCAGCGTGCCCGCCCTGTACTCGGGGCGAGTGCCACGAGCCGTGGAGCCCTCTGTCCCCAGGAGCCGCTCGGCCGCCCTGTAATCAGGGCTGGGCGGGCTGCCTGCGGTGGGCAGCCAGCAGAGGCTGCCTTGTAAGTCCGGGGCTGGCCAGTGACCTGCAGGCCCGGGCACTCTGCAGTGCCGGCAGCGGCTCGAGCCCCCTGTAAGCAGGGGCGCAGCTTCCTTGGCCGCCGCTTTTGTGTGCCCAGCTCCCCTTTGTCCAGAGTTCCCGACTCCGAGCCCAGCTCCAGCGCCGGCCGGCACTGCACGCGTGGCAGCCCCGGAGCGTCGATTGGGTGAGAAAAGCCGATCTGTGAGGTTTTTTTTTTGGGGGGGGGGGGGGGGGAGTGGTGGTGTTAGGTTATACGGGTTGCGGGTGGGAGGGCATCTGGGATTCGGGCGGTGCTGTGGCGAGCTCTGTCCGGGGGCCGGCGTCCCTCTCAGACCTGACGGCGTCCTTCTGCCATTACAGGAGCTGGCGGAGAAGAAGGAAGAGCCAAACATCGCGTGGGGAAAGACCTTCAAAGGCAAGAGAGAGCGGGGGGAGGAGCGGAGGAAGTCTGGGCAACAAGTGGAGGCAAAAGAAGGGCGCTCTGGGCAACAGGACCACCCTGTCACTGGGCTCTGGTCGCGCAAGGGTGTCACCAGGACCTTTGGTGCCCTGGCCGGCTTTGTGCCCTGGCCGGCTTTGTGCCGGGTGATCTCCCTGTAAGCGGGGCTCGGGTCTTTGTTTTTTTGCCGGCCTTTTGCCACGTTGCCCCATGGTTCGGCTGCCCGGGCAGGTGGCAAGCGTCTGAGGGGGGTGAGCAGCACCGTCTCCGCAGCCGAGGCGGGAAGCGGGGCTCCTAAAGCCCACCGCGGTGGTGAGCTGCAGTCAGGACGGCCAGCCCATAACTCGGGCGTAGATGGGAGCCTTGAAGTGCACGGGGCTCGTTGAGCGTGCCGAGCCAAGGGAGAACCCCCTGTAAGGAAGGCCGTGAGCATCCCCTGTGCTTAAGGGGAGGTGCTGGGAGGGACGAGGGACCCTCCCCTGTGAGCAGGCCGGTGTCCCTGGCCCCGGCCTTTCAGAGGCGTGGGGCTGAGACGTGCAGGGCTGGGCGTGCCCTGCCCTAGCCCTAGCCCTCTTTCTGTGTGCTGTCAGCCCCAGGAGCAGCTTGGGAGGAAGAGAGGCACGGGGGAAGGCAGGAGGCTGCGAGGCAACGGTGCCTGCGAGCCGGGCCCAGGTCCGGCCCGGGCAGGCCTGGCAGTGCTTTGAGCTGGGCCAGCACCCTGGAAGCAGGGCTGGGGCCTCTGCTCCATCCTCCGGGTGGGGGAGCTGGCGCCTGACCGTGCCCCCCTTCCAAGCAGCAGCTCCTGGAGAAGAAAGACGAGGCATCGTGAGGAGCGACGGGCTGAAGAGAGGAGTGGGGCGAGAGAAGGAAGCTCTGGACAAAGGGGACCTCCCTGTTAGCGGGGCTGCGGTCGCACGAGACCGTTGCCGGCACTTCTGGTGCCCTGGCCGGCGCTGCGCTGGGTGACCTCCCTGTAAGCAGGGCTCGGGTCTCTGGTCTTTTGCCACCTTGCCCCACGGTTTGGCTGCCCGGAGAGAAGGGCGGCCCTGTCAGGAGAGTGAGCGGCGCTGTCTCCGCGCCGAGGGGGAAATGGGGCTCTCCGGACCCCACGCCCGCCCTGTAAGCAGGGGAGGGCCGTTTCCCCGGCCCCGGCGGCTTTCTGGCTGCTGGCGGCCTGGCCAGCGTGACCCCCTGGAGTCGGGGCGTGTCACGGCATTTGTCCCTTGGCCACCCGTGAAGCCCCGTGGCACGTTGAGTCGCTGTGGCCTGCGTGCGTCCTGGGGGGCAGGTCTGGGGCTCTGCTCTCCTGCTCGTGGGAAGGGATGGCTCCCCAGACACTGGCTGCACAGAGCTCGCTCTCTCTTCCGGGAAGTTTTGTTTGTCCCTGTGTGTGTGTGTGTGTGTGTGTGTGTGTGTGTGTGTGTGTGCCTGCCTGTGTCTGTGTCTCTGTCTGTGGGTGTGAGTGAGCGAGCGAATGAGCTTCTCGTTTAGGCCCCTGTTGAAATCACTGCAGCGTACTTAGCTTAAACTTCCCGGGAGGGAAAGAAGGGCTCTGTGCAGCAACAGGGGGTCGGTCCCCTCTGAGCCCGCGAGCGGAGGGCGAGTCCCGGCTTGCCCCTCCTTGCCCCTCCTTTCGAAGGAGAGAGCGAAGCCCCGTGGCCGTAGCGCGGCCAGCGTGCGACCCGCCTGTGTTCAGGGCCCGGGTCTCTGCCTGGGTGGCCGCTTGTCCTGGCTGGCGACCTGCCAGCGTGCCCGCCCTGTACTCGGGGCGAGTGCCACGAGCCGTGGAGCCCTCTGTCCCCAGGAGCCGCTCGGCCGCCCTGTAATCAGGGCTGGGCGGGCTGCCTGCGGTGGGCAGCCAGCAGAGGCTGCCTTGTAAGTCCGGGGCTGGCCAGTGACCTGCAGGCCCGGGCACTCTGCAGTGCCGGCAGCGGCTCGAGCCCCCTGTAAGCAGGGGCGCAGCTTCCTTGGCCGCCGCTTTTGTGTGCCCAGCTCCCCTTTGTCCAGAGTTCCCGACTCCGAGCCCAGCTCCAGCGCCGGCCGGCACTGCACGCGTGGCAGCCCCGGAGCGTCGATTGGGTGAGAAAAGCCGATCTGTGAGGTTTTTTTTGGGGGGGGGGGGGGGGGGGAGTGGTGGTGTTAGGTTATACGGGGTTGCGGGTGGGAGGGCGTCTGGGATTCGGGCGGTGCTGTGGCGAGCTCTGTCCGGGGGCCGGCGTCCCTCTCAGACCTGACGGCGTCCTTCTGCCATTACAGGAGCTGGCGGAGAAGAAGGAAGAGCCAAACATCGCGTGGGGAAAGACCTTCAAAGGCAAGAGAGAGCGGGGGGAGGAGCGGAGGAAGTCTGGGCAACAAGTGGAGGCAAAAGAAGGGCGCTCTGGGCAACAGGACCACCCTGTCACTGGGCTCTGGTCGCGCAAGGGTGTCACCAGGACCTTTGGTGCCCTGGCCGGCTTTGTGCCCTGGCCGGCTTTGTGCCGGGTGATCTCCCTGTAAGCGGGGCTCGGGTCTTTGTTTTTTTGCCGGCCTTTTGCCACGTTGCCCCATGGTTCGGCTGCCCGGGCAGGTGGCAAGCGTCTGAGGGGGGTGAGCAGCACCGTCTCCGCAGCCGAGGCGGGAAGCGGGGCTCCTAAAGCCCACCGCGGTGGTGAGCTGCAGTCAGGACGGCCAGCCCATAACTCGGGCGTAGATGGGAGCCTTGAAGTGCACGGGGCTCGTTGAGCGTGCCGAGCCAAGGGAGAACCCCCTGTAAGGAAGGCCGTGAGCATCCCCTGTGCTTAAGGGGAGGTGCTGGGAGGGACGAGGGACCCTCCCCTGTGAGCAGGCCGGTGTCCCTGGCCCCGGCCTTTCAGAGGCGTGGGGCTGAGACGTGCAGGGCTGGGCGTGCCCTGCCCTAGCCCTAGCCCTCTTTCTGTGTGCTGTCAGCCCCAGGAGCAGCTTGGGAGGAAGAGAGGCACGGGGGAAGGCAGGAGGCTGCGAGGCAACGGTGCCTGCGAGCCGGGCCCAGGTCCGGCCCGGGCAGGCCTGGCAGTGCTTTGAGCTGGGCCAGCACCCTGGAAGCAGGGCTGGGGCCTCTGCTCCATCCTCCGGGTGGGGGAGCTGGCGCCTGACCGTGCCCCCCTTCCAAGCAGCAGCTCCTGGAGAAGAAAGACGAGGCATCGTGAGGAGCGACGGGCTGAAGAGAGGAGTGGGGCGAGAGAAGGAAGCTCTGGACAAAGGGGACCTCCCTGTTAGCGGGGCTGCGGTCGCACGAGACCGTTGCCGGCACTTCTGGTGCCCTGGCCGGCGCTGCGCTGGGTGACCTCCCTGTAAGCAGGGCTCGGGTCTCTGGTCTTTTGCCACCTTGCCCCACGGTTTGGCTGCCCGGAGAGAAGGGCGGCCCTGTCAGGAGAGTGAGCGGCGCTGTCTCCGCGCCGAGGGGGAAATGGGGCTCTCCGGACCCCACGCCCGCCCTGTAAGCAGGGGAGGGCCGTTTCCCCGGCCCCGGCGGCTTTCTGGCTGCTGGCGGCCTGGCCAGCGTGACCCCCTGGAGTCGGGGCGTGTCACGGCATTTGTCCCTTGGCCACCCGTGAAGCCCCGTGGCACGTTGAGTCGCTGTGGCCTGCGTGCGTCCTGGGGGGCAGGTCTGGGGCTCTGCTCTCCTGCTCGTGGGAAGGGATGGCTCCCCAGACACTGGCTGCACAGAGCTCGCTCTCTCTTCCGGGAAGTTTTGTTTGTCCCTGTGTGTGTGTGTGTGTGTGTGTGTGTGTGTGTGTGTGTGCCTGCCTGTGTCTGTGTCTCTGTCTGTGGGTGTGAGTGAGCGAGCGAATGAGCTTCTCGTTTAGGCCCCTGTTGAAATCACTGCAGCGTACTTAGCTTAAACTTCCCGGGAGGGAAAGAAGGGCTCTGTGCAGCAACAGGGGGTCGGTCCCCTCTGAGCCCGCGAGCGGAGGGCGAGTCCCGGCTTGCCCCTCCTTGCCCCTCCTTTCGAAGGAGAGAGCGAAGCCCCGTGGCCGTAGCGCGGCCAGCGTGCGACCCGCCTGTGTTCAGGGCCCGGGTCTCTGCCTGGGTGGCCGCTTGTCCTGGCTGGCGACCTGCCAGCGTGCCCGCCCTGTACTCGGGGCGAGTGCCACGAGCCGTGGAGCCCTCTGTCCCCAGGAGCCGCTCGGCCGCCCTGTAATCAGGGCTGGGCGGGCTGCCTGCGGTGGGCAGCCAGCAGAGGCTGCCTTGTAAGTCCGGGGCTGGCCAGTGACCTGCAGGCCCGGGCACTCTGCAGTGCCGGCAGCGGCTCGAGCCCCCTGTAAGCAGGGGCGCAGCTTCCTTGGCCGCCGCTTTTGTGTGCCCAGCTCCCCTTTGTCCAGAGTTCCCGACTCCGAGCCCAGCTCCAGCGCCGGCCGGCACTGCACGCGTGGCAGCCCCGGAGCGTCGATTGGGTGAGAAAAGCCGATCTGTGAGGTTTTTTTTTGGGGGGGGGGGGGGGGGGAGTGGTGGTGTTAGGTTATACGGGGTTGCGGGTGGGAGGGCGTCTGGGATTCGGGCGGTGCTGTGGCGAGCTCTGTCCGGGGGCCGGCGTCCCTCTCAGACCTGACGGCGTCCTTCTGCCATTACAGGAGCTGGCGGAGAAGAAGGAAGAGCCAAACATCGCGTGGGGAAAGACCTTCAAAGGCAAGAGAGAGCGGGGGGAGGAGCGGAGGAAGTCTGGGCAACAAGTGGAGGCAAAAGAAGGGCGCTCTGGGCAACAGGACCACCCTGTCACTGGGCTCTGGTCGCGCAAGGGTGTCACCAGGACCTTTGGTGCCCTGGCCGGCTTTGTGCCCTGGCCGGCTTTGTGCCGGGTGATCTCCCTGTAAGCGGGGCTCGGGTCTTTGTTTTTTTGCCGGCCTTTTGCCACGTTGCCCCATGGTTCGGCTGCCCGGGCAGGTGGCAAGCGTCTGAGGGGGGTGAGCAGCACCGTCTCCGCAGCCGAGGCGGGAAGCGGGGCTCCTAAAGCCCACCGCGGTGGTGAGCTGCAGTCAGGACGGCCAGCCCATAACTCGGGCGTAGATGGGAGCCTTGAAGTGCACGGGGCTCGTTGAGCGTGCCGAGCCAAGGGAGAACCCCCTGTAAGGAAGGCCGTGAGCATCCCCTGTGCTTAAGGGGAGGTGCTGGGAGGGACGAGGGACCCTCCCCTGTGAGCAGGCCGGTGTCCCTGGCCCCGGCCTTTCAGAGGCGTGGGGCTGAGACGTGCAGGGCTGGGCGTGCCCTGCCCTAGCCCTCTTTCTGTGTGCTGTCAGCCCCAGGAGCAGCTTGGGAGGAAGAGAGGCACGGGGGAAGGCAGGAGGCTGCGAGGCAACGGTGCCTGCGAGCCGGGCCCAGGTCCGGCCCGGGCAGGCCTGGCAGTGCTTTGAGCTGGGCCAGCACCCTGGAAGCAGGGCTGGGGCCTCTGCTCCATCCTCCGGGTGGGGGAGCTGGCGCCTGACCGTGCCCCCCTTCCAAGCAGCAGCTCCTGGAGAAGAAAGACGAGGCATCGTGAGGAGCGACGGGCTGAAGAGAGGAGTGGGGCGAGAGAAGGAAGCTCTGGACAAAGGGGACCTCCCTGTTAGCGGGGCTGCGGTCGCACGAGACCGTTGCCGGCACTTCTGGTGCCCTGGCCGGCGCTGCGCTGGGTGACCTCCCTGTAAGCAGGGCTCGGGTCTCTGGTCTTTTGCCACCTTGCCCCACGGTTTGGCTGCCCGGAGAGAAGGGCGGCCCTGTCAGGAGAGTGAGCGGCGCTGTCTCCGCGCCGAGGGGGAAATGGGGCTCTCCGGACCCCACGCCCGCCCTGTAAGCAGGGGAGGGCCGTTTCCCCGGCCCCGGCGGCTTTCTGGCTGCTGGCGGCCTGGCCAGCGTGACCCCCTGGAGTCGGGGCGTGTCACGGCATTTGTCCCTTGGCCACCCGTGAAGCCCCGTGGCACGTTGAGTCGCTGTGGCCTGCGTGCGTCCTGGGGGGCAGGTCTGGGGCTCTGCTCTCCTGCTCGTGGGAAGGGATGGCTCCCCAGACACTGGCTGCACAGAGCTCGCTCTCTCTTCCGGGAAGTTTTGTTTGTCCCTGTGTGTGTGTGTGTGTGTGTGTGTGTGTGTGTGTGTGTGCCTGCCTGTGTCTGTGTCTCTGTCTGTGGGTGTGAGTGAGCGAGCGAATGAGCTTCTCGTTTAGGCCCCTGTTGAAATCACTGCAGCGTACTTAGCTTAAACTTCCCGGGAGGGAAAGAAGGGCTCTGTGCAGCAACAGGGGGTCGGTCCCCTCTGAGCCCGCGAGCGGAGGGCGAGTCCCGGCTTGCCCCTCCTTGCCCCTCCTTTCGAAGGAGAGAGCGAAGCCCCGTGGCCGTAGCGCGGCCAGCGTGCGACCCGCCTGTGTTCAGGGCCCGGGTCTCTGCCTGGGTGGCCGCTTGTCCTGGCTGGCGACCTGCCAGCGTGCCCGCCCTGTACTCGGGGCGAGTGCCACGAGCCGTGGAGCCCTCTGTCCCCAGGAGCCGCTCGGCCGCCCTGTAATCAGGGCTGGGCGGGCTGCCTGCGGCGGGCAGCCAGCAGAGGCTGCCTTGTAAGTCCGGGGCTGGCCAGTGACCTGCAGGCCCGGGCACTCTGCAGTGCCGGCAGCGGCTCGAGCCCCCTGTAAGCAGGGGCGCAGCTTCCTTGGCCGCCGCTTTTGTGTGCCCAGCTCCCCTTTGTCCAGAGTTCCCAACTCCGAGCCCAGCTCCAGCGCCGGCCGGCACTGCACGCGTGGCAGCCCCGGAGCGTCGATTGGGTGAGAAAAGCCGATCTGTGAGGTTTTTTTTTGGGGGGGGGGGGGGGGGAGTGGTGGTGTTAGGTTATACGGGGTTGCGGGTGGGAGGGCATCTGGGATTCGGGCGGTGCTGTGGCGAGCTCTGTCCGGGGGCCGGCGTCCCTCTCAGACCTGACGGCGTCCTTCTGCCATTACAGGAGCTGGCGGAGAAGAAGGAAGAGCCAAACATCGCGTGGGGAAAGACCTTCAAAGGCAAGAGAGAGCGGGGGGAGGAGCGGAGGAAGTCTGGGCAACAAGTGGAGGCAAAAGAAGGGCGCTCTGGGCAACAGGACCACCCTGTCACTGGGCTCTGGTCGCGCAAGGGTGTCACCAGGACCTTTGGTGCCCTGGCCGGCTTTGTGCCCTGGCCGGCTTTGTGCCGGGTGATCTCCCTGTAAGCGGGGCTCGGGTCTTTGTTTTTTTGCCGGCCTTTTGCCACGTTGCCCCATGGTTCGGCTGCCCGGGCAGGTGGCAAGCGTCTGAGGGGGGTGAGCAGCACCGTCTCCGCAGCCGAGGCGGGAAGCGGGGCTCCTAAAGCCCACCGCGGTGGTGAGCTGCAGTCAGGACGGCCAGCCCGTAACTCGGGCGTAGATGGGAGCCTTGAAGTGCACGGGGCTCGTTGAGCGTGCCGAGCCAAGGGAGAACCCCCTGTAAGGAAGGCCGTGAGCATCCCCTGTGCTTAAGGGGAGGTGCTGGGAGGGACGAGGGACCCTCCCCTGTGAGCAGGCCGGTGTCCCTGGCCCCGGCCTTTCAGAGGCGTGGGGCTGAGACGTGCAGGGCTGGGCGTGCCCTGCCCTAGCCCTCTTTCTGTGTGCTGTCAGCCCCAGGAGCAGCTTGGGAGGAAGAGAGGCACGGGGGAAGGCAGGAGGCTGCGAGGCAACGGTGCCTGCGAGCCGGGCCCAGGTCCGGCCCGGGCAGGCCTGGCAGTGCTTTGAGCTGGGCCAGCACCCTGGAAGCAGGGCTGGGGCCTCTGCTCCATCCTCCGGGTGGGGGAGCTGGCGCCTGACCGTGCCCCCCTTCCAAGCAGCAGCTCCTGGAGAAGAAAGACGAGGCATCGTGAGGAGCGACGGGCTGAAGAGAGGAGTGGGGCGAGAGAAGGAAGCTCTGGACAAAGGGGACCTCCCTGTTAGCGGGGCTGCGGTCGCACGAGACCGTTGCCGGCACTTCTGGTGCCCTGGCCGGCGCTGCGCTGGGTGACCTCCCTGTAAGCAGGGCTCGGGTCTCTGGTCTTTTGCCACCTTGCCCCACGGTTTGGCTGCCCGGAGAGAAGGGCGGCCCTGTCAGGAGAGTGAGCGGCGCTGTCTCCGCGCCGAGGGGGAAATGGGGCTCTCCGGACCCCACGCCCGCCCTGTAAGCAGGGGAGGGCCGTTTCCCCGGCCCCGGCGGCTTTCTGGCTGCTGGCGGCCTGGCCAGCGTGACCCCCTGGAGTCGGGGCGTGTCACGGCATTTGTCCCTTGGCCACCCGTGAAGCCCCGTGGCACGTTGAGTCGCTGTGGCCTGCGTGCGTCCTGGGGGGCAGGTCTGGGGCTCTGCTCTCCTGCTCGTGGGAAGGGATGGCTCCCCAGACACTGGCTGCACAGAGCTCGCTCTCTCTTCCGGGAAGTTTTGTTTGTCCCTGTGTGTGTGTGTGTGTGTGTGTGTGTGTGTGTGTGTGTGCCTGCCTGTGTCTGTGTCTCTGTCTGTGGGTGTGAGTGAGCGAGCGAATGAGCTTCTCGTTTAGGCCCCTGTTGAAATCACTGCAGCGTACTTAGCTTAAACTTCCCGGGAGGGAAAGAAGGGCTCTGTGCAGCAACAGGGGGTCGGTCCCCTCTGAGCCCGCGAGCGGAGGGCGAGTCCCGGCTTGCCCCTCCTTGCCCCTCCTTTCGAAGGAGAGAGCGAAGCCCCGTGGCCGTAGCGCGGCCAGCGTGCGACCCGCCTGTGTTCAGGGCCCGGGTCTCTGCCTGGGTGGCCGCTTGTCCTGGCTGGCGACCTGCCAGCGTGCCCGCCCTGTACTCGGGGCGAGTGCCACGAGCCGTGGAGCCCTCTGTCCCCAGGAGCCGCTCGGCCGCCCTGTAATCAGGGCTGGGCGGGCTGCCTGCGGTGGGCAGCCAGCAGAGGCTGCCTTGTAAGTCCGGGGCTGGCCAGTGACCTGCAGGCCCGGGCACTCTGCAGTGCCGGCAGCGGCTCGAGCCCCCTGTAAGCAGGGGCGCAGCTTCCTTGGCCGCCGCTTTTGTGTGCCCAGCTCCCCTTTGTCCAGAGTTCCCGACTCCGAGCCCAGCTCCAGCGCCGGCCGGCACTGCACGCGTGGCAGCCCCGGAGCGTCGATTGGGTGAGAAAAGCCGATCTGTGAGGTTTTTTTTTGGGGGGGGGGGGGGGGGGAGTGGTGGTGTTAGGTTATACGGGGTTGCGGGTGGGAGGGCGTCTGGGATTCGGGCGGTGCTGTGGCGAGCTCTGTCCGGGGGCCGGCGTCCCTCTCAGACCTGACGGCGTCCTTCTGCCATTACAGGAGCTGGCGGAGAAGAAGGAAGAGCCAAACATCGCGTGGGGAAAGACCTTCAAAGGCAAGAGAGAGCGGGGGGAGGAGCGGAGGAAGTCTGGGCAACAAGTGGAGGCAAAAGAAGGGCGCTCTGGGCAACAGGACCACCCTGTCACTGGGCTCTGGTCGCGCAAGGGTGTCACCAGGACCTTTGGTGCCCTGGCCGGCTTTGTGCCCTGGCCGGCTTTGTGCCGGGTGATCTCCCTGTAAGCGGGGCTCGGGTCTTTGTTTTTTTGCCGGCCTTTTGCCACGTTGCCCCATGGTTCGGCTGCCCGGGCAGGTGGCAAGCGTCTGAGGGGGGTGAGCAGCACCGTCTCCGCAGCCGAGGCGGGAAGCGGGGCTCCTAAAGCCCACCGCGGTGGTGAGCTGCAGTCAGGACGGCCAGCCCATAACTCGGGCGTAGATGGGAGCCTTGAAGTGCACGGGGCTCGTTGAGCGTGCCGAGCCAAGGGAGAACCCCCTGTAAGGAAGGCCGTGAGCATCCCCTGTGCTTAAGGGGAGGTGCTGGGAGGGACGAGGGACCCTCCCCTGTGAGCAGGCCGGTGTCCCTGGCCCCGGCCTTTCAGAGGCGTGGGGCTGAGACGTGCAGGGCTGGGCGTGCCCTGCCCTAGCCCTCTTTCTGTGTGCTGTCAGCCCCAGGAGCAGCTTGGGAGGAAGAGAGGCACGGGGGAAGGCAGGAGGCTGCGAGGCAACGGTGCCTGCGAGCCGGGCCCAGGTCCGGCCCGGGCAGGCCTGGCAGTGCTTTGAGCTGGGCCAGCACCCTGGAAGCAGGGCTGGGGCCTCTGCTCCATCCTCCGGGTGGGGGAGCTGGCGCCTGACCGTGCCCCCCTTCCAAGCAGCAGCTCCTGGAGAAGAAAGACGAGGCATCGTGAGGAGCGACGGGCTGAAGAGAGGAGTGGGGCGAGAGAAGGAAGCTCTGGACAAAGGGGACCTCCCTGTTAGCGGGGCTGCGGTCGCACGAGACCGTTGCCGGCACTTCTGGTGCCCTGGCCGGCGCTGCGCTGGGTGACCTCCCTGTAAGCAGGGCTCGGGTCTCTGGTCTTTTGCCACCTTGCCCCACGGTTTGGCTGCCCGGAGAGAAGGGCGGCCCTGTCAGGAGAGTGAGCGGCGCTGTCTCCGCGCCGAGGGGGAAATGGGGCTCTCCGGACCCCACGCCCGCCCTGTAAGCAGGGGAGGGCCGTTTCCCCGGCCCCGGCGGCTTTCTGGCTGCTGGCGGCCTGGCCAGCGTGACCCCCTGGAGTCGGGGCGTGTCACGGCATTTGTCCCTTGGCCACCCGTGAAGCCCCGTGGCACGTTGAGTCGCTGTGGCCTGCGTGCGTCCTGGGGGGCAGGTCTGGGGCTCTGCTCTCCTGCTCGTGGGAAGGGATGGCTCCCCAGACACTGGCTGCACAGAGCTCGCTCTCTCTTCCGGGAAGTTTTGTTTGTCCCTGTGTGTGTGTGTGTGTGTGTGTGTGTGTGTGTGTGTGTGCCTGCCTGTGTCTGTGTCTCTGTCTGTGGGTGTGAGTGAGCGAGCGAATGAGCTTCTCGTTTAGGCCCCTGTTGAAATCACTGCAGCGTACTTAGCTTAAACTTCCCGGGAGGGAAAGAAGGGCTCTGTGCAGCAACAGGGGGTCGGTCCCCTCTGAGCCCGCGAGCGGAGGGCGAGTCCCGGCTTGCCCCTCCTTGCCCCTCCTTTCGAAGGAGAGAGCGAAGCCCCGTGGCCGTAGCGCGGCCAGCGTGCGACCCGCCTGTGTTCAGGGCCCGGGTCTCTGCCTGGGTGGCCGCTTGTCCTGGCTGGCGACCTGCCAGCGTGCCCGCCCTGTACTCGGGGCGAGTGCCACGAGCCGTGGAGCCCTCTGTCCCCAGGAGCCGCTCGGCCGCCCTGTAATCAGGGCTGGGCGGGCTGCCTGCGGTGGGCAGCCAGCAGAGGCTGCCTTGTAAGTCCGGGGCTGGCCAGTGACCTGCAGGCCCGGGCACTCTGCAGTGCCGGCAGCGGCTCGAGCCCCCTGTAAGCAGGGGCGCAGCTTCCTTGGCCGCCGCTTTTGTGTGCCCAGCTCCCCTTTGTCCAGAGTTCCCGACTCCGAGCCCAGCTCCAGCGCCGGCCGGCACTGCACGCGTGGCAGCCCCGGAGCGTCGATTGGGTGAGAAAAGCCGATCTGTGAGGTTTTTTTTTGGGGGGGGGGGGGGGGGGAGTGGTGGTGTTAGGTTATACGGGGTTGCGGGTGGGAGGGCGTCTGGGATTCGGGCGGTGCTGTGGCGAGCTCTGTCCGGGGGCCGGCGTCCCTCTCAGACCTGACGGCGTCCTTCTGCCATTACAGGAGCTGGCGGAGAAGAAGGAAGAGCCAAACATCGCGTGGGGAAAGACCTTCAAAGGCAAGAGAGAGCGGGGGGAGGAGCGGAGGAAGTCTGGGCAACAAGTGGAGGCAAAAGAAGGGCGCTCTGGGCAACAGGACCACCCTGTCACTGGGCTCTGGTCGCGCAAGGGTGTCACCAGGACCTTTGGTGCCCTGGCCGGCTTTGTGCCCTGGCCGGCTTTGTGCCGGGTGATCTCCCTGTAAGCGGGGCTCGGGTCTTTGTTTTTTTGCCGGCCTTTTGCCACGTTGCCCCATGGTTCGGCTGCCCGGGCAGGTGGCAAGCGTCTGAGGGGGGTGAGCAGCACCGTCTCCGCAGCCGAGGCGGGAAGCGGGGCTCCTAAAGCCCACCGCGGTGGTGAGCTGCAGTCAGGACGGCCAGCCCATAACTCGGGCGTAGATGGGAGCCTTGAAGTGCACGGGGCTCGTTGAGCGTGCCGAGCCAAGGGAGAACCCCCTGTAAGGAAGGCCGTGAGCATCCCCTGTGCTTAAGGGGAGGTGCTGGGAGGGACGAGGGACCCTCCCCTGTGAGCAGGCCGGTGTCCCTGGCCCCGGCCTTTCAGAGGCGTGGGGCTGAGACGTGCAGGGCTGGGCGTGCCCTGCCCTAGCCCTAGCCCTCTTTCTGTGTGCTGTCAGCCCCAGGAGCAGCTTGGGAGGAAGAGAGGCACGGGGGAAGGCAGGAGGCTGCGAGGCAACGGTGCCTGCGAGCCGGGCCCAGGTCCGGCCCGGGCAGGCCTGGCAGTGCTTTGAGCTGGGCCAGCACCCTGGA
Source organism: Strix uralensis (assembly GCF_047716275.1). Lineage (NCBI taxonomy): Eukaryota > Metazoa > Chordata > Aves > Strigiformes > Strigidae > Strix > Strix uralensis. The sequence goes on from NC_133976.1 coordinate 90,077,641, forward strand.
AGCAGGGCTGGGGCCTCTGCTCCATCCTCCGGGTGGGGGAGCTGGCGCCTGACCGTGCCCCCCTTCCAAGCAGCAGCTCCTGGAGAAGAAAGACGAGGCATCGTGAGGAGCGACGGGCTGAAGAGAGGAGTGGGGCGAGAGAAGGAAGCTCTGGACAAAGGGGACCTCCCTGTTAGCGGGGCTGCGGTCGCACGAGACCGTTGCCGGCACTTCTGGTGCCCTGGCCGGCGCTGCGCTGGGTGACCTCCCTGTAAGCAGGGCTCGGGTCTCTGGTCTTTTGCCACCTTGCCCCACGGTTTGGCTGCCCGGAGAGAAGGGCGGCCCTGTCAGGAGAGTGAGCGGCGCTGTCTCCGCGCCGAGGGGGAAATGGGGCTCTCCGGACCCCACGCCCGCCCTGTAAGCAGGGGAGGGCCGTTTCCCCGGCCCCGGCGGCTTTCTGGCTGCTGGCGGCCTGGCCAGCGTGACCCCCTGGAGTCGGGGCGTGTCACGGCATTTGTCCCTTGGCCACCCGTGAAGCCCCGTGGCACGTTGAGTCGCTGTGGCCTGCGTGCGTCCTGGGGGGCAGGTCTGGGGCTCTGCTCTCCTGCTCGTGGGAAGGGATGGCTCCCCAGACACTGGCTGCACAGAGCTCGCTCTCTCTTCCGGGAAGTTTTGTTTGTCCCTGTGTGTGTGTGTGTGTGTGTGTGTGTGTGTGTGTGTGTGCCTGCCTGTGTCTGTGTCTCTGTCTGTGGGTGTGAGTGAGCGAGCGAATGAGCTTCTCGTTTAGGCCCCTGTTGAAATCACTGCAGCGTACTTAGCTTAAACTTCCCGGGAGGGAAAGAAGGGCTCTGTGCAGCAACAGGGGGTCGGTCCCCTCTGAGCCCGCGAGCGGAGGGCGAGTCCCGGCTTGCCCCTCCTTGCCCCTCCTTTCGAAGGAGAGAGCGAAGCCCCGTGGCCGTAGCGCGGCCAGCGTGCGACCCGCCTGTGTTCAGGGCCCGGGTCTCTGCCTGGGTGGCCGCTTGTCCTGGCTGGCGACCTGCCAGCGTGCCCGCCCTGTACTCGGGGCGAGTGCCACGAGCCGTGGAGCCCTCTGTCCCCAGGAGCCGCTCGGCCGCCCTGTAATCAGGGCTGGGCGGGCTGCCTGCGGTGGGCAGCCAGCAGAGGCTGCCTTGTAAGTCCGGGGCTGGCCAGTGACCTGCAGGCCCGGGCACTCTGCAGTGCCGGCAGCGGCTCGAGCCCCCTGTAAGCAGGGGCGCAGCTTCCTTGGCCGCCGCTTTTGTGTGCCCAGCTCCCCTTTGTCCAGAGTTCCCAACTCCGAGCCCAGCTCCAGCGCCGGCCGGCACTGCACGCGTGGCAGCCCCGGAGCGTCGATTGGGTGAGAAAAGCCGATCTGTGAGGTTTTTTTTTGGGGGGGGGGGGGGGGGGAGTGGTGGTGTTAGGTTATACGGGGTTGCGGGTGGGAGGGCGTCTGGGATTCGGGCGGTGCTGTGGCGAGCTCTGTCCGGGGGCCGGCGTCCCTCTCAGACCTGACGGCGTCCTTCTGCCATTACAGGAGCTGGCGGAGAAGAAGGAAGAGCCAAACATCGCGTGGGGAAAGACCTTCAAAGGCAAGAGAGAGCGGGGGGAGGAGCGGAGGAAGTCTGGGCAACAAGTGGAGGCAAAAGAAGGGCGCTCTGGGCAACAGGACCACCCTGTCACTGGGCTCTGGTCGCGCAAGGGTGTCACCAGGACCTTTGGTGCCCTGGCCGGCTTTGTGCCCTGGCCGGCTTTGTGCCGGGTGATCTCCCTGTAAGCGGGGCTCGGGTCTTTGTTTTTTTGCCGGCCTTTTGCCACGTTGCCCCATGGTTCGGCTGCCCGGGCAGGTGGCAAGCGTCTGAGGGGGGTGAGCAGCACCGTCTCCGCAGCCGAGGCGGGAAGCGGGGCTCCTAAAGCCCACCGCGGTGGTGAGCTGCAGTCAGGACGGCCAGCCCATAACTCGGGCGTAGATGGGAGCCTTGAAGTGCACGGGGCTCGTTGAGCGTGCCGAGCCAAGGGAGAACCCCCTGTAAGGAAGGCCGTGAGCATCCCCTGTGCTTAAGGGGAGGTGCTGGGAGGGACGAGGGACCCTCCCCTGTGAGCAGGCCGGTGTCCCTGGCCCCGGCCTTTCAGAGGCGTGGGGCTGAGACGTGCAGGGCTGGGCGTGCCCTGCCCTAGCCCTCTTTCTGTGTGCTGTCAGCCCCAGGAGCAGCTTGGGAGGAAGAGAGGCACGGGGGAAGGCAGGAGGCTGCGAGGCAACGGTGCCTGCGAGCCGGGCCCAGGTCCGGCCCGGGCAGGCCTGGCAGTGCTTTGAGCTGGGCCAGCACCCTGGAAGCAGGGCTGGGGCCTCTGCTCCATCCTCCGGGTGGGGGAGCTGGCGCCTGACCGTGCCCCCCTTCCAAGCAGCAGCTCCTGGAGAAGAAAGACGAGGCATCGTGAGGAGCGACGGGCTGAAGAGAGGAGTGGGGCGAGAGAAGGAAGCTCTGGACAAAGGGGACCTCCCTGTTAGCGGGGCTGCGGTCGCACGAGACCGTTGCCGGCACTTCTGGTGCCCTGGCCGGCGCTGCGCTGGGTGACCTCCCTGTAAGCAGGGCTCGGGTCTCTGGTCTTTTGCCACCTTGCCCCACGGTTTGGCTGCCCGGAGAGAAGGGCGGCCCTGTCAGGAGAGTGAGCGGCGCTGTCTCCGCGCCGAGGGGGAAATGGGGCTCTCCGGACCCCACGCCCGCCCTGTAAGCAGGGGAGGGCCGTTTCCCCGGCCCCGGCGGCTTTCTGGCTGCTGGCGGCCTGGCCAGCGTGACCCCCTGGAGTCGGGGCGTGTCACGGCATTTGTCCCTTGGCCACCCGTGAAGCCCCGTGGCACGTTGAGTCGCTGTGGCCTGCGTGCGTCCTGGGGGGCAGGTCTGGGGCTCTGCTCTCCTGCTCGTGGGAAGGGATGGCTCCCCAGACACTGGCTGCACAGAGCTCGCTCTCTCTTCCGGGAAGTTTTGTTTGTCCCTGTGTGTGTGTGTGTGTGTGTGTGTGTGTGTGTGTGTGTGCCTGCCTGTGTCTGTGTCTCTGTCTGTGGGTGTGAGTGAGCGAGCGAATGAGCTTCTCGTTTAGGCCCCTGTTGAAATCACTGCAGCGTACTTAGCTTAAACTTCCCGGGAGGGAAAGAAGGGCTCTGTGCAGCAACAGGGGGTCGGTCCCCTCTGAGCCCGCGAGCGGAGGGCGAGTCCCGGCTTGCCCCTCCTTGCCCCTCCTTTCGAAGGAGAGAGCGAAGCCCCGTGGCCGTAGCGCGGCCAGCGTGCGACCCGCCTGTGTTCAGGGCCCGGGTCTCTGCCTGGGTGGCCGCTTGTCCTGGCTGGCGACCTGCCAGCGTGCCCGCCCTGTACTCGGGGCGAGTGCCACGAGCCGTGGAGCCCTCTGTCCCCAGGAGCCGCTCGGCCGCCCTGTAATCAGGGCTGGGCGGGCTGCCTGCGGCGGGCAGCCAGCAGAGGCTGCCTTGTAAGTCCGGGGCTGGCCAGTGACCTGCAGGCCCGGGCACTCTGCAGTGCCGGCAGCGGCTCGAGCCCCCTGTAAGCAGGGGCGCAGCTTCCTTGGCCGCCGCTTTTGTGTGCCCAGCTCCCCTTTGTCCAGAGTTCCCAACTCCGAGCCCAGCTCCAGCGCCGGCCGGCACTGCACGCGTGGCAGCCCCGGAGCGTCGATTGGGTGAGAAAAGCCGATCTGTGAGGTTTTTTTTTGGGGGGGGGGGGGGGGAGTGGTGGTGTTAGGTTATACGGGGTTGCGGGTGGGAGGGCATCTGGGATTCGGGCGGTGCTGTGGCGAGCTCTGTCCGGGGGCCGGCGTCCCTCTCAGACCTGACGGCGTCCTTCTGCCATTACAGGAGCTGGCGGAGAAGAAGGAAGAGCCAAACATCGCGTGGGGAAAGACCTTCAAAGGCAAGAGAGAGCGGGGGGAGGAGCGGAGGAAGTCTGGGCAACAAGTGGAGGCAAAAGAAGGGCGCTCTGGGCAACAGGACCACCCTGTCACTGGGCTCTGGTCGCGCAAGGGTGTCACCAGGACCTTTGGTGCCCTGGCCGGCTTTGTGCCCTGGCCGGCTTTGTGCCGGGTGATCTCCCTGTAAGCGGGGCTCGGGTCTTTGTTTTTTTGCCGGCCTTTTGCCACGTTGCCCCATGGTTCGGCTGCCCGGGCAGGTGGCAAGCGTCTGAGGGGGGTGAGCAGCACCGTCTCCGCAGCCGAGGCGGGAAGCGGGGCTCCTAAAGCCCACCGCGGTGGTGAGCTGCAGTCAGGACGGCCAGCCCATAACTCGGGCGTAGATGGGAGCCTTGAAGTGCACGGGGCTCGTTGAGCGTGCCGAGCCAAGGGAGAACCCCCTGTAAGGAAGGCCGTGAGCATCCCCTGTGCTTAAGGGGAGGTGCTGGGAGGGACGAGGGACCCTCCCCTGTGAGCAGGCCGGTGTCCCTGGCCCCGGCCTTTCAGAGGCGTGGGGCTGAGACGTGCAGGGCTGGGCGTGCCCTGCCCTAGCCCTAGCCCTCTTTCTGTGTGCTGTCAGCCCCAGGAGCAGCTTGGGAGGAAGAGAGGCACGGGGGAAGGCAGGAGGCTGCGAGGCAACGGTGCCTGCGAGCCGGGCCCAGGTCCGGCCCGGGCAGGCCTGGCAGTGCTTTGAGCTGGGCCAGCACCCTGGAAGCAGGGCTGGGGCCTCTGCTCCATCCTCCGGGTGGGGGAGCTGGCGCCTGACCGTGCCCCCCTTCCAAGCAGCAGCTCCTGGAGAAGAAAGACGAGGCATCGTGAGGAGCGACGGGCTGAAGAGAGGAGTGGGGCGAGAGAAGGAAGCTCTGGACAAAGGGGACCTCCCTGTTAGCGGGGCTGCGGTCGCACGAGACCGTTGCCGGCACTTCTGGTGCCCTGGCCGGCGCTGCGCTGGGTGACCTCCCTGTAAGCAGGGCTCGGGTCTCTGGTCTTTTGCCACCTTGCCCCACGGTTTGGCTGCCCGGAGAGAAGGGCGGCCCTGTCAGGAGAGTGAGCGGCGCTGTCTCCGCGCCGAGGGGGAAATGGGGCTCTCCGGACCCCACGCCCGCCCTGTAAGCAGGGGAGGGCCGTTTCCCCGGCCCCGGCGGCTTTCTGGCTGCTGGCGGCCTGGCCAGCGTGACCCCCTGGAGTCGGGGCGTGTCACGGCATTTGTCCCTTGGCCACCCGTGAAGCCCCGTGGCACGTTGAGTCGCTGTGGCCTGCGTGCGTCCTGGGGGGCAGGTCTGGGGCTCTGCTCTCCTGCTCGTGGGAAGGGATGGCTCCCCAGACACTGGCTGCACAGAGCTCGCTCTCTCTCCCGGGAAGTTTTGTTTGTCCCTGTGTGTGTGTGTGTGTGTGTGTGTGTGTGTGTGTGCCTGCCTGTGTCTGTGTCTCTGTCTGTGGGTGTGAGTGAGCGAGCGAATGAGCTTCTCGTTTAGGCCCCTGTTGAAATCACTGCAGCGTACTTAGCTTAAACTTCCCGGGAGGGAAAGAAGGGCTCTGTGCAGCAACAGGGGGTCGGTCCCCTCTGAGCCCGCGAGCGGAGGGCGAGTCCCGGCTTGCCCCTCCTTGCCCCTCCTTTCGAAGGAGAGAGCGAAGCCCCGTGGCCGTAGCGCGGCCAGCGTGCGACCCGCCTGTGTTCAGGGCCCGGGTCTCTGCCTGGGTGGCCGCCTGTCCTGGCTGGCGACCTGCCAGCGTGCCCGCCCTGTACTCGGGGCGAGTGCCACGAGCCGTGGAGCCCTCTGTCCCCAGGAGCCGCTCGGCCGCCCTGTAATCAGGGCTGGGCGGGCTGCCTGCGGTGGGCAGCCAGCAGAGGCTGCCCTGTAAGTCCGGGGCTGGCCAGTGACCTGCAGGCCCGGGCACTCTGCAGTGCCGGCAGCGGCTCGAGCCCCCTGTAAGCAGGGGCGCAGCTTCCTTGGCCGCCGCTTTTGTGTGCCCAGCTCCCCTTTGTCCAGAGTTCCCGACTCCGAGCCCAGCTCCAGCGCCGGCCGGCACTGCACGCGTGGCAGCCCCGGAGCGTCGATTGGGTGAGAAAAGGCGATCTGTGAGGTTTTTTTTGGGGGGGGAGGCGGGGGGTGGTGGTGTTAGGTTATACGGGGTTGCGGGTGGGAGGGCGTCTGGGATTCAGGTGGTGCTGTGGCGAGCTCTGTCCGGGGGCCGGCGTCCCTCTCAGACCCGACGGCGTCCTTCTGCCATTGCAGCAGCTGGTGGTGAACAAGGAAGAGACGACCATCGCGTGCAGAAGGACCTGCAAAGGTAAGAGCGAGCGGGGGGATGAGCGGCAGCGGGCTGCCGAAGAAGCGAGAGAAAGCAGTCCTCAAGCATCCCTGCCCCTTTGGGGATGTTTTCTGTGCCTCTCAAGCAGGTACTTGGTTCTTGGCCTTTCCCCAGAGTTGTAGAAACTGCTCCAAATCCACCTGAAGTTGACTCGACTCCCTGAAGTTGTCAGGAAACTCCTTTTTTTAGTTTGGTGTGGCCGCACCAGCTGTGCGGAGAGGGAGGGCTCTGCAGCCACCCGAAGTGTCCTTTGAGGCTGTGTGGCATGCCGGGGGAAGAGCAGTCGGGAGCAGGGATTTGGAGGTGGTTTCCCCTGTTCTGAATGCTTCTCTTTCAGCACCTGCACGGTTCTGATGTAAAAAGTGGAAGTGTTGAAGCCTGAGCAGCAGGCCCTGAGCCGAAGCTGCTAACTCAGTATGTAATCATTAGCGAGATACGTATGGAAGACGTAGCTATCTTGAATGTATATTTATCTTTCTTTGTGTGTGGATAAAACAACAGGGTCATGGAGACCGTTGTCTGTCGCTGTGGCCTGATGCGAGACCTTGCGCCTAATGCAATTAGATAAGCCGAGGAACTCCCTTAGCTTCTCCCCTGAGCCCTGGCCAGGCTCTGGGGGAATCTAATGTGAGATTGAAACCAGATATTTCCGCTCAAATCAAAGGTGCCAGCTATTCTGGCTTGCTGATTTTTGGGTATATAAGGCTGGACCCGCTCACAGTGACTTTGGAAGCCTCACCTACGGGTGGACGCACCGCGTAGGACTTCCCACTTGCCGGGAAAGGCTCTCCAAATCCTCGCTGTAACCGGGGCTGCCCAGCGCCTGCGGGTCTGGATGATGGGAACAGGTGCAAGTGGTGATGGGTCTTTCTTAATCGCTATTCCCTCTCTCTCGGGTAGTAATGATTTGATGCATTACCCTGTATTTTCCTGTTTGTTTGAGTGCACTATTCTGTGTTTTCTTACTGTATGTTTTCTGTATTATTCTGTTACATTATTTAGTTATTTCTAGTAAAAGATGCCTGCGCTTTTCACTCTGGTGTCTGAGTTTAATTGATACCCCTAATCAGCAAAACAGGGGGAGATCAGGTGGCGGTTTCCAGAGACGAGGTTGGTGGTGGGACGGTTTCGCCGTAGGAGCGATTTTATGTTGGTTTGGCTTTGGGCTGAGCTGTAGCCGGCGGGGCGCTAGTTCCTGGCAAGGGGATGGACGGGCGAGCCTTCGGGCCAGCCAGAGCCACGGCTGCGCGTGTTCCGCATGGGACGGGTGTGCAGAGCAAAGTGGGGAGGGTTTCTGAGAGCGGACAAGGTCCTGGCCCTCCCTGACTGTCTCGGCCTCCATCCTTCTGCATCTCGAGGCTGAGGAGGCCGTCAGTAACTGCAGTGTTCCCATGTCCTTCCGAGAAGCGCTGCAAACCTGCGCCTTAGGAAAGTCAAAAGAAAGCGTCACCGCCGCGAACTTGTGAGTTTGAGTGCCGCTTCCACAGCGAAGGTGTTCGTCGGAGTGGACTGGGGTCAAATTGCTGCCCAGTTGGGGGCAAAAGCAGAAAAGGTTCCTTTTGAGAAATGCAAGGTGCTGCTACCAGTAAAGGTGTAAACGATCGGCACGACCGCTTCACTTCTTAACCTTCTATTTTAATGCCGTTAAAGTTGAGACAGACCCCGGAACGTGCCTGAGCGAGCTGCCAAGAAGTGCAGCACACCCATGAGCTCCGTGAAGGAAGTGAAGCAGCAGCAGCAGCTGCCACTCCACAACCATGGAGTGTTTTCCTCCACTCCCTCCCTTTCTCCTGAACTTTCTCTAATAAAACTTGAGCGGTTCAGGAAGGGTTTGCCCTGCCTGTGCCCAAACTTGAGGCAACGGAGCCCCGTTGTGCTCATCTGCAGCTCAGAAGTTGTGTTGGCAGGTGAGTGCTGGCGAGTGGGAGTGGAGGTGGCCGGGGGCAGTATCCCCCCTCGGGGGGCAACTCTCAGAGAATGCCCGGGAACCAACGACAATCACGTGTCAGGCTAACGCTTTCTTTCCCTAAAAGGCTGCAGAGCCTGGCTGGCTTTTTTCCTTCTTTCCCGAAAGCCTTGCAGGTGTGAGTGACGGGCCGCCGCCCGAGCACCTCATGATGTCAAACGCAGTGGAGAAGTAGCTTGCACTTCCACCGGGATCAGTCTTTCTCCAAGAGTTTCTTCAGATCTCGTATGTAGCTAAAAATCCCAGGTGAAGACTCAGTTACCCTTCAGAAATACCAATTGCGATTCGTATTGCGGTAGCGCTGAGGAAACCAGTGCCACGTTCCATTTGACATGGACTCACCTACAGAGATCATCCCTGTGCTAAGTCCTTAAAGACATACATGCACGAGACCCAGACAAGGGTCGTTAAACCCTTTTGACAGCTGGGGAGCCAAGGCAGAAAGGCGCGCGTGCTGTTACTAGCGCTCCCGTGGTAAAGGTTACACTGCTCCGACCAGCTCTTCAGTATTCTCTGGTTTCTTCCTCTGCCCCTTGCAGGCGTTCGACAGTGTCCTTTATCCCTGAGGTAACCCCTCGGGTTCCCCATGTTTGTTGTATTTCTGTTTAAGTATTTTCTCAGGTTCATGCACTCGTAGTTGCCACACGCTAGTTTTGGGGTCTTTGCCCGGTTCAAAATCACATGCTCGTATGGCTTCTTGTCGTGTTACTGACAACAGTGGAGGCAGTTCAGCCTGAGCAGTGACTGTCCTCGTTAGTTGGCAGTGCTCACGATCTTCATACTATGTCTGTATTTCATTCTCTTTTGGGGAAAGAAAATAGTCAAGTTAATCAGTTTTACTGTCTGCGCATGCGCCGCGGTGGCCCCGGGAGTGGCTCCTACAGCGCGAGTTCGTGGGACTGAGGGGCAGTTCAGGCGGTTAATCCCGGTGCTGGTCGCTATAGTTACCGCAGGGGGGAGGGTGGGAACGTGGGCCGGGCTGGAGGAGCCCCAGGGGCCGGTAGTGAGGCTGCGGGCAGCGGCCCCTCCCTGTCCGGGGCGGTGCTGGAGGAGGAGCCGGTGCGAGCCGAGGGAGCAGCAGAGAGAGGGTGAGCAGGGCCGCGTGGTCGGACGCCTGGCGGCTGCCGTGTAAAGCCGCGACGGGGGGGGCCCGCGCGGTGCGGCGGGACCGACGGCAGAAGCCGCTCCGGGTCGGGGCCGGTCGGCGGCGGCGCTTCCCCGGGCCGCACTTGGCCGGGCTTCCGGGTGCGTGGGCGACGGAGGGGGGGGTGGTGTGAAGGTGAACTTCACCTCTCTTCACAGCTGAAAAATCACAACCCAAACACACCTCTTACACCCCCCACCCCCCCCCCAGTATCTCCCTCAAGTCACTGTCTCCGCCCGGACGCTATTCCAGGTTGCACCCTCCCGCTGTTCACTGTTTCCGCCCGGAACGTATTCGGGGTTGCACCTTGCAGCGGGTCACTGTTCCCGCCCGGACCCTATTCGGGTTTGCACATTGCCGCGGGTCACTGTTCTCGCCCGGACCCTATTCGGGGTTGCACCTTGCCGCGGGTCACTGTTCTCGCCCGGACCCTATTCGGGGTTGCACCTTGCCGCGGGTCACTGTTCCCGCCCGGACCCTATTCGGGGTTGCACCTTGCTGCGGGTCACTCTTCCCGCCCGGACCCTATTCGGCGTTGCACCTTGCCGCGGATCACTGTTCCCGCCCGGACCCTATTCGGGGTTGCACCTTGCCGCGGATCACTGTTTCCGCTCGGACCCTATTCGCGGTTGCACCTGCCGCGGGTCACTGTTCCCTCCCGGACCCTATTCGGGATTGCACCTGCCGCGGGTCACTGTTTATGTGCGGACCCTCTTCGGGATTGCACCTTCCCCGCGCACGTCCGTGCCGATGGTCATGCTCGGGAAGTGCCGCCCCCTCCCCCCCCCCGTGCGCGCTGTCGGCGGGTGCTCGGGGCGCAAAGCGCGGAACGGCAGCGCCGGTGCCGGTCTACGGCAATAACGGTGAGTGCTTCTGCCTCTTGCCCTCTTCCAGAGGCTGCACTGAGGACACGCTGCCTGGCCTTAATCCCGGTGCTGGTCGCTAGAGTTACCGCGGGGGGAGGGCGGGGGGAGCGTGGGCCGGGCTGGAGGAACCCCAGGGGCGGGCAGTGAGGCTGCGGGCAGCGGCCCCTCCCTGTCCGGGGCGGTGCTGGAGGAGGAGCCGGTGCGAGCCGAGGGAGCAGCAGAGAGAAGGTGAGCGGGGCCGCGCGGTCGGTCGCCTGGCGGCTGCCGGGGAAAGCCGCAACGGGGGGGGGCCGCGCGGTGCGGCGGGACCGGCGGCAGAAGCCGCTCCGGGTCGGGGCCGGGCGGCAGCGGCGCTTCCCGGAGCCGCGCGGCGCTGCGCTCGGCCGGGCTTCTGGGTGCATGGGCGACGGGGGGAGGGTGGGGGTGGGAAGAATGGTGTCCCCGTAGGGTCAGAAAGGCGGGACGGCCGGCTGTGGCGTTGTGGGAGGTGCTGTAGTCACGTGAGCGGGTCTTCCGGTCGGCCATGTTGGCTCCCCGGGGCATTCCGGGAGCTGTAGTTTTTGTGCACTCGGCTGCCCGGCAGCTGCGTCGCTCCCGGAAGCGCGCGCGACACGGCACAGTCCTCGCTACCGGCGCGGCCCCGCGGTGCAGCGCGAGGGGCGGTTTTGTGGCGGGTTCGTGCGGTTTCTCGCGGGCTGCCCGCGGCTCCCCCAGGACCGGTGTGCCCGTGCTCCGGCAGTGCGCATGCGCGGTGGCGGCCCCCGGAAGTGCTGCAATCCCCAAGCGCTCCCCAAACCTGCCCTTGGGGCTCTGGGGGTGCCGCGCTGTGGGGTGGCTGCATTCACCCCACCCCCCCAACCCTCGGCATCGCCCGTGGGGACTGCAGAGGGGGTCAGAGAGCAGACGGGGTGAGCTGTGCTGTGGGCCAGAAATGGAGGCAACGTTTTGCCTTCCTGGGGCTTGAGAACAGACGCGTGTGGCTGATTGAGGGGCTCTGAAACAGACGGAGTTGTGTGGCTTTGGGCTCAGAAACAGAGGTCAAGTCGTGCATTTTTTGGACTTGAGAAGCGGCTCAGCAGGCAGGTTTTTGGGCTCAGAAAGAGGCACTAAGGCAGCTGGTTTGGGGGCCAAAAGCAGAATGCAGTTTGGCTGGTTTTGCAGGCAGGTGAGAGGCGGAGGGTTGTGGGAGGGCCCTGGGGGCTGCGGGGGAAAGGAGGGGGTGGGTGTCGGGGTGGCATGGGACCCCGAAGCTTGGGAGGCCGGCGTGCACCAGGCCAAACTCCACGTCTGAGGTGGTCTCGGGGGGGAAATGCGCTTTTCAGACCCTACGTGCCTTCTTCGAGTTCAGCAATTCTTTGTACGCTGCTTAGAATAATTATGGCCTGATTAATAATACAAAGTAATGAATGCTTAGAGAATGTACAAGGCGGATGTTCACTCCTAATACTCAAGCTCTGACAGTGATTGATTTACAGCCTTGTCAAAGCCCAGGCTGTTGCCGGTAGCTGGAGCCTGTGAGGAGAAAGAGCTGAAATCAAGCGGAGTTTCAGTGCAGAGCTGAAGCGTCACCGAGCCAGACCTGTAGCCAGCAGGAGCTGGAATGAGACAGGGTGTCCGCTGTCTGGAGCCGGCATTAGCCAGAGCCACGATTCTCTGCAGCTCTGAGGAGCAGGAGCTGCAGCACCCCTTGGCTCAACGGCGGAGGCTCCTCAAAGAGCGCAGGATTTGAGGTGAGTTGATGAGAGAGAGAGGAGCAGTCAGGCAGGAGCCAGAGAGCAAGTGATTGCTTCTGAGTACAACGGATGCTTTACCTCTCTGGTTTTCTGGCTTCCACGGGAGATGATGGCTGCAACACCTGCTTTTTGGGGGCAGCACGGCACTTCCCAGGAGGGTGCTGTTGCGGTAGAGGTCAGTGCTGGCTGGCGTGTCGGTGACTGGCGGCGCTCTGTCTTGCGGGTGGTGGAGAGGAACCTGTTGAATGCGGGAGCATCCCAGTGAGATGATGTGCTCCTGATGAGGATGGATTCTGGAGCGTGCTCTCTGAAAGGTAAGTCAAGGGGCAAAAGCCGTGGGTAGGGTGGGGCCAGCAGAGGCTCTACCATCAGGGCTGTGGAGAGGGCTATTTAGGCTTCCTTAAGTCTGTGGGAAGAGAGCAGGGTCTGTCCCACAGGACGTGCATGTTCTGGCCTGTGTTAGTGTAGTCGTGTCATTTGTGGTGTCTGTGTTCTGTCTTGTATGCAGTGCCTTCCCCACGTCTCTGTGGTACCCTGTGGGCTGTCTGCACGGCACATGCACCTTGGTAGGTGTCCGTGGGGTCTCGGATGCCTTGCTGCTTTGGAAAAGAGCCCGTTGAGCACTCCCTGTCTCGTGAGTGGAGCTTACGGCGTCTTTTGCATCACAGATGTTTGTGGAGGGTTGCCTTTGTGGAGGAGATCTGGGCCAGAATGACAGCTCTGCTCTTCAGAGTTCTGTTTCCATAGAGGTCCCTCCCGTACAGCACTTCACCCCCCGCCCCGTGTCCTTGTGGTCCTCGGCCTTAAAGCCCGGCTCCTCCCACGTCGGTTGTTCTGGTTGTGTATTGCACTGCAGCACTCGCTGTCGGTTTTGACTACGCCTTGCTTTGCAGGGCTTTGTGTTCTGCAGGTGACGCAGGGCCATCTGGATCCCCAGAGCAAATCCTCGAGCGAGGTTTGCCAGAGTGTACAAACGCAAGCGAAGGAGGAGCAGGAGCGGGGCCCGTTGCAAAACATCTTCCTTGGCTCCCGGTTAGGAAGGCTGACACCGTGGGGGCGTGTGGAGCAGCGACGCTGCCAAGGCGCACGGTGAGGCAGTTCCAGGGGTGGGTTTAGAATGGGGGTGATCTGCCACTGTGGCAGGTGGGCAGTGGAACGGATGTTTGGAGTGAGGGGTGGATCGAGTGGCTGTTGAATGAGCGTCAGTTTCTGAATGTGTCTAACCTTGTGTGTGTGAAGTTTTTTTCATTTCAGGTTGTATTTAATGTTGAGATAGTAAATGTTTTTTTAAAATTGTGTTTAAAAAGAAGCCCAGCGGGGGGTTCGGTGTCTCTCTTACTCAGACAGAACCCTTCCTCAGGCTTTCTCTGTGCACCGGAGCTCTCTCACAGTCTTCACTGCTGTCTTGGATGTCTCCATTCAGTTGCTCATCCCCTGAGGACATCTGTACATTGCTGGAACGCCTTGAATTTTACACCGTGTCCCAGAGCTGCCTTCTGTCTCTCTTTCAGTCTCAGCACCCTGCTCCTGCTGTCACCATGCCTACTGAGGCCAACCTCGTGCCCTGCAGCCCTCTTTTGGCACCGTGGCGCACTCTGCACCCTCCTTCCTCCCTGAGACCCTTTCCTGATGCCACCTTTCATCTGCAGAACGCTCGCGTTGTCCTCTGTGCTAGCTAGGATACCTACCTGGTCCGCTGAGGACACCTGCAGTTTCTTCAAATCCCCTCCGAACTTCTTTGTCATGTCCTTGAGCATTCTTTTGGCTGTCCTCCTCTGCTGCTGTCACGATGCCTCCCGAGGTCTTGGATGATCCCTGCAGCACACTTTTAGCCCTGTAAGTCTCCTTTGGACTTGTTTTGTCACAATAGCACCTCTGCTAAGATCTCTGTTCCCAAAAAAGAGCATTCTTTTTCTTCTTTATGCCACCTAGGATGCCTCCTGAGACCTTCTTTGTGTACCACAGCCATGTTTTAGCTCTGTAGCGGGCTTGGATTCTCTCTCATGCCCTCAGAAACCCATCCTCAGGTGTGTTTGTACCTCAGAGCACTCTTAATCATCCTCTGTGCCATCTAGGGTGTCTCCGTTTGGTCCCGGCCTCCTGACGACATCTGTACTGTTCAAATCCCCTCCAGACTTCCTCCTCATGTCCCTGAGCCTTCTTTGGTGCCTTTGGCCCAATCAGGACCTCTCTAAGGGTGTCATGATGCCTATCGATGCCTTCAAGGTTGCCCCTAGCAGACTTCTAGCTTTGTAGCAGACCTCGCAGCCATCTCATTCCCTCAGAGGGCTTCCTGAGTGTTCCTGCTATCTGTGACCCAGCCCAGTCAGTCTGTCCTCCCTTCCCTCTAGCCGTGCCTCTGTTCGTTCCCTGGCCCTCTGATGACGTGTTTCCTTGGTTCAGATCCCCTCGAGATTTAATCGTCATGTCCCCAGTCCTTTTTCTGTCTCTCTGGCTCCCTCGGGACAGTTCTCCTCCCAGTCACGATGCCTCCCAAGACCTTCCTTGTGGTCCGGTTCCGTCCTGTAGCACTTTAGGTGGGGCCATCTTTGAGCCGCACACGAACTCATTTGTTCCTCTGTGCTAGCCAGGATTCCCGTGTTTAGTTCCCAGCCACCCAAGACCATCTGTACTCTGCTCAGGTGATCACCCGAGTTCCTCCTGGTTGTCCCTCAGCCTTCGTTTATCCATCAACCCCGCCCCCACGATCCCTCTCCTCACAGTCGCAGTGCCTGCTGAGACCTCCCTCGATCTCCACAGCACCTTGAGGCACTCGATCTCCCTTTCTCTCTCTCTCGTTCTGTCAGAGCCTCACTCCTTTCTTTGCTGTGCAGCGCTCCTTTTTCTTTCTCTCTGCCATCGAGGGTGTCTCTGCTTGGTTGTTCTCTCAGTCATCTGTAGTTTGCCCAGATGCCCTCCTGAGACTCCAGGGCCCTCGCTGTGTCTGCAAGGCTTCTTTTCTTACCCTCCTAACTCCTCTACTCTCTACAACGATGTCTTCCGAGTCCTTTTGCGTACTCCACCGCGCTCTTGTGGCACTTCAGCTCCCTTTGGATTTTGTTTTTTGGCACTCTTCAGAGCACTCTTACTCTCTGGTGTGTCAGCCTGCACACGTATGTGGGTTGGAACTGCCCTGCCTGGGGGCGCAGCAATGTCGGTCAGGGGAAGAATAGCACTAAGAGTCTGTAGTTAATGTTGATTTGCCTGAACTGTTTTGGTACAGCCCGTACAGCCCCCTTGCAGCAAGCAGCCCTCAGCAGCAGGCAAGGATGTCACGGGGATGACCGGAGCTATCTGGGAGAGGCTGCGGGAGTGGTAGTTGAACAGATGGAATCTCAAAGGTGTTAAGGCTTGTGTGTGTAGGGCTTAATGCTGTTTTGTTTCTATGTTTTTTTTAATGGCAGGCTGTAATGAGACCCTAGACAGTGTTCCTACATGGAGTCAAGAACTCTGGAATTGTTAAGCTGTCACTCAGCATCCAGGTGACCTGCTTAAAAGTTTTTTTCAGATCCAGAGGGACAATATATGCACCAAAGAGTGACAGAGGCAGCGAGCAGGGCACTGTAAGAAGGTGGGTCAGCGTGTGGTGTCGGAGGAGAAGACGTGACTGGTTGCTACATGACTGGCTTATCGGTTTGGGGTTTTTTTTGTTTTGAAGGTGCAAAGCAGGATATCGGCACCGGAGATGACTCGGGCAAGGTGAGACGCGTGGGCTGAAGTAGCAGTTATTTTTCAGGTGTCGTACTGTTGGTGAAGCTAGAAGCATCTCCTGTTGTCTGTGTCTTACAGGTGGTACCCAGGCCTCGACGTGGCGACCGGTAAATGTCAGAGGCAGGGTGGGTGAGCGGCCAAGGTAACGGGGCAGGAGATGGCAGTCGGTGTGGGCAGGCTGCAGGTTCAGCTTGTGCCTCTCGCTTTGGTTTATGCAGGTGCCACATGTAGGCTGGGAGGGGTGAAGCCACGTGCCGCTGAGCAGTCCAGGACAGCGAGGCGGTTGTCGGCTGGGTCAGGGTTTCTGTGCAGAGAATCACGTGGCAGCTCAATGAAGCATTTCTCTTTGGTTTTGCAGGAGCCGGGCAGGCTGCCTTTGGAATCGGACGAGCGTTTGAGGTGAGCTGGGTAGTAGAGAGCAGGAGCACGGGGCTGGTGATTTCTCGCAAGCACAGTGGTAGCTCTCTGTCTTTTGGTATCGTAGGTGCCACGGGCCACGCTGGCCGCAGCGTCCGACACTGGACTCTGCACAGAGCAGCTGAGCGGAAAGCCCCGTGGCTGTTGAGGTGGAGGGTGTTGTGGCAGAGGTGTGTCAGCTGACGTGATGCTGACTGCTGGCACTGTTGGTTTTTTTTGCAGATGATGAAGAGGAACCTGGCAGCTGCAGGAATGTCCCGGTTAGCTGATGTGGTTTTTGTGGAGGATGGATTCAGACCCCTGGCTCTCTGAAAGTTGAGGGATTAGGGACCGCTGCCCTACAGTGTCTAATCTTGACTTCAGTTATAAAGAGACTTTACAAAATGGAAACCTTTCTCAAGGAAGTTTCATTTTATGAACTCTCCATCAGAGTGGATCTTCAGAGATGATGTATTTGGCAGTAGTACTCTTGGGTGGTGCAGCTGGCCCGACGTCCCTGCTAATTATGGAACACACCAAACGCCCCTCTCGTCAAGTTTTCCGTGTGTATTTTGGAGATAGACAGTCTAATGGTATCAGCTCACAGCTGGGCGAGTTCAGGGAATGCAAAAGGAAAATCAAATTCTTACACATCTAATAAAAACGTTTCTATAAGTGTATGCCCACTTTTATACTAAAGAGTGAAGGACTGAGCTTTATTCTTTATTGTTTGTTTTACCCTTTAAAGTTTTACACTTCACTTCTGATTTTATTGACCCAGCAAGCAGGATGTGCAGCAGCAGCAGCAGCAGCAGCAGCGCAAGGGTCGCGGCGGATCCGTCAGCCGTAGGTTGTGATGACTGTATGACCTCGTCCTGCAGCCTCGCAGGGTTCCCTCCCTGCAGCCCTGCTGTAAGGACGGGATGAGACATTCCGACACCAGCAAGAGCGTTTGTTTTTATGGGAAGAATGTGCTCAGGATCGTATCGATCGGCCTTGCTGGTGATTTGAGGAGTTGAAATCGCTCCGGCCTTGCCAGGGTGTGTTGTATGTGGAGCTGACCTGTTCATGCAGAGTCCTCCCCGAGCTCCACTGCTATCCTGTCCCTTGTTCTGACGGAACTTTGTTCTGTGTTAGTTTTTCAAGATGCTGGAATAGGATTTGGGGTTTTTGTTTTTCAGGTGTGTTGTTGTCAGCATCTTCTGATGCTCGACAGGTCCGCCCGGCCAGGTTTGCCTGGTGGCCGTTAACCCCCTGACCACGGGGCCAGCCCTGTGTCGCTGCCACGGCACAAAAATACCCCAAGCACCCTGATTCATGGTCTGTAATGGGAGGGAAAAAAAACAGGTTTTTTGGGAAAAAAGCTTCAATTTGGGGCTCCTGGGAAAGCCAAACCTGCCTGGCTTGGTGCAGCTGGAGAGCAGAAAACCCACCCTTTTCATGCACAAGACCAAAAATCACCAATTTTGATGTTGTGGAGAAGTGCTGAAAAAAACCGAAGTGGAGTATTTTGGAAAAGCACAAACCTCCACTTTCTATTACAGAAATAAAAAAAAAAAGCCAGACCCAATTTGGGGAAAATCTGGGGTGTAGACGGCGGCTGTTTGAGGGGCATTGCTGGGGGTTCTCTGGTGTGAATTATGTGGTGAGGGACAGTTCTCCAGAGTGGATCATCTGTTGGGGTTGTCCCAGGTGAGTGGTTAAAATGGCTTATTGCAGACCGTTATTGTCGCATGCGCACTGGCGCGGGCTCTGTCGTGCTCGTTGGTGCCACCGTGTGGCCAAAAAGGGGTACTGCAGCCCGTTATTGGTGCCGCCGCTTTCGTGCTCGTTGCCACCCTGTGGTCAAAAGCGGGTACTTCAGCCTGTTATTGGCCCATGCACAGTAGCGCCGCTGCTTTCGTGCTCGTTGCTGCCGCCTTGTGGCGAAAAGCAGGTACTGCAGCCCATTATTGGCGCAGGCGCATTGACACTGCCGCTTTCGTGCTCGTTGCTGCCTCCGTGTGGCCAAAAGCGGGTACTGCAGCCCTGTTATTGGCGCATGCACACTGGCGCCGCCGGTTTCGTGCTCGCTGCTGCCGCCCTGTGGCCAGAAGCAGGTACAGCAGCCTGTTGGCGCAGGGGGAGTAGCGCCGCCGCTTTCGTGCTCGTTGCTGCCGCCCTGTGGCCAAAAGCGTGTACTTCAGCCCGTTATTGGCACATGGGGAGTAGCGCCGCCGCTTTCGTGCTCGTTGCTGCCGCCCTGTGCTCAAAAGCGTGTACTGCAGCCTGTTATTGGCGCATGGGAAGTAGCACCGCCGCTTTCTTGCTCGCTGCTGCCGCCCTGTGGTTAAAAGTGAGTACTGCAGCCCGTTATTGACCCATGCGCATTGGCGCCGCCGCTTTCGTGCTCGTTGCTGTCGCCGTGTGGCCAAAGACGGGTACTGCAGCCCGATATTGGCGCATGCGCACTGGCGCCGCCGTGTTCTTGCTCGTTGCTGCCTCCATGTGGTCATAAGCCGGTACTGCAGCCCGTTATTGGCGCATGCGCAGTAGCGCCGCCGCTTTCTTGCTCGTTGCTGCCGCCCTGTGGCCAAAAGCGTGTACTGCAGCCCTTTATTGGCGCATGGGGACTAGCGCCGCCGCTTTCTTGCTCGCTGCTGCCGCCCTGTGGTTAAAAGTGGGTACTGCAGCCCGTTATTGGCCCATGCGCATTGGCACCGCCGCTTTCGTGCTCGTTGCTGCCTCCGTGTGGCCAAAAGCGGGTACTGCAGCCCTGTTATTGGCGCATGCGCACTGGCGCCGCCACTTTCGTGCTCGTTGCTGCTGCCATCTAGCCAGAAGCAGGTGCAGCAGCCCGTTATTGGCGCATGTGCAGTCTCGCCGCCGCTTTAGTGCTCGTTGCTGCCGCCCTGTGGCCAGAAGCGG
Source organism: Strix uralensis (assembly GCF_047716275.1). Classification (NCBI taxonomy): domain Eukaryota; kingdom Metazoa; phylum Chordata; class Aves; order Strigiformes; family Strigidae; genus Strix; species Strix uralensis. The sequence continues at coordinate 90,096,622 of NC_133976.1, forward strand.
GTACTGCAGCCCGTTATTGGTGCATGTGCAGTCTCGCCGCCGCTTCCGTGCTCGTTGTTGCCGATAAGTGGCCAAAAGCTGGTACTGCAGCCCGCGATTGGCGCTTGTGCGAATCACGGGCTGCAGTAGCGGCTTCTGGCCAGACGGCGGCAACAACGAGCACGAAAGCGGTGGCGCTACTGCGCATGCGCGAAAAAATGGGCTGCAGTACCGCCTTTTGACCACAGGCGGAAGCAACGAGCGCGAAAGCTGCGGCGCCAGTGTGCATGCGCCAATAACGGGCTGCAGTACTCGCTTCTGGCCACGGGGCGGCAGCAACCAGCAAGAAAGCGGCGGTGTCAATGCGCCTGCGCCAATAATGGGCTGCAGTACCCGATTCCGGTAACAGGGTGGCAGCAACGAGGAAGAAAGCGGCGGGGCCAGTGCGCATGCGCCAATAACGGGCTGCAGTACCGGATTATGGCCACAGGGCGGCAGCAACGAGCAAGAAAAAGGCGGCGCTAGTGCGCATGCGCCAAAAACGGGCTGCAGTACCGACTTCTGGCCACAGGGTGGCAGAAACGAGCAAGAAAGCGGTGGCGCTAGTGCGCATGCGCCTATCACAGGGCTGCAGTACCCGATTCTGGCCACAGGGTGGCGGAAACGAGCAAGAAAGCGGAGGCGCTAGTGCGCATGCGCCAATCACAGGGCTGCAGTACCCGATTATGGTCACAGGGTGGCAGCAACGAGCACGAAAGCGGCGGCCAGTGCGCATGCGCCAATATCGGGCTGCAGTACCCGATTCTGGCCACAGGGCGGCAGCAGTGAACACGAAAGCGGCGGCGCTAGTGCGCATGCGCCAATCACGGGCTGCAGTACCCCCTACTGGCCACAGGGTGGCAGAAACGAGCAAGAAAGCGGCGGCGCTAGTGCGCATGCGCCAATAACGGGCTGCAGTACCCGATTCTGGCCACATGGTGGCAGCAACGAGCAAGAAAGCGGCGGCGCGAATACGCATGCGCCAATCACAAGGCTGCAGTACCCGATTATGGCCACAGGGTGGCAGAAACGAGCACGAAAGCGGCGGCGCTAGTGGGCATGCGCTAAAGTTGGGCTGCAGTACCCGCTTTTGACCACGTGGCGGCAGCAACGAGCACGAAAGCGGCGGCCAGTGCGCATGCGCCAATCACGGGCTGCAGTACCCGATTCTGGCCACAGGGTGGCGGAAACGAGCAAGAACGCGGAGGCGCTAGTGCGCATGCGCCAATAACGGGCTGCAATACCCGATTCTGGCCACAGGGTGGCAGCAACGAGCACGAAAGCGGCGGCCAGTGCGCATGCGCCAATCACGGGCTGCAGTACCCCATACTGGCCACAGGGTTGCAGCAACGAGCAAGAAAGCGGCGGCGCCAGTGCGCATGTGCCAATAACAGGGCTGCAGTACCCAGTTTCCACCACCTGGCGGCAGCAACGAGCACTAAAGCGGCGGCCAGTGCGCATGCGCCAATGACAGGGCTTCAGTACCCGATTCTGGCTACAGGGTGGCAGCAACGAGCAAGAAAGTGGCGGCGCCAGTGCGTATGCGCCAATAACGGGCTGCAGTACCCGATTATGGCCACAGGGTGGCAGAAACGAGCACGAAAGCGGCGGCGCTAGTGGGCATGAGCTAAAATTGGGCTGCAGTACCCGCTTTTGACCACGTGGCGGCAGCAACGAGCACGAAAGCGGCTGCCATTGCGCATGCGCCAATAACGGGCTGCAGTACCCGATTCTGGCCACATGGTGGCAGCAACTAGTACGAAAGCGGCAGCGCCAGTGCGCATGCGCCAATCACGGGCTCCAGTACCCGATTCTGGCCACAGGGTGGCAGCAGTGAACACGAAGGTGGCGGCGCTAGTGCGCATGTGCCAATCACGGGCTGCAGTACCCGATTCTGGGCACAGGGTGGCGGAAACGAGCAAGAAAGCGGCGGCGCTAGTGCGCATGCGCCAATAACGGGCTGCAGTACCCGATTCTGGTAACAGGGTGGCAGCAACGAGCAAGAAAGCGGCGGCGCCAATGCGCATGCGCCAATCACAGGGCTGCAGTATCCGATTATGGCCACAGGGTGGCAGAAACGAGCACGAAAGCGGCGGCGCCAGTACGCATGCGCCAATCACGGGCTCCAGTACCCGATTCTGGCCACAAGGTGGCAGCAGTGAACACGAAGGTGGCAGCGCTAGTGCGCATGTGCCAATCACGGGCTGCAGTACACGATTCTGGCCACAGGGTGGCAGCAACGAGCACGAAAGCGGCGGCGCTAGTGCGCATGCGCCAATCACGGGCTGCAGTACACACTTCTGGCCACAGGGTGGCAGAAAAGAGCACGAAAGCGGCGGCGCTAGTGCGCATGCGCCAATCACAGGCTGCAGTACCCGATTCTCGTCAGAGGGTGGCAGCAACGAGCACGAACGCGGCGGCGCTAGTGCGCATGCGCCAATAACGGGCTGCAGTACCCCCTTTCGACCACATGGCGGCAGCAACGAGCACGAAAGCGGCGGCCAGTGCGCATGCGCCAAAAACGGGCTGCAGTACCCGATTCTGGCCACAGTGCGGCAGCAGTGAACACGAAAGTGGCGGCGCTAGTGCGCATGTGCCAATCACGGGCTGCAGTACCCGATTATGGCCACAGGGTGGCAGCAGTGAACACGAAAGTGGCGGCGCTAGTGCGCATGTGCCAATCACGGGCTGCAGTACACACTTCTGGCCACAGGGTGGCAGAAAAGAGCAAGAAAGCGGCGGCGCTACTGCGCATGCGCCAAACACAGGGCTGCAGTACCCGATTCTGGCCACAGGGTGGCAGAAACGAGCAAGAAAGCGGCGGGGCCAGTGCGCATGCGCCAATAACGGGCTGCAGTACCCGATTCTGGTAACAGGGTGGCAGCAACGAGCAAGAAAGCGGTGGGGCCAGTGCGCATGCGCCAATAACGGGCTGCAGTACCCGCTACTGGCCACAGGGTTGCAGCAACGAGCAAGAAAGCGGCGGCGCCAATGCGCATGTGCCAATAACAGGGCTGCAGTACCCAGTTTCCACCACCTGGCGGCAGCAACGAGCACGAAAGCGGCGGCCAGTGCGCACGCGCTAAAATTGGGCTGCAGTACCCGCTTTTCACCACGTGGTGGCAGCAGTGAACACGAAAGTAGCGGCGCTAGTGCGCATGTGCCAATCACGGGCTGCAGTATCCGATTATGGCCACAGGGTGGCAGCAGTGAACACGAAAGTGGCGGCGCTAGTGCGCATGTGCCAATCACGGGCTGCAGTACCCGATTCTGGCCACAGGGTGGCAGCAGTGAACACGAAAGCGGCGGCGCTAGTGGGCATGCGCTAAAATTGGGCTGCAGTACCCGCTTTTAACCACGTGGCGGCAGCAACGAGCACGAAAGCGGCGGCCAGTGCGCATGCGCCAAAAACGGGCTGCAATACCCGATTCTGGCCACAGGGTGGCAGCAGTGAACACGAAAGTGGCGGCGCTAGTGCGCATGTGCCAATCACGGGCTGCAGTACCCGATTCTGGCCACAGGGTGGCAGAAACGAGCACGAAAGCGGCGGCGCTAGTGCGCATGCGCCAATCACGGGCTGCAGTACCCGATTCTCGTCAGATGGTGGCAGCAACGAGCACGAAAGCGGCGGCGCTAGTGCGCATGCGCCAATAACGGGCTGCAGTACCCCCTTTCGACCACATGGCGGCAGCAACGAGCACGAAAGCGGCGGCCAGTGCGCATGTGCCAAAAACGGGCTGCAGTACCCGATTCTGGCCACAGGGTGGAAGCAACGAGTACGAAAGCGGCGGCGCTAGTGCGCATGCGCCAATCACGGGCTGCAGCGCACGGTGTTGTCCATTATCGTGCGCCTATTCTTTTAGGGGAATTACAGCCAGGCGACTGGATTTTCAGAAGAAGAAGAGGGGCAGGAGGAAGGAAGGAGAAAGAAGCATCTGACCCGTCAAATTCTCCCGGCAGTGCCGAGAGCGAGAGCTGCAGTGAGTCCTGGGCCTTCGGGGCCCTGTCACCCGTCTTGTGCGTCCCGGTCCATTCCTGCCCCTCTCTTCCCCATTCTTTTTTTTTTTTTTTTCTTCTCTATACCTTTTCTTTCTATTATTCTGTCCTGCTCCCCCTTACTCTCTCACTTTCTCTCTCTCATCCTGGTGTTCCCTTTTCTTTTTCTGTCTGCACTTTTGAGGATGAGTTATTTGACAACCTGGCAAACAGACTAATCAATTAATTAACTTGACAATGAAACTAATTTTTGAGTGTCCTGACAGTGAACTACCTTCCTTATAAGAATGAAAACTCTGCCCAGGTTAAGACCCTTTCCCTGAGCATGTGTAGTCATAGAAGCATTACGTAAGCCATATTCTAAATGCATGTTAATCACTAGCAATCAATATCTAATAGGTGTGTTTGGAAAAGCACTAAGATCTGATTTTTGTGTGTAAAAGAAGCATGAAAACCTGCTGTTGGTGTACGTGATTTGTGGAAAAGTCCCCCAAGCAGCCAGGCCTGAATAAATACGCTATCTCTCCTGAGCGTGTTCAGATGGGTTTATTGCCCGCCGGGCATGAATCCTGTTTTGGGATAACAGTTTTTTGGCGACCCAGATGGGATGGCTGTAACGCCCTGTCCGGAGCGACTGGCTGACTGTTGGCGGGGAGACCCACGCCCCCGCCCACCGCGCATTCGCGGCTGCTGGCCACGCCTCCGCCTGCTCGCTGCGGCTGGCCACACACACACCCGCCGCCCCCACCCCCCCACCCCCCCGCGCATGCGCGGTGGCAGTCCCGGGACTGGAGGACTGGCAGCTCATAGAGCGCAAGTTCGGGGGCCTGAGGGGCATGTCAGGCGGTTAATCCCAGTGCTGGTAGCTATAGTTACCGCTGGGAGGGGGGGGAGCGTGGGCCGGGCTGGAAGAGCCCCCGGGGCGGGCAGTGAGGCTGCGGGCAGCGGCCCCTCCCTGTCCGGGGCGGTGCTGGAGGAGGAGCCGGTGCGAGCCGAGGGAGCAGCAGAGAGAAGGGGAGCGGGGCCGCGCGGTCGTTCGCCTGGTGGCTGCTGGGGAAAGCCGCGCGGTGCGGCGGGGCCGGCGGCAGAAGCCGCTCCGGGTCGGGGCCGGGCGGCGGCGGCGGCGATTCCCGGAGCCGCGCGGGGCCGGGCTTCCGGGTACGTGGGCGACGGGCGGGCGCTGTAGTCACGTGAGCGGGGCTTCCTGTCGGCCATGTTGACTCCCCGGGGCACGGCGGGAGCTGTAGTTTTCGCGCACTCGGCTGCCCGGCAGCTGCGTCGCTGCCGGGCGCGCACGGCACGGCACAGTCCTCGCTACTGGCGCGGCCCCGCGGCGCAGCGCGAGGGGCGGTTTTGTGGCGGGTTCGTGCGGTTTCCCACGGGCTGCCCGCGGCTCCCCCAGGACCGGTGTGCCCGTGCCCCGGCAGTGCGCATGCGCGGTGGGAGGTGGCCGGTGGGGCTCCGGTTGCGTGCCATCTGCGGCAACAATGGCCGGTGCTGCTGCCGCCTCTTTCCCTTTTCCGGCGCGATGAGGCTGCGTAGTCAGTGAGTGAGCGAGGCTGTGTGAGTAGGGGGATCGCGTGTTGGGGGCTGTACTGTGCAGGGAACGGGGGTGACCGGGCACCGAGGGGAGACTCGGCCTGTGGGAAAAATGGAAACGTGGCCCTGGGAAAATGGCCGTGGAGAGGGGCCGGGCTGTGCTGGGCTTGGAGGGGACGTGGCCAGGCACGGCTCCCCACGGGAGCCCTTCAGCTTGGGGGGTTTGGGGTGCGGTGCTGACAGTGCTGGAGAAAGAAAACCTGAAGCGGCACTAAGGAAGTGATGCCCTGCCTGTGCGGGTGCTGCCCCGCAGAGAGGTGGGGCTGGGCCCTCTGTAATTCTCAAGTGCTCCCCAAACCTGCACGTGGGTCTCTGGGGGTGCAGGGCTGTCGGGTGGCAGCATTCCCCCCCCCACACCCCTCGGCATCGCCCGTGGGGACTGCAGAGGGGGTCAGGTAGCAGACGGGGTGAGCTGTGTTGTGGGCCAGAAATGGAGACAACGTTTTGTGTACCTGGGGCTTGAGAACAGACTCGTGTGGCTGATTGAGGGGCTCAGAAACAGACGGGGTTGTGTGGCTTTGGGCTCAGAAACAGAGGTCAAGTTGTGCATTTTTGGGACTTTAGAAGAGGCTCAGCAGGCAGGTTTTTGGGCTCAGAAAGAGGCACTAAGGCAGCTGGTTTGGGGGCCAAAAGCAGAATGCAGTTTGGCTAGTTCTGCAGGCAGGTGAGAGGTGGAGGGGTGGGGTGGGGGGGGTGGTGGTGGAGGATGGTGTCCCTGCAGGGTCAGAAAGGTGGGACAGCCGCCTGTGACGGCGTGGCGGGTGCTGTAGTCACGTGACTGATGCAATAGATGTAGTGAAAGAGCAGATATTGTTTCCAATAAAGGTTGCTTTCTTCAATCAGTATTTTGCAGGTTGTAAACTTAAGGCAGGTGAGAAAACTTGTTGCTGCTCCCCTGGCTGCTTTTATGCCTTCTGGTGGTTCACCCCTCCCCTTTCCCAGGTGATTGTGGTCAGGGTGGTGGGTGGGGCCTGGGATATATGAGCCACAGCCTCTCCTCAGCAAGGTCTTTCTGCTTTTGGGCATCTCTGAGGTCAGTGGTCTGGTGTTCCTTAAGTTAGTGGCAGATATTGAGGTGTTGAAGCTCTTTAGGTAGGTGTGTTTTGATCATCCCAGAAAGAGATGTCCCTGAGGTAAGAGTTTCAGGATCAGTTAAGGTTCAGCAGTGTACATAATATGAAATACACTGGTCTGTAGAGGTCTATTTTCAGGTAAGTACTTTTGTATTGACTGGGTGGGGTGGGTAAAATGGTTTAATAGTGTACACTTACAGTTTTTCTTTTCCTTCTAGAGGCACTGCATTTTCCTGGCTTTTTCTGTCTTTAATGAAGATGGGATCTTGTTTTTTTCCCTAGTATTACTGGATACATTGGAAGTCGTTGATATTATCTGTCTAAATAGGACTAATGCTGAGGTGATGGAGCAAGGGTTAGAGTGAGCATCTTGTATGTATCTGTATATAGGGTTTTAGCATTGCTTAAGAAAGTAGCATGGATGTAAGGCACAGTGTCTTTCAGGATATGGGATGGCTCATAGTGTTTTCCCAGTTGTCCGCAGAGCAACGGATTGTTTTGCAGGTGCCGTCTAGGCAGCCTTTGGAATAGGATGAGTGTTTGAGGTGAGTCAGGATAGTAGAGAGGAGGGCCAGGTGTTTTCACAGAAACACAACTACACTGTTTGGTCTTTTGGTGTCATAGGTGTCACAAGTGATGATGGCTGTAGTGTCCAACACCCAAACTGGCATGGAGCTGGTGAGCAGAAAGTCTGATGTTTTTGAGGAGGAGCTCTTTGTGGGAGATGGTCGCGAGAGCTGACACGATGTTGGCTCCTGGTGCTGTTTTTGTGCAGCTGATGAAGAGGAACCTGGCGTCTATAGGAATATCTGGGTTAGCGGATGCGGTTGCTGTTGAAGATGGCTTTAGACCCCCAGATAAGTTGAGAGACTGGTGTTTGGGAGAGGGCTCTGGGGCGAGCCAAGGTTGGGAATGGGAGGGAGGGGTTTTCAAGTTAACGTAGGGGAGAGGACCGTCCAGGAACAGTGCCTTTTGGGCAGGGAAAGGGAGCAGGTTAACTTTCTGCCCAAGACTGCCATGTGCCAGGCAGGGCAGTTCTAGCCTATGGCTATGTTGTTGTGTAGTTTGTGTTTCTGTTTTATGTGTCCTAGAGCTTCCTCGGGTCACGACATCCTTGTTGCTCTTTGTGCCGAAGTAGCGCAGCGTGCGCTTCAGGCACCATCCCTAGGGTCTAGAATGCCCGGAGTCATCGGCAGAATGCCGGTCGGGTGCTTCTTTTATTGCATTACAAGCCTAAAGCATGGATAGGTCTCGGAAGTTTCAGGTCGGTCTGCTTTTGTAGCATTGTTCTAGGCTGCATTAACATCTTTGATCTCGAGCGGTCCATCATTGCAAAGACCTTTTCTGGATGTTCTTCCCTGCATCTTTCTATGCTTAGGTCTTGAAGTAAGCTGTCTTGCATATGACTCATCCCAGTTGCTCCCATCTGTTTTTGTCTTGGGCCACAGTGTTTGGCTCTTCTCAGCCTGCCATGGATTCTGGCTCTTGGCCCCCTAGGTCTTCTCATCTGGCACTGTCTGTGGCCGAGGGGTCATTCTTAGAGAGCTTGTTTTAATGTGTCGGTCACAGCATTTGTCTTGTATGTGTGCAGTGTTGGTCTGTGCCTGTTTATGTCTGGGTTGGAGCTGCTCTGCCTGGGGGCACAGCAGTGATAGCCAACAAAAGAATAGCAATAAGAATCTATAGTTAATAGGGTGATAAGCCTAGATTTTGTAGGCCAAGGTGTGCAGTCTGTTTCAGAGCAAGTAGCCATATATGCAGCAGGCGTAAAACTTTTCTCTGTAGTGTTATGCAGAGATGCTGGGGATGACCAGGTTGTGTTTAATGGCAGGCTGCAATGACAATCTAGATGGCATACCTAAAGGAGACCTCTGGAATTGTTAAGCCGTCACTCGGCATCCGGGTGACTTGTTCGATGCTATTTTTTCAGATGCAGAGGGGTGACCCATGGGACAAAGGGTGACAGAGGAGGTGAGCGGAGCACCGTGAGAAGGTAGGTCGACATGTGGTGTCAGAGGGACGACGTGACCGGTGTCTATGTGAGTAGGCTATAAGCATGTCTTGTTTTGAAGGTGTGAAGAAAGACAGCGGCACCAGAGGCGAGTCGAATGAGGTGTGGTATGACCAGTGTGCTCAAATATCAGTTATTTTTCAGGCATCATATTGTTGGTGAAGTAAGAAGCATCCCCTGTTGTTTGTGTCTTACAGGCGGTATCCAAGTCTCCACAGGAGAACCCGTGACTGGCAGAGGTGGGGTGGGTGAGCACACAAGGTGAAGGAGTGGGAGAGGGTTATTGGTGTGGGTGGGCTGTAGTTTTGGGCAGTATCCCACCAAGTGTTACTTTGGTTTTTGCAGGTGACATTCGTAGCCTTGGAAGGGTGAAGCCGCATGCTCGACGAGCGGTCTGAGAAGGTGAGGCGGCATCGGCCGGGTCTGCGTTTAAAGCGTCCCACGACATCTAAGCAAAATGTTTCTCTTTGGTTTTGCAGGTGCTGTGCAGGCAGCCTTTGGAGTTGGATGAGCATTTGAGGTGAGGTGGGGCGGTAACAAGGAGGAGCAGGGGCGGGTGACTTGTCAGAAGTGCAACGGTGATTTTGTGTCTCTTGGTATCTTAGGTACCACAAGCAACGATGGCCGCAGTGTCTGACTCTGGAACGAGGAGGCGAGCGGCGCTTCTGAGGAGAGTGTTATGAAAGAGGTTGCCATCGGCTGGCACGACGCTGACTGGTCGCACTCTTTGTGGGTGTCCCGCAGATGATGCGGAGGAACCTGGTGGCTCAGGAACATCCCAGTTAGCCCATGTGGTTATTGTGGAAGACGACTCTGGCCCCTGGTCCTCTGAAAGCTAAGTTGAGGGTCCAGGGCTGGGAAGGGTCTGGGTGGAAGGGACAGGGTTGGGAATTGCAGGGAGGCCTTCTCATGTTAGCGTAGGGGAGAGGACTGTGCAGGAGCAGTGCCCTTTGTGCTCACAAAGGGAGCGAGTTAATTCTCAGCACCAGAATACTGTGTGCTGGGCAGGGCAGTTCCAGCCTGTGTCTGTGTTGTGTATTATGTATCTTATACCATGCAGTTCTCAGGTCTTGATGTCTGTGTAGCTCTTTATGATCAGCTGGCATCTCAATAGCCCTCCCAAGAGTCTCATGTGCATCAACTCATCAGCTTAGTGCCCGTCGAGCCTTTCTTGTCTTGCAATTGTAACTCGAAGTGTGGATTCATCAGGTGCGTGTTGCATCAAGGATGTTTTTGAGCAGTGGTCTCTAGCGTGGGCGAGCTAGATGGCACCTGCAGCTGTGTGTTTTTGAGAGTTCTTTTGGCACGTGGTAGTCTTCTGGGATTTCATCCCCATGTCTTAGGCCTTGAAGCCCGGCTTCTCCTGTATCTGTTGTTCTGGTTTCAATGGTAGCTTTGTCTCACAGGCTGCAGCGGTCGACTCTCATTTTGGGGCCGCTTCAATGCGTCTGTGCCATCGTGGTGCTGTAGGGCTTCTCTGCCGGCAGCATCTTCCCTACGGTCATCGTTCTTCTCGCTTGTGGTCTTCTTGTGTCTCACAGTCGCTTCACTTGTGGTGTCTGTGTGCGGTGTAGGTCTGTGCCAGGGGTGCAGCTGTCCTGCCCAGGAGTTTAGCCGTAGTAAAGATGACGGGAGTGTAGGTTTGTAGTTGTGTAGTAATACCTGGATCTGCACAGATGCTTTTGGCAAAGATCATACAGTCCATCTCCGGGCAAGTAGCTGTAGACAGCTGCCACAGAGTTAATCTCCTTGTGTTTGGCAGGTGCCGGAGGGTGGACTTGCTGGGAGTGACAGTTTGTGCAGTAGTTGAGTGGGTTGAACATTGAATGACTCTTAGCTTGTATGTGGGGCTCAATATTTAGGGTTTTGGGTATTTTGGTAGTAGTTAGAAGGGAGACAGAAATGGAGGACAAAGCTTTGGTCTCATAAAAGTCTTGGTTAACAACGAGGTGGCTTGCCTTATGTCGTTTGGGTTGTTTAGGCGCAAAGCGAGAAGCTGCTTCCTGGAGGGTGGTGGAAGATATCAGAGCATCTGTGTGACCGGTGGCTCTGATGGGCTTACTCTGGTTTTATTTTCTAGGTGTGAATCGATGTGCGAAGTGGGATACCTGCACCCTTGGACTCTGGCAAGGTGAGTGATGACCTGTGTGCTGATGCAGCAGTTTTTTGAGGTGTCATAATATTGTTGTAGCTAAAATCATATCCTGTTTTAGTTCTTTCGGTGGTGATCAGGCCTTGGCACAGCAGATGGAAGAATCCATCTCTGAGTGGCTGAGGTAAATGAGCAGGGGAGAGGAAGCACCGTGAGCCAGCTGAGGATTCGGGCCGCATCTCACTCCATGCTTTTTCGTCTGTTTATTTTGCATGTGCCACTCTCGTTCCCAGACGGTTGACGTTGCAGAGTCAAGGGCAGTTTCAGAAAAGGTGAGAGAGTTGTTAATCGGTCTGATCAGACCTGAATTGCTGAGGATCACGTGGCAATTCGAATGACCGTTTTCTTTGCTTTTGCATGCATTGTGAAGTCTCTGCTCAAACAGCAGGGGATTTGAGGTGAGTTGGTGGAAGAGAGGAGCAGCAGGCTCGGAGATGCCGAGTGGGCAATTGCTTCTGAGTAGGATGGTGGCAGCATTTCTCCAGTTTTGTGGCTTCCATGAGAGATGGGGGGGGTGCAGCATACAGTTATTGGGAGCGGTGCGGCTCTTCTGAGGAGGGTGTCATTGTGGTAGAGGTTGATACAGGTCAGCGTGTTGGTGACGCGTGGTGCTCTGTCTTGCAGGTGATGAACCTGGTGAATGCTGGGAAACCCCAGTTAGATAATGTGCTCCCGATGAGGATGAATTATGGACTGTGCTCTCTGCTTTGGTCCCTTGACTTGCCCCACCCCACCCACTGAAAGGTGAGAAGAGGGGGTATGACATCAGGGTCAGTGGGAGGGCTCTTGAGGTTTTGTTAAATTGGGGGCAGATAGTGGGCCTGGGGCCTGTGTATGGCAGTGCGTGCGTCTCTGGGCGTTCTGTTTGGTTTTGTCTGATGTGAGTGTTACGCTGTATGGCATTAAAGTGGCAAGAGCATTGCGTAGCTCTATATCTGTATTGTGTGACCTTGTCAAGCCAGTGTTCATGTGAGTGGGAGCTGAGAAGATCTCAACTGAATTGTGAGGTAGCACGAGGGAAGCCTCTACATCAGCAATAGCTTTCATATTTTTCTTGCAGGCACCTTGTGGCAAGAAACTAGAAATGGTGAGTGATACTGGCAAAGCAGCTCTGAGATGAGTTGGTAGAGTTGTGTAGTATGCCTAGTGTGCCTTAGTTATGTGATGTGTCAATGTTTGTCTTGACCCTCACTGTTGAGGACCGTCTGGCATACTCACATCCTACTCTGCGTGCAGTCACCATCCATTGCATTTTGCAGCCTTGAGTTATTGGCACAGTGCCCATTCTGTCTTGGTAGTCAGTGTGATATAGAAGCTCAATGTTACTGATCCAGTTTAACATTGTAGATGTATTTGGTTGGTCTTTCATGTAACTTAGTCTCTGGCTAAACCACCAGGTCTCATCTCTGTGACTCTTTCTTGTGAGGTCTTCCAAGGGAGTCTTCCCTGTGTCTTTGTAGTCTTTAGTCTTTCACAGCATTTTGTCTCAACTGCTCACTGGGGGGTTATCGCTCATATATCATTCAGTGTTCTGGCATTCTCACACGGCAGGCCACACGGGGGTGTCTGTGTCACGTCACCTCGGCATCGTTGCGTGTACTGTCAGGCTGTGTCTTTTGGACTGGCATTAAGTCTACCCTGTGTGGTACTGTTGCATCCTTAGGCCATGTTTGTGAGCATGTAGATGTGTGTGTTTGAGGTGGTGCTGATTTGTGTGTTTGTAGCCATTCTCGATGGGGTGGAAAGGTCCCAGAAGGGGATGATAATGTGCTGGTGAATGTGGCCTGTTGGGGTGGAGGTGATGTAGGTTGGTTTTGGAGATGGCCAGTAGTTATCAGTAAGCAGGCTCTAGAGTTCCTTCTTTTGTCTGTTGCAGGTACAATAGGGCCACTGGGATTCCAGAAGCAAATCCTTCCATGAAGTTTGCCGCAGTGCACAAAATGAAGCAAAGAAGGACCGGGAGAGGTACACAGAGGGAAACATATTCCTCGTCTTCCAACTATGAGGGCCTGTGGTGTGGAATCACGTGAAGCGGTTGTGATGGCTTGAGGTGTATGATGGTGCAGTTCCAGGCATGGTTATGGTATTGGGGTGATCTGCCCCACTGACAGGTGATGGTTAGATAGAGTAGATGTTAAATGAGTGTTAGTATCAGAAGGTGTCTATCCTTGTATGTGAGGATGTTTTTCATTTCAGGGTATATTGAATGTAGCGAGAGTTAATGCGTCTTTTAAAAACAGTGAAGAAACTGTTGAGCAGGGGGATTTCTTTATCTCCCTGACCTGGTTTATTGTCGCTTAGTCCTGGCTGCTCTGTCAGGTGATGTTCATGGCCAGCGTTTGGGTGGATGTTAGGCTCAGGCCATGGTGTTCGCAGGCAGGGTGATTTTGGAGGCCTTCAGGAAGCAAGTTCTGAGGAGTGCCGCAGCAGTGGGGCAAGGAAGTGTTGTGGGGGTCAGATGGCCGGGTGGGTTTGCTGAGAGCAGGGGGTGGTTAGTGGGGTAGCTGAATGAGTGGTGTGTTTAGAATGTGTCTGCCTATGCATGACTGTTTAATGTAACTGGGTTTTTTTTTGTTGCAGATGGTGTTTTTTGAGTAGGTAGAAAACAAAAAAACAGAATAAAAAAACCCCAGCTGGGGGATTTTTTTTTTTTTCCCCTGGCTGGGTTTTTTTTTCCCCGGTCCCAGCCACTCTGCAAGGTGACGGTCGTCGCCAATGTCTGGATGCAGAGCGGTGTATGGATGGGGTTTTTGCAGGCAGGGCGGTTTTGGAGGCCCCCGGGAAGGGCATTCCTGAGGAGCCATGGAGCCACGGGCTGAGGGCGTGTTGTGGCGGTCAGGGAGTGGGGTGGCTTTGCTGAGGGCAGGGGTGGTTAGTGGGGTAGCTGAATGCGTGGTGTGTTTAGAATGTGTTTGCCTGTGCATGACTGCGTAATGTAATGTGGGGTTTTTTTGTTGCAGGTGGTGTTTTTTTGAGTAGTTAAGGAAAAAAGTAAAATACCCTAACTGGGGGATTTTATTTTTCACCCGGGTCCTAGCCACTCAGCGAGGTGACAGTTGTTGCCCATGTTTTGACATGGAGCAGTCTAGGGATGGCATTTTTGCAGGCAGGGTGGTTTTGTGTGGTCCTTGGGAATGGTGTTCCTGGAGTCAAGTATGTCATAGTCTCTAAACAGTTATGAATCTAGTTAGTGAAGACATGATGCTAATGGGCATGTGTGAAATGACCATAAATGCTGTGAGAGGTAATAGTGGTAGGTAAAGCACTCATCATGGTTGTAGGGGTTTTGAAGTCCATAAGTTTTTGTGTAAGGTAGGTTCAATAAAGTTGTATTTGCTGTTGGTTCCAAGGTTTAATCAGTATGTAAAAGGTGGTTTGTAATGTGCATGTAGTGAAGGTGCTTGCAGTGCTTGTAAGGTTTCCAAAGTAAATAAAGGGTTATGAGCAATGTAGGCTCAATGAAAGCATATGTGCTCTTGGTTCTAACTCTAATAAAGAAGTAAAAGCTGTTTTGTAATGTAGCTTTAAAAAAGGTGTAGTTGGTGGGGTTGGCTCCAGTGTGGTTTTTTTGGATGTGTGATTTGGTCTCTCTCTCTACCTCTGTCTGACTCTGCTCCTCCGTCTTTCTCCGTGTCTGGCTGGCTTTGCCCCTCCGTCTTTCTCCGTGTCTGGCTGGCTTTGCCCCTCCGTGTCTGGCTGTCTCCCGTCGTCCCTCTCTGTCTCCCTTAGTCTAGTTAGTTAAGAGGGAATTAGCAGCACTGGAACATGGTTGTTGCCTAGCAGTAATGAAATAAATAAAATTTTGCTTTTAAAAATAAAACTGATTAGTCCTAGGCATTTTGGCCATGGCCCAGGACTTACTATTTTTTCTTTTCCATACATAACTCTTGCACCACTACAGACTGAACCACCCCCAAACAAGCCCCCTCTACAAAACTTCACCTCCCTTCACAGCTGAAAACTCACAGCCCAAGCACGACCCCACCACAGCAGTTACACCCACCCCTCCCACACTATCTCCCCCAAGTCCCTGTTTCCGCCCGGACCCTATTCGGGGTTGCACCTCGCCGCGGGTCACTGTTCCCGCCCGGACCCTATTCGGGTTTGCACATTGCCGCGGGTCACTGTTCCCGCCCGGACCCTATTCGGGGTTGCACCTTGCCGCGGGTCACTGTTCCCGCCCGGACCCTACTCGGGGTTGCACCTTGCCGCGGGTCACTGTTCCCGCCCGGACCCTATTCGGGGTTGCACCTTGCCGCGGGTCACTGTTCCCGCCCGGACCCTATTCGGGGTTGCACCTTGCCGCGGGTCACTGTTCCCGCCCGGACCCTATTCGGGGTTGCAACTTGCCGCGGGTCACTGTTCCTGCCCGGACCCTATTCGCGGTTGCACCTGCCGCGGGTCACTGTTTATGTGCGGACCCTATTCGGGATTGCACCTTCCCCGCGCATGTCCGTGCCGATGGTCATGCTCGGGAAGTGCCGCCCCCCCCCCCCCCCCCCCCCCACGTGCGCGCTGTCGGCGGGTGCTCGGGGCGCAAAGCGCGGAACGGCAGCGCCGGTGCTGGTCTACGGCGATAACGGTGAGTGCTTCTGCCTCTTGCCCTCTTCCAGAGGCTGCATTGAGGACACGCTGCCTGGCCTTAATCCCGGTGCTGGTCGCTATAGTTACCGCGGGGTGGTGGGGGGGGGAGCGTCGGCCGGGCTGGAGGAGCCCCCGGGGCGGGCAGTGAGGCTGCGGGCAGCGGCCCCTCCCTGTCCGGGACGGTGCTGGAGGAGGAGCCGGTGCGAGCCGAGGGAGCAGCAGAGAGAAGCAGCAGAGAGAAGGTGAGCGGGGCCGCGCGGTCGGTCGCCTGGCGGTTGCCGGGGAAAGCCGCAACGGGGGGGGGCCGCGCGGTGCGGCGGGACCGGCGGCAGAAGCCGCTCCGGGT
Organism: Strix uralensis; assembly: GCF_047716275.1. Taxonomy (NCBI): domain Eukaryota; kingdom Metazoa; phylum Chordata; class Aves; order Strigiformes; family Strigidae; genus Strix; species Strix uralensis. Next base: position 90,112,401 of record NC_133976.1, read on the forward strand.
CGGGGCCGGGCGGCAGTGGCGCTTCCCGGAGCCGCGCGGCGCTGCGCTCGGCCGGGCTTCTGGGTGCATGGGCGACGGGGGGTGGGGGTGGGAAGAATGGTGTCCCCGTAGGGTCAGAAAGGCGGGACAGCCGCCTGTGGCGGTGTGGGAGGTGCTGTAGTCACGTGAGCGGGTCTTCCGGTCGGCCATGTTTGCTCCCCGGGGCACGCCGGGAGCTGTAGTTTTCGTGAACTCGGCTGCCCGGCAGCTGCGTCGCTGCCGGGGGCGCGCGGCACGGCACAGTCCTCGCTACCGGCGCGGCCCCGCGGCGCAGCGCGAGGGGCGGTTTTGTGGCGGGTTCGTGCGGTTTCCCGCGGGCTGCCCGCGGCTCCCCGAGGACCGGTGTGCCCGTGCCCCGGCAGTGCGCATGCGCGGTGGCGGCCCCCGGAAGTGCTGCAATCCCCAAGCGCTCCCCAAACCTGCCCTTGGGGCCCTGGGAGTGCAGGGCTGTGGGGTGGCTGCATTCACCCCACCCCCCCAACCCTCGGCATCGCCCGTGGGGACTGCGGAGGGGGTCAGAGAGCAGACGGGGTGAGCTGTGCCGTGGGCCAGAAATGGAGGCAACGTTTTGCTTTCCTGGGGCTTGAGAACAGATGCGTGTGGCTGATTGAGGGGCTCAGAAACAGACGGAGTTGTGTGGGTTTGGGCTCAGAAACAGAAGTCAAGTCGTGAATTTTTGGGACTTGAGAAGCGGCTCAGCAGGCAGGTTTTTGAGCTCAGAAAGAGGCACTAAGGCAGCTGGTTTGGGGGCCAAAAGCAGAATGCAGTTTGGCTGGTTTTGCAGGCAGGTGAGAGGTGGAGGGGTGTGGGAGGGCCCTGGGGGCTACGGGGGAAAGGAGGGGGTGGGGTTTGGGGTGGCATGGGACCCCGAAGCTTGGGAGGCCGACATGCACCAGACCAAACTCCATGTCTGAGGTGGTCTCGGGGGGGAAATGCGCTTTTCAGACCCTACGTGCCTTCTTCGGGTTCAGCAATTCTTTGTACGCTGCTTAGAATAATTATGGCCTGATTAATAATACAAAGTAATGAATGCTTAGCGAATGTACAAGGCGGATGTTCACTCCTAATACTCAAGCTCTGACAGTGATTGATTTACAGCCTTGTCAAAGCCCAGGCTGTTGCCGGTAGCTGGAGCCTGTGAGGAGAAAGAGCTGAAATCAAGCGGAGTTTCAGTGCAGAGCTGAAGCGTCACCGAGCCAGACCTGTAGCCAGCAGGAGCTGGAATGAGACAGGGTGTCCGCTGTCTGGAGCCGGCATTAGCCAGAGCCACAATTCTCTGCGGCTGTGAGGAGCAGGAGCTGCAGCCGGACTGTCGACTGGCTGCAGCACCCCTTGGCTCGACGGCGGAGGCTCCTCAAAGAGCGCAGGATTTGAGGTGAGTTGGTGGGAGAGAGAGGAGCAGTCGGACAGGAGCCACAGAGCAAGTGATTGCTTCTGAGTACAACAGATGCTTTATCTCTCTGGTTTTCTGGCTTCCACGGGAGATGATGGCTGCAACACCTGCTTTTTGGGGGCAGCACGGCACTTCCCAGGAGGGTGCTGTTGCGGTAGAGGTCAGTGCTGGCTGGCGTGTCGGTGACTGGCGGCGCTCTGTCTTGCGGGTGATGGAGAGGAACCTGTTGAATGTAGGAGCATCCCAGTGAGATGATGTGCTCCTGATGAGGATGGATTCTGGAGCGTGCTCTCTGAAAGGTAAGTCAAGGGGCAAAAGCCGTGGGTAGGGTGGGGCCGGCAGAGGCTCTACCATCAGGGCTGTGGAGAGGGCTATTTAGGCTTCCTTAAGTCTGGGGGAAGAGAGCAGGGTCTGTCCCACAGGACGTGCATGTTCTGGCCTGTGTCAGTGTACTCATGTCATTTGTGGTGTCTGTGTTCTGTCTTGTATGCAGTGCCTTCCCCACGTCTCTGTGGTAACCCGTGGGCTCTCTGCATGGCGCATGCACCTTGGTAGGCATCCATAGGGTCTCGGATGCCTTGCTGCTTTGGAAAAGAGCCCGTTGAGCACTCCCCGTCTCATGAGTGGAGCTTATGGCGTCTTTTGCATCACAGATGTTTGTGGAGGGTTGCCTTTGTGGAGGAGATCTGGGCCAGAATGACAGCTCTCCTCTTCAGAGTTCTGTTTCCATAGAGGTCCTTCCCCTACAGCACTTCACCCCCCGTGTCCTTGTGGGCCTCGGCCTTAAAGCCCGGCTCCTCCCACGTCGGTTGTTCTGGTTGTGTATTGCACTGCAGCACTCGCTGTCGGTTTTGACTACGCCTTGCTTTGCAGGGCTTTGTGTTCTGCAGCTGACGCAGGGCCATCTGGATCCCCAGAGCAAATCCTCGAGCGAGGTTTGCCGGAGTGTACAAACGCAAGAGAAGGAGGAGCGGGAGCGGGGTCCGTTGCGAAACATCTTCCTTGGCTCCCGGTTAGGAAGGCTGACACCGTGGGGGCGTGTGGAGCAGCGACGCTGCCGAGGCGCACGGTGAGGCAGTTCCAGGGGTGGGTTTAGAATGGGGGTGATCTGCCACTGTGGCAGGTGGGCAGTGGAACGGATGTTTGGAGTGAGGGGTGGATCGAATGGCTGTTGAATGAGCGTCAGTTTCTGAATGTGTCTAACTGTGTGTGTGAAGGTTTTTCCATTTCAGGTTGTATTTAATGTTGAGATAGTAAACATTTTTTTAAAATTGTGTTTAAAAAGAAGCCCAGCGGGGGGTTCGGTGTCTCTCTTACTCAGACAGAACCCTTCCTCAGGCTTTCTCTGTGCCCCTGAGCTCTCTCACAGTCTTCACTGCTGTCTTGGATGTCTCCATTCAGTTGCTCATCCCCTGAGGACATCTGTACATTGCTGGAACGCCTTGACTTTTACACCGTGTCCCAGAGCCGCCTTCTGTCTCTCTTTCAGTCTCAGCACCCTGCTCCTGCTGTCACCACGCCTACTGAGGCCAACCTCGTGCCCCGCAGCCCTCTTTTGGCACCGTGGCGCACTCTGCACCCTCCTTCCTCCCTGAGACCCTTTCCTGATGCCACCTTTCATCTGCAGAACGCTCGCGTTGTCCTCTGTGCTAGCTAAGATACCTACCTGGTCCCCTGAGGACACCTGCAGTTTCTTCAAATCCCCTCCGGACTTCTTCGTCATGTCCTTGAGCATTCTTTTGGCTGTCCTCCTCTGCTGCTGTCATGATGCCTCCTGAGGTCTTGGATGATCCCTGCAGCACACTTTTAGCCCTGTAAGTCTCCTTTGGACTTGTTTTGTCGCAATAGCACCTCTGCTAAGATCTCTGTTGCCAAAAAAGAGCATTCTTTTTCTTCTTTATGCCACCTAGGATGCCTCCTCAGACCTTCTTTGTGTACCACAGCCCTGTTTTAGCTCTGTAGTGGACTTGGACTCTCTCTCATGCCCTCAGAAACCCATCCTCAGGTGTGTTTGTACCTCAGAGCACTCTTAATCATCCTCTGTGCCATCTAGGGTGTCTCCATTTGGTCCCGGCCTCCCGACGACATCTGTACTGTTCCAATCCCCTCCAGACTTCCTTCTCATGTCCCTGAGCCTTCTTTGGTGTCTTTGGCCCAATCAGGACCTCTCTAAGGGTGTCATGATGCCTATCGATGCCTTCAAGGTTGCCCCTAGCAGACTTCTAGCTTTGTAGCAGACCTCGCAGCCATCTCATTCTCTCAGAGGGCTTCCCGAGTGTTCCTGCTATCTGTGACCCAGCCCAGTCAGTCTGTCCTCTCTTCCCTCTAGCCGTGCCTCTGTTCGTTCCCTGGGCCTCTGATGACGTGTTTCCTTGGTTCAGATCCCCTCGGGATTTAATCGTCATGTCCCCGGTCCTTTTTCTGTCTCTCCTCCCAGTCACGATGCCTCCCAAGACCTTCCTTGTGGTCTGGTTCCGTCCTGTAGCACTTTAGGTGGGGCCATCTTTGAGCCGCACACGAACTCATTTGTTCCTCTGTGCTAGCCAGGATTCCCGTGTTTAGTTCCCAGCCACCCAAGACCATCTGTACTCTGCTCAGGTGATCACCCGAGTTCCTCCTGGTTGTCCCTCAGCCTTCGTTTATCCATTAACCCCGCCCCCACGATCCCTCTCCTCACAGTCGCAGTGCCTGCTGAGACCTCCCTCGATCTCCGCAGCCCCTTGAGGCACTCGATCTCCTTTTCTCTCTCTCTCATTCTGTCAGAGCCTCACTCCTTTCTTTGCTGTGCAGCGCTCCTTTTTCTTTCTCTCTGCCATCAAGGGTGTCTCCGTTTGGTTGTTCTCTCAGTCATCTGTAGTTTGCCCAGATGCCCTCCTGAGACTCCAGGGCCCTCGCTGTGTCTGCAAGGCTTCTTTTCTTACCGTGCTTCCTCCTAACTCCTCTACTCTGTATAACAGTGTCTTCCGAGTCCTTTTGCGTACTCCACCGCGCTCTTGTGGCACTTCAGCTCCCTTTGGATTTTGTTTTTTGGCGCTCTTCAGAGCACTCTTCTCTTACTCTCTGGTGTGTCAGCCTGCACACGTATGTGGGTTGGAACTGCCCTGCCTGGGGCACAGCGATGTCGGTCAGGGGAAGAATAGCACTAAGAGTCTGTAGTTAATGTTGATTTGCCTGAACTGTTTAGGTACACCCCGTACAGCCCCCTTGCAGCAAGCAGCCCTCAGCAGCAGGCAAGGATGTCACGGGGATGACCGGAGCTATCTGGGAGAGGCTGCGGGAGTGGTAGTTGAACAGATGGAATCTCAAAGGTGTTAAGGCTCGTTGTGTGTAGGGCTTAATGCTGTTTTATTTTTATGTTTTTTTTTAATGGCAGGCTGTAATGACACCCTAGACGGTGTTCCTACATGGAGTCAAGAACTCTGGAATTGTTAAGCTGTCACTCAGCATCCAGGTGACCTGCTTAAAAGTTTTTTTCAGATCCAGAGGGACAATATATGCACCAAAGAGTGACAGAGGCAGCGAGCAGGGCACTGTAAGAAGGTGGGTCAGCGTGTGGTGTCGGAGGAGAAGACATGACTGGTTGCTACATGACTGGCTTATCGGTTTGGGGTTTTTTTTGTTTTGAAGGTGCAAAGCAGGATATCGGCACCGGAGGTGACTCGGGCAAGGTGAGATGAGTCGGCTGAGTTATTTTTCAGTTATTTTTCATGTGTCGTACTGTTGGTGAAACTAGAAGCATCTCCTGTTGTCTGTGTCTTACAGGTGGTACCCAGGCCTCAACGTGGCGACCGGTAAATGTCAGAGGCAGGGTGGGTGAGCGGCCAAGGTAACGGGGCAGGAGATGGCAGTCGGTGTGGGCAGGCTGCAGGTTCAGCTTGTGCCTCTCGCTTTGGTTTATGCAGGTGCCACATGTAGGCTGGAGGGGCGAAGCTGCGTGCTGCTGAGCAGTCCAGGACAGCGAGGCAGTTGTCGGCTGGGTCAGGGTTTTCGTGCAGAGAATCACGTGGCAGCTCGATGAAGCATTTCTCTTTGGTTTTGCAGGAGCCGGGCAGGCTGCCTTTGGAATCGGATGAGCGTTTGAGGTGAGCTGGGTAGTAGAGAGGAGGAGCACGGGGCTGGTGATTTCTCGCAAGCACAGTGGTAGCTCTCTGTCTTTTGGTATCGTAGGTGCCACGGGCCACGCTGGCCGCAGCGTCCAACACTGGACTCTGCGCAGAGCAGCTGAACGGAAAGCCCCGTGGCTGTTGAGGTGGAGGGTGTTGTGACAGAGGTGTGTCAGCTGACGTGATGCTGACTGCTGGCACTGGTTTTTTTTGCATATGATGAAGAGGAACCTGGCAGCTGCAGGAATGTCCCGGTTAGCTGATGTGGTTTTTGTTGAGGATGGATTCAGACCCCTGTCCCTCTGAAAGCTGAGTTGAGGGATCAGGGACCGCTGCCCTACAATGTCTAATCTTGACTTCAGTTAGAAAGAGACTTTACAAAATGGAAACCTTTCTCAAGGAAGTTTCATTTTATGAACTCTCCATCAGAGTGGATCTTCAGAGATGATGTATTTGGCAGTAGTACTCTTGGGTGGTGCAGCTGGCCCGACATCCCTGCTAATTATGGAACACCCCCCCCCCTCGTCAAGTTGTACGGGTGTATTTTGGAGATAGACACTCTAATGGTATCAGCTCACAGCTGGGCAAGTTCAGGGAATGCAAAAGGAAAATCAAATACTTATACATCTAATAAAAACATTTCTATAAGCGTATGCCCACCTTTATACTAAAGAGTGAAGGACTGAGCTTTATTGTTTGTTTTACCCTTTAAAGTTTTACACTTCACTTCTGATTTTATTGACCCAGCAAGCAGGATGTGCAGCAGCAGCAGCGCAAGGGCTGCGGCTGTCGTGGCGGATCCATCAGCCGTAGGTTGTGATGACGGTACGACCTCGTCCTGCGGCCTTGCAGGGTTCCCTCCCTGCAGCCCTGCTGTAAGGACGTGTCCTGGTTTAACCAGGATAGGGTTAAGTTTCCCCAGCAGTGGGGGGGAGCTCTAGCTGGGTTATTCAGATACCATGCGGACGTCACATCCTGGCAGGTCACGTTTTTCCTGGCGCGGAGCGCGGTGCACTCGTGGCTTTGTACATCGTGCTTCAAACTGCTGTATTTGGTAGCTATTTTGCTCTGTTCATTGCTATCACTATTACTGTTGTTGTTGGTTGTGTTGCTATTGCATTGTTGTATTAAACCTTTCCTTATTTCAGTCTTGGGGCTTTGTATTTCACTCCCTTTGTGGGGGAGGGGTAGCGGCCGCGTGGTCTCAGACCCCGGCAGGGGCTAAACCACCACAGGATGGGATGAGACATTCCAACACCACCAAGAGCATTTGCTTTTATGGGCAGAATGTGCTCGGGATTGTATCGATTGGCCTTGCTGGTGATTTGAGGAGTTGAAATTGCTCCGGCCTTGCCAGGGTGTGTTGTATGTGGAGCTGATTAGATCAAGTGAGTTCAGGATGGCCGGGCTGTCTGCGGGCAGTCCCAGCTGCTGTTCTCATTATGCAAGAAGAAAATTAACTATGGTGCAGAAGATAACAATGCACGTCCCTCATGCTGTACTTACTGCACTGGAACACAAAGGACGTTACTGGCTTGCGCCGAGTTGTTTGTTACAGTATCAAGCCCTGTTATTGGAGCAAGACGACATCACCTTAGAAAAAAGTACGGTACTAAATCCTGCATCTTTAATGCCGACAGAGAAGAAAAATGACTCTAACCTTGATTGTTTACAAGTGTTTGAACAGGCGTATGCCAGCAGACCAGACCCGAGAGATGCTCCCCTCCAAACTCCAGCTGAGGAACTGTATATACTGATGGAAGCAGTTGCGTTGTGAAAGGAATAAGAAGGGCTGGTTGTGCTGTGGTGACACTAACTGAGGATTGGGAAGCTAAAGCATTGTCTCTAAATACCTCTGCACAAAAGGCTGAAATAATTGCCTCAACCAGGCCTTTGGAATTAGCCAAAGGAAAAAGAGTCAGTATTTATACAGACTCTAAATATGCTTTTGGGGTTGTTCATGCCCATGGCGCTATTTGGAAAGAATGAGGACTTTGATCTGCCAGTGGCACACCTATAAAGCACAGAGCAGAGATTTTAAACTTGCTGGAAGCAGTACAGAAGCCGAAGGAGTCACCGTGATACATTGTAAAGCACATCAGAGAGGAAATGCGGATGTAATCCAAGGAAATTGGAGGGCAGATGAAACTGCAAAACCAGTGACGCTCAGTGCTCCTTGTGTTCTAATTCCATCAAGGGAAATGCAAGTAGAACCCCCGAGGTCTAAAGAGAAAGAAAATAAATTGGCTGAGTTACTAAAGCACAAAAGCATGGTGGAGGGTGGTAGATTACCCCACACGGGCAATGCGTAGTGACTCCTGAAAACATGAAAAGGTTAACGACTAAAACCCGTGAAGAAACACATGTGGGAGCAGAAGCAGCAGTCGGATCAGGAAGACGTTATGCAGTCGGGGTCAAAATGTTGCTCACTGCCAAAAGTGTGAGTAACCCCTGTGAAATTTGTTTTAGGAATGATCCAAAGATACAAGCCCGACGCCCTTCGGGAGAGATAAGAAAAGGCATAACTCCTGGTGAGTATTGGCAAATAGATTTTTCAGAATTGCTAAGGTGTAACCAGTACTGATGTTTATTGGTACTGGTGGATGCCTTCTCCGGTTGGCCTGAAGCTTTCCCATGTCAAACCAGCAAGGTAACAAAGCATTTACTAAAAGAAATTATTCCAAGGTTTGGGGTTCCTTTACGAATGTCCTCTGACAGAGGTCCACATTTTATAGCTAGGGTTGTCAAGAATATGAGCAAAATACTAGGGATGGGGTGGAACCGACACACCCCCCCGGGGGCCCCAATCCAGTGGACAGGTAGAAAGAATGAATCAAACACGAAACTGACAAATTGCTAAATTATGCCAGGAAGTCCAAGGAAAATGGGTTGAAGCTTTGCCACTTGCCCCGCTGAGGATTAGAGTGACTCCTAGAACTAGAGGAAGGATAAGCCCATGTGAAAGTCTATACGGCAAACCTTCTAACGTCAGTCTGACAGGGAGGGCCCAACGCTTGCATCTCGTAGGGGAAAAGGTATGAACCGAATACGTTATTGAGGTCCATCCACAAATGTGTCCTTTTAAGAGCACCTGTACCCCTTGATTTCCCGGCACACTCTTTCTGTGCCAGAGATCAGGTCTGCCTACGGACATGGAAGGACGATCCCCTTGATGAACAGCGGAAGGGACCCTATCGAGTGTTGCTAACCGCGAGCGCTGCTGTGAAGCTGGGACGAGCGGAACCCTGGGTCCATGACACGAGGGTAAAGGAAACACCTCCTGGGCTGGGGCGTCTGTACCTAAGGGACCTTGGAAATTCACCTGCAATGCTGCTGAAACATTGGTTCATCTAGGTTGTACACAAGGAATATCTCTGGTTTGTATCCTTACAAGTGTGGGGAGAATAGCCGTATTAACCTGTTTGTACAGAGAATTTAACCTGTGCTAAGGATGGACATCAGAGTTGGAGATTGAAGTCTTCGGAAGTTTATGAGCGCTTCCGTTAGATGGTATTGAGCGTCAGTTCTTGATGATTGGAACTTGTTGCTTAATTCAGCGTATGGCGCTTTGGAGACAAAAAACCTAGAAAAGAACGGTGTGAGCCTTGCGTTGTTTACAACAGGGTAAGCCTCTCGGGGGGGAATTGCTACCAAGCGCTTTGCACTTGCCAGCGGCCGCGGTTAATCCCGGTGTTGGTCGCTATAGTTACCGCGGGGGGGGGAGCGTGGGCCGGGCTGGAGGAGCCCCCGGGGCGGGCAGTGAGGCTGCGGGCAGAGGCCCCTCCCTGTCCGGGGCGGTGCTGGAGGAGGAGCCGGTGCGAGCCGAGGGAGCAGCAGAGAGAAGGTGAGCGGGGCCGCGCGGTCGTTTGCCTGGCGGCTGCCGGGAAAAACCGCGACGGGGGGTGCCGCGCGGTGCGGCGGGACCGGCGGCAGAAGCCGCTCCGGGTCGGGGCCGGGCGGCAGCAGCGCTTCCCGGAGCCGCGCGGGGCCGCGCTCGGCCGGGCTTCCGGGTGCGTGGGCGACGGTGGGGGGTTGGGGTGGGGGTGGGAAGGACGGTGTCCCCGCAGGGTCAGAAAGGCGGGACGGCCGCCTGTGGCGGTGTGTGTCGGGGGTGCTGTAGTCACGTGAGCGGGGCTTCCGGTCGGCCATGTTGTCCCCCGGGGCTCGGCGGGAGCTGTAGTTTTCGCGCACTCTGTTGCCCGACAGCTGCGTCGCTGCCGGGGGCGCGCGGCACGGCACAGTCCTCGCTACCGGCGCGGCCCCGCGGCGCAGCGCGAGGGGCGGTTTTGTGGCGGGCTCGTGCGGTTTCCCGCGGGCTGCCCGCGGCTCCCTGAGGACCGGTGTGCCCGTGGCCCGGCAGTGCGCATGCGCAGTGGCGCCCCGGTGCTGCCGCTGCAATATGGCGGCTGGAGGGGTGAGATTGCTGGCGGCGGGTGAGGGCCGAGGGGAGTGGTGGGGCGGGGGTGTCTGCTGCCCGCCGGCCGCCTGGCGGGGGCGGGACGGGAAGCTTCACTCCACCGCTGCGGCAGGGTCCCGTTCCGCTGGAGGTGAGGCGCCGGGGCAGCCCCGGGCAGTTCCCCGAGAGCTGGTAGAGGGGAAGAGGGGCAGTTGCCGGGCGTCTCCGCAACTCGCCAGAGCTCCCTCTGAGCCGGCTCTGGCTCCGCTCACCCGGTGCAGCTGCCTCGAGCTCCAGCACCTGCTCTGAAGCCTGTCCCGTAGCCCCAGGCCACCGCCAAGCCCTGTGGTGAGGGCAGCAGGCTGGCCCTCGGTGCGTCTGCAGAAGCCCCTGTGGAAGGTGGGACTCCAGCCAGGGGCGATCTAAGGTAGTAATGGTCAGTGCTGCTTCTTTCCCTCTTCCAGAGACCGTGCTGAGGCTGCGCTGGTCTGTTCCTGTCCTGGGAATGCTGTTCACTGCACCCACCTCGGGCTTGTGTGGGGTGTCTCTGCCTGGCCTTGTGCTTCTCACAGCACGGGGGCAAAAAGGGACAGGCGGAGCCCTTCCCGGCTGTGGACCGTGGCCAGGAGCTGCCGCAGCTGAAGCTGGAGAGGCCAGAGAAAGGGAAAGAAGGAGAAAATCAAGGCTATGTGGGCAGCACCCGCCTCCCAGTGCAGGAAGAGAGAGCCTGCCTCTCTGGGTGAGGAAGGAGCCCTCTTCACAGTCCGCAGCAGGCCAGGCCGCCAGCGTGCACCCAGGGTCTGCGTGCGTCACCCCAAGCGTGGTACGGCCGCGTAGTGTGCGAGCAAGTGAGGCTGTGTGTGTCGGAAGCCTGGTCTTGTAAGAGGTGAGAGACACCCGCGTATTCTTTGAGGGGGAGGACAGCCAGGCGACTGGATTTTCAGAAGAAGAAGAGGGGCAGGAGGAAGGAAGGAGAAAGAAGCATCTGACCCATCAAATTCTCCCGGCAGTGCCGAGAGCGAGAGCTGCGGTGAGTCCTGGGCCTTCGGGGCCCTGTCACCCGTCTTGTGCGTCCTGGTCCCTTCCTGCCCCTCTCCTGGACCTCTCTCTTTTCCATGCTGCTGTTATTTCTGCCCCCCCCCCCCCCCCGCCCCCCCCGACCTTTCCTATACCTCTCCTTTATTCTTCTGTCCTGCTCCTCCGTCCTTCCTTTCTCACTTTCTCTCTCTTGTCCTACTGCTCCCTTTTCTCATTTCTCTCTGCGCTTTTGTCCTGCCTCTCCCTCCTTTTTTTCATCTTCTGTCTCTGTGCTTAGTGCCGTCGCTTTTTAAATTTTCATTCTACGTCTTTTAGTTTGCTGTCACTATTTCGTGTTTCCTTAGGGCCGTCGCTTTTTAAATTTTCTTTTCTGTACCTCTGTTCTAGTTCGGTGTCCCTGTGTGATCATTTTTTCCTTTATTTCACCAATGCCTGTTGCTTTTAAAATGTTCTTTTTCCCTTCAATGTCTTTTTAATGAGTTCTTCTCTTTCCTTAATGCCCTCTCTGTCCTTTTAAATCGTCCCCTCTTTTGTTCGCTGTGGCTACTTTTTAGTTCCAGGGCGTGGTTGGACCAGATGACCTGCAAGAGTTTCCTTCCCACCTCAAACCGTTCTGCAGTTCTGGAGTCACAGCTGTCACATCCAGGGCGGTGAGCTACCACAGGCGTGAGAAAGTTGCCCCAGGCTTCAAGGCCATCCCGAGCGCCTGCTGCTTTACTCCAGCCGCAGCGCTCCTGAAGAAGAGGAGAAGGTAATTTTGCAGTGGTCAGGGCTTTTAGGGCTCAGTGGTCGTGCTCAGTGGGTTGCGTGGTTGTGTGGTTTGAAGGGACAGTCTGAGAGGGTGTCTGAAATGCTCTTGCAGGGTGGAGGGAGGCAGGAAAGCGGGGGGTTAGAGCTGGCAAGGGACTGCCCCGGGCTGGGGGGCGGTGTGCCCATGGGTGCCAGTACCTCAGCTGCTGTGTCGGCATTGCGGGAGCCGTGGGGGTTGTGGACTTTACTCTGCCTCCCCCCAGAAAGCTCTGGCTGACGAAGTTATGCCACAACAGAGACTGCAGCCGTCAGCACCACGGGATGCTGATAATGACCAGCACAGGCCTCGCTGTACTGTCGTTTTCCCTGCTGCTTGCAATGGATCTGCAGTGGCCTTTGATTTGCGGAAAAAGACTCTACAACTCGAAATGGAGTTATAAAGCAGGTATGTTTTACTCTGGCCGGGGTGCGAGAGGATTTTTCCACAAAGCTTGCACATCAACAGCACATTTTACCAAAAACTTACAGAGTGTGGAAATACATATTCACTGGATTACATAACACAAACATACATATGCATGAGTAAGGCTGGGTTAGTTCTAGAGGCTGGTGTCAGCAGTTTATGTTATCTTTGCACCTGTGCATTGCCTCCTGGGGGGCGTCTTCGGGGTCTTTGGGAGGAAGGCTCGTAGTCTTTCTCACCTTGTGTTTTCCCCGGAGCATGCGCAGATTCTCTTAGCCAATTTCTTGAACAACAAAAATGTTTTTCAGTGGGTTTACTCATGCTATCTTATTTAAGGGAAGCGATGAAACTTCTACCATCCGTATATGTCTATCTTTACTCATTGCCGAGGCCCAACTAGTTAGAGCACACCTGATCCTCAAAGACAAAGCCATGATATTTTGCTGAACACTGCAGTTCTTGGTAGATTTTCACAGTAAACTGCTTTGTTTTGATGAACACAGTAGTCCTTGGTAAAATTCCACAGAATAGTCTGGGCAAGCAGGATTGTTAGCAATATTAAAAAATACTATAAGTCATACTATAACTTGCTAGAAGTAAACAAGTTGTCTAAGCAGTTTTCTACAAGTAAATAAGTCTTCCCCCCGCCGCCCCCCCGCCCCGAGACAGTTCTCTTTTCTTTCCTTGAAGAACATCGATGGTGGGAAAGCTTATTTGGATGGTCACCACCACCAACAGGACTCGGTCTGATTTTCCTAATTCTAACTTTATTATGTTTACTACTTCTAATAGTATTGTATATTAAGATTTGGAGGATGGTTAAACAGATCACTCAGTTACAAAAGTATCCCTGTGTGTATACTTCCCTAAAATATTTTTTTTTTAATAGAAGCTAATAAAACACAAACTTGCCTTCAGTTATAATTGGATTATGGCATCATCTGTTTATAGGCATAGAGGCAAGAGGCAACCACACCGCCACTCTCTGGACAAGATAAATTGACTTCAGTCACGGGGTGGATTGTGGTGGTGCAATTCTTACCCCTCCCCGCTCCTCCTTGTTGGGCTGCTTGGTGCTAGGTGTGATTCCACCCACATTCCCCCGAGCAACACACCGATCTGGGGAGATAAATCAATCATCTCGTCCTCGGTGTCTTTTGCAGGGCTTTTCCCAGCTGTCATTATGCTACTTGTCTGACTTTGGCTCACTCTTTGACATATGATTTCCACTGCACTCGCAACAGTTGTGGCTGTGTAATAATGTTCTCTCTTATCTCCTTAACCTGCATTGCTCTAAATTTCTCATCTCCTGGAGTTTTGCTCGCTATTGGTGTGTGTGAAGGTGCCTTTGGCTCTAAAAAGATTCCTGACGCATACAGCTTACATCTCAGAAGAGCCACAAGAAATGAAGTACTGTAGCCCAGGTAATAGATTGTGAGGGCGGGAAAGTGGCTGTGGGGGGCGGAGCGGCCGCCTGAGGGGAAGGGGACGGGACCTGCCTGTGGGAAGAGGGAAGGGCGGGAAAGTGGCTGTGAGGGGCGGAGCGGCCGCCTGAGGGGAAGGGGGCGGGACCTGCCTGTGGGAAGAGGGAAGGGCGGGAAAGTCGCTGTGAGGGGCGGAGCAGCCGCCTGAGGGGAAGGGGGCGGGACCTGCCTGTGGGAAGAGGGAAGGGCGGGAAAGTCGCTGTGAGGGGCGGAGCAGCCGCCTGAGGGGAAGGGGGCGGGACCTGCCTGTGGGAAGGGCGAAGGGCGGGAAAGTGGCTGTGAGGGGCGGAGCGGCCGCCTGAGGGGAAGGGGGCGGGACCTGCCTGTGGGAAGGGCGAAGGGCGGGAAAGTGGCTGTGAGGGGCGGAGCGGCCGCCTGAGGGGAAGGGGGCGGGACCTGCCTGTGGGAAGGGCGAAGGGCGGGAAAGTGGCTGTGAGGGGCGGAGCGGCCGCCTGAGGGGAAGGGGGCGGGACCTGCCTGTGGGAAGGGCGAAGGGCGGGAAAGTGGCTGTGAGGGGCGGAGCGGCCGCCTGAGGGGAAGGGGGCGGGACCTGCCTGTGGGAAGGGCGAAGGGCGGGAAAGTCGCTGAGGGGCGGAGCGGCCGCCTGAGGGGAAGGGGGCGGGACCTGCCTGTGGGAAGGGCAAAGGGCGAGAAAGTGGCTGTGAGGGGCGGAGCGGCTGCCTGAGGGGAAGGGGGCGGGACCTGCCTGTGGGAAGGGCGAAGGGCGGGAAAGTCGCTGTGAGGGGCGGAGCAGCCGCCTGAGGGGAAGGGGGCGGGACCTGCCTGTGGGAAGGGCAAAGGGCGGGAAAGTGGCTGTGAGGGGCGGAGCGGCCGCCTGAGGGGAAGGGGGTGGGACCTGCCTGTGGGAAGGGCAAAGGGCGGGAAAGTGGCTGTGAGGGGCGGAGCGGCTGCCTGAGGGGAAGGGGGCGGGACCTGCCTGTGGGAAGGGCGAAGGGCGGGAAAGTGGCTGTGAGGGGCGGAGCAGCCGCCTGAGGGGAAGGGGGCGGGACCTGCCTGTGGGAAGGGCAAAGGGCGGGAAAGTGGCTGTGAGGGGCGGAGCGGCCGCCTGAGGGGAAGGGGGTGGGACCTGCCTGTGGGAAGGGCAAAGGGCGGGAAAGTGGCTGTGAGGGGCGGAGCGGCCGCCTGAGGGGAAGGGGGCGGGTCCAGCCCTGCCAGACGCAGCCAGGAGCCCAGAGCAGATGAGTGCCCGTCGCAGTTGTCCCTGCGGGAAGCACTGGAGCACCAACTGGGTGGGAAAAGCTGATCTGTGAGGTTTTTTTGGGGCGCGGGGGGGGAGGGCGGCGGCGGCGCGGCCGGGATTCGGGTGGTGCTGTGATGAGCTCTGTCCACGGGCCGCCGTCCCTCTCAGACCCAACGGCGTCCCTCTCAGACCCAACGGCGTCCCTCTCAGACCCAACGGCGTCCCTCTCAGACCCAACGGCGTCCTTCTACCCTTGCAACAGCTGGTGGTGGAGAAGAAAGAACAGACAAACATCGCGTGCGGAAGGATCCGCAAGGCAAGAGAGAGCGGCAGGAGGAGCGGAGGAAGTCTGGGCAACAAGTGGAGGAAAGAGAAGGGCACTCTGGGCAAAGCGCCACTGTGAGGGGCGGAGCGGCCACCTGAGGGGAAGGGGAGCACCGTCACCGCGGGGCAGGGTGGGGGTGGACTGGAGCTGCCTGGGGGGGGGAGCGCCGTCGCCTCAGGGGCTGAGGAGGGTCCAAGGCCCCGCTGGACGCAGCCAGGAGCCTGGAGCAGATGAGTGCCCATCACAGTCGTCCCTGCAGGAAGCACTGAAACAACAACTAGGTGAGAAAAGCCAATCTGTGAGGGTTTTTTTGGCTGGGGGGGGGGGGTATGGGGAGGGGCACGGAGTGCTGTGGGGACCTCCCTCCGGGGGCCGGCTTCCCTCTGTGCTCTGGGTGGGGGAGCTGCTGCCTGACTGCACCCTCCTTCCGAGCAGCAGCTCCTGGAGAAGAAAGACGAGGCATCATGAGGAGTGGCGGGCTGAAGGGAGGAGCGGGGCAAGAGAAGGGAGCTCTGGGCAAAGGGGACCTCCCTGTTACCGGGGCTGCGGTCGCACGAGACCGTTGCCGGCACTTCTGGTGCCCTGGCCGGCGCTGCGCTGGGTGACCTCCCTGTAAGCAGGGCTCGGGTCTCTGGTCTTTTGCCACCTTGCCCCACGGTTTGGCTGCCCGGAGAGAAGGGCGGCCCTGTCAGGAGAGTGAGCAGCGCTGTCTCCGTGCCGAGAGGGAAGTGGGGCTCTCCAGACCCCACGCCCACCCTGTAAGCAGGGGAGGGCTGTGTCCCCGGCCCTGGTGGCTTTCTGGCTGCTGGCGGCCTGGCCAGCGTGGCCCCCTGGAGTCGGGGCGTGTCACGGCCTTTGTCCCTTGGCCACCCGTGAAGCCCCGTGGCACGTTGAGTCCCTGTGGCCTCCGTGCATCCTGGGGGACAGGTCTGGGGCTCTGCTCTCCTGCTCGTGGGAAGGGATGGCTCCCCAGACACTGGCTGCGCAGAGCTCGCTCTCTCTTCCGGGAAGTTTTGTTTGTCCTTGTGTGTGTCTGTGTGTGTGTGCCTGCCTGTGTCTGCGTCGGTGCGAGTGAGCGAGCGAATGAGCTTCTCGTTTAGGCCCCTGTTGAAATCACTGCAGCGTACTTAGCTTAAACTTCCCGGGAGGGAAAGAAGGGCTCTGTGCAGCAACAGGGGGTCGGTCCCCTCTGAGCCCGCGAGCGGAGGGCGAGTCCCGGCTTGCCCCTCCTTTCCAAGGACAGAGCAATGCCGCGTGGCCGTAGCGCGGCCAACGTGCGACCCGCCTGTAGTCAGGGCCCGGGTCTCTGCCTGGGTGGCCGCTTGTCCTGGCTGGCGACCTGCCAGCGTGCCCGCCCTGTACTCGGGGCGAGTGCCACGAGCTGTGGAGCCCTCTGTCCCCAGGAGCCGCTCGGCCGCCCTGTAGTGAGGGCTGGGCAGGCTGCTGTAGGCAGCCAGCAGGGGCTACCCTATAAGTCTGGGGCTGCCCTGTAGGTCCGGGGCTGGCCAGTGACCTGCAGGCCCGGGCACTCTGCAGTGCCGGCAGCGGCTCGAGCCTCCTGTAAGCAGGGGTGCAGCTTCTTTGGCCACCGCTTTGTGTGCCCAGCTCCGATTTGTCCAGAGTGCCTGACTCTGAGCCCAGCTCCAGTGCCAGCTGGGACTGCACGCGTGGCAGCCCCGGAGCACCGATTGGATGAGAAAAGCTGATCTGTGAGGTTTTTTGGTGGGAGGGGGTTGGGGGGTGTTAGGGTATAGAGAGTTGCGGGTGGGAGGGCAGCCAGGATTCGGGTGGTGCTGTGGCAAGCTCTGTCCGGGGGCCGGCGTCCCTCTCAGACCCGATGGCGGTGTCCTGGCCTTGCAGCAGCTGGTGGTGGAGAAAAAGGAAGAGACAAACACCGTGTGCGAAAGGACCTGCAAAGGTAAGAGTGGGGGTAGGAGTGGAGGAAGTCTGGGCAACAAGTGGAGGCAAGAGAAGGACACTCTGGGCAACGGGAACTCCCTGTCACCGGGGCTGCGGTCGCGCAAGGGTGTCACCAGGACCTTTGGTGCCCTGGCCGGCTTTGTGCCAGGTGACCTCCCTGTAAGCAGGGCTCAGGTGTTTGGCTATTTGCCGGACTTTTTGCCCACCCCTTCTAGTCCTTGCACACTGTTTTGTCCTCCGCTTTTTTCTGGCTTCTACTTCCCTCCAGCCTCCCACCCCATTTTGGCCTCCACT
This sequence comes from Strix uralensis, assembly GCF_047716275.1. Taxonomy (NCBI): domain Eukaryota; kingdom Metazoa; phylum Chordata; class Aves; order Strigiformes; family Strigidae; genus Strix; species Strix uralensis. The sequence goes on from NC_133976.1 coordinate 90,129,807, forward strand.
TTCTTCTGACCTCTCCTTCACTCCGGCCTCCCACCCCATTTCGCCTCCACTTTTTTCTGGCCTCTACTTCCCTGCGGCCTCCCACCCCATTTCAGCCTCCCACCCCATTTTGCCTCCACTTTTCAACAGCCTCTAATTCCCTCTGGCCTCCCAACCCGTTCAGCCTCCCACCCCTTTCTGCCTCCACTTTTTTTTCCGGCCTTTTCTTCCTTCCGGCCTCCCACCCCGTTTCAGCGTCCCACCCCGTTTCGGCCTCCACTTTTTTCTGGACTCTACTTCTCTCCGGACTCCCACCCCTTTTCGGCCTCCACTTTTTTCTGGCCTCTACTTCTCTCTGACCTCCCACCCCGTTTTAGCCTCCCACCCCTTTTCGGCCTCCACTTTATTCTGGCCTTTACTTCCCTCCGGCCTCCCACCCCTTGTGATCCTCCCACCCCATTCTGGCCTCCACTTTATTCTGGTCTCTCCTTCTCTCCAGAATCCCACCCCGTTTCAGCCTCCCACCCCTTTTTGGCCTCCACTATTTTCTGGTCTCTACTTCCCTCCGGCCTCTCACCCCTTGTGATCCTCCCAACGCATTTTGTCTTCCACTTTTATCTGGCCTTTAATTCCTTCCAGCCTCCCACCCCATTTTGTCCTCCACTTTTATCCGGCCTCTACTTTCCTCTGGCCTCCCACCCCATTACAGCCTCCCACTCTATTTTGGTCTCCACTTTTTTCTGGCCTCTACTTCCCTCCAGCCTCCCACCCCTTGTGATCCTCCCACCCCATTTTGTCCTCCTATTTCTGGCCTCTAATTCCCTCCGGCCTCCCACCCTGTTTCAGCCCCCCACCCCTTTTCGGCCTCCACTTTTTTCTCCGGGCTCTACTTCCCTCCGGCCTCCCACCCCTTGTGATCCTCCCACCCCTTTTCAGCCTCCCACCCCTTTTTGACCCCCACTATTTTCGGGCCTCTACTTCCCTCCGGCCTCCCACCCCATTTCGGCCTCCAGTTTTTCCTCCGGCCTCTACTTCCCTCTGGCCTCCCACCGCAGTACAGCCTCCCACCCCATTTCGGCCTCCACTTTTATCTGGCCTCTACTTCCCTCCGTCCTCCCACCTCTTTTCAGCCTCCCACCCCATTTTGGCCTCCACTTTTATCCGGCCTCTAATTACCTCCGGCCTCCCACCCCGTTTCAGCCTCCCACCCCATTTTGGCCTCCACTTTTTTCTGGCCTCTACTTCCCACCAGCCTCCCACCCCATTTCTGCTCCCCACCCTATTTTGGCCTCCACTTTTTTCTCCGGCCTCTACTTCCCTCTGGCCTCCCACCCCTTGTGATCCTCCCACCCCATTTCGGCCTCCACTTTTTTCTGGCCTTTACTTCCCTCCGGCCTACCACCCCTTGTGATCCTCCCACCCCTTTTGTCTTCCACCTATTTCTAGCCTCTAATTCCCTCCGGCCTCCCACCCCGTTTCAGCCTCCCACCGCTTTTCGGCCTCCCCTTTTTTCTCCGGCCTCTACGTCCTTCCGGCCTCCCACCCCGTTTCAGCGTCCCACCCCATTCTGGCCTCCACTTTATTCTGGTCTCTACTTCCCTCCAGCCTCCCACCCCGTTTTAGACTCCCAACCCATTTCGGCCTCCACTTTTTTCTGTCCTCTACTTCCCTCCAGCCTCCCACCCCTTGTGATCCTCCCACCCCATTTTGTCCTCCACCTATTTCTGGCCTCTAATTCCCTCCAGCCTCCCATCCCGTTTCAGCCTCCCACACCTTTTCGTCCTCCACTTTTTTTCCGGCCTCTACTTCCATCTGGCATCCCACCCCATTTTGGCCTCCACTTCTTTCTCCCGCCTCTACTTCCCTCCGGCCTCCCACCCCATTTCAGCCTACCACCCCTTTTTGGCCTCCACTTTATTCTGGTCTCTCCTTCCCTCCGGCCTCCCACCCCTTTTCGGCCTGCACTTTTTTCTGTCCTCTACTTTCCTCCGCCCTCCCACCCCGTTTCAGCGTCCCACCCCATTTCGGCCTCCACTATTTTCTGGCCTCTACTTCCCTCCAGCCTGCTACCCCATTTCGGCCTCCACTTTTTTCTGGCCTCTACTTCCCTCCGGCCACCCACCCCGTTTCAGCCTCCCACCCCTTTTCAACTCCACTTTTCTCTGGCCTCTACATCTCTTCAGCCTCCCACCCCTTGTGATCCTCCCACCCCTTGTGATCCTCCCACCCCATTTTGTCCTCCACCCATTTCTCGCCTCTACTTCCCTCTGGCCTCCCACCCCGTTTCAGCCTCCCACCCCGTTTCAGCCTCCCACCCCGTTTCAGCCTCCCACCCCATTTTGGCCTCCACTTTTAAACAGCCTCTAATTCCCTCCGGCCTCCCAACCCATTCAGCCTCCCACCCCTTTCAGCCTCCACTTTTTTCTCCGGCCTTTTCTTCCTTCCGGCATCCCACCCCGTTTCAGCGTCCCACCCCGTTTTGGCCTCCACTTTTCTCTCCCGCCTGTACTTCCCCCCAGCCTCCCGCCCCATTTCAGCATCCTACCCCGTTTCGGACTCCACTTTTTTCTGGCCTGTTCTTCCCTGCAGCCTCCCACCCGATTTTGCCTCCACTTTTCAACAGCCTCTAATTCCCTCCGGCCTCCCAACCCGTTCAGCCTCCCACCCCTTTCGGCCTCCACTTTTTTCTCCGGCCTTTTCTTCCTTCCGGCCTCTCACACCGTTTCAGCGTCCCACCCTGTTTCGGCCACCAATTTTTTCTGGCCTCTACTTCTCTCCGACCTCCCACACCGTTTTAGCCTCCCACCCCTTTTCGGCCTCCACTTTTTCTGGACTTTACTTCCGTCCGGCCTCCCACCCCTTGTGATTCTCCCACCCCATTTTGGCCTCCACCTATTTCTGGCCTCTACTTCCCTCCAGCCTCCCACCCCATTTTGGCCTCCACTTTTTTCTGGCCTCTACTTCCCTCCGGCCTCCCACCCCTTTTCAGCCTCCCACCCCATTTTGGCCTCCCCTTTTTTCTGGCCTCTACTTCCCACCAGTCTTCCACCCCTTTTCCGTCTCCCACCCGTTTTCAGCCTCCACTTTTATCCGGCCTCTACTTCCCTCCGGCCTCCCACCCCCTTTCGGCCTCCACTTTTATCTGGCCTCTACTTCCCTCCGGCCTCCCACCCCGTTTCAGCCTCCAGTTTTTTATCCGGCCTCTTCTTCCTTCTCGCCTCACCCCCCGTTTCAGCATCCCAGCCCGTTTCGGCCACCACTTTTTTCCGGCCTCTACTTTCCTCTGGCCTCCCCCACCCCCTTTCGGCCTCCCACCCTGTTTTCGGCCACCACTTTTTTCTTGCCTCTACTTCCCTCCGGCCTCCCACCCCATTTTGGCCTCCACTTTTTTCTGGCCTCTACTTCCCTCTGGCCTCCCACCCCTTTTCAGCCTCCCACTCCATTTTAGCCTCCACTTTTTTTCTGGCCTCTACTTCCCTCCGGCGTCCCACCCCGTTTCAGCCTCCCTACCCATTTTGGCCTCCACTTCATTCTGGCCTCTACTTCCCATCAGTCTCCCACCCCTTTTCCGTCTCCCACCCCTTTTCAGCCTCCAGTTTTATCCGGCCTCTAATTCCCTCCGGCCTCCCACCCCGTTTCAGCCTCCCACCCCATTTTGGCCTCCACTTTTTTCTCTGCCTTTTTCTTCCTTCTGGCCTCCCACCCCATTTCAGCGTCCCCCCCCATTTTGGCCTCCACTTTTCTCTCCCGCCTGTACTTCCCTCCAGCCTCCCGCCCCATTTCAGCAGCCTACCCCGTTTCGGACTCCACTTTTTTCTGGCCTGTTCTTCCCTGCGGCCTCCCACCCCATTTCAGCCTCCCACCCCATTTTGCCTCCACTTTTCAACAGCCTCTAATTCCCTCCGGCCTCCCAACCCGTTCAGCCTCCCACTCCATTTTAGCCTCCACTCTTTTCTGGCCTCAAATTCCCTCCGGCGTCCCACCCCGTTTCAGCCTCCCACCCCATTTCGGCCTCCACTTTATTCTGGCCTCTACTTCCCATCAGTCTCCCACCCCTTTTCCGTCTCCCACCCCTTTTCAGCCTCCAGTTTTATCCGGCCTCTAATTCCCTCCGGCCTCCCACCCCTTTTCGGCCTCCACTTTATTCTGGTATCTCCTTCTCTCCAGACTCCCACCCCGTGTCAGCCTCCCACTGCTTCTCGGCCTCCACTTTTTTCTCCCGCCTCTACTTCCCTTCGGCCTCCCACCCCTTTTCAGCCTCCCACCCCGTTTCGGACTCCACTTTTTTCTAGCCTCTACTTCCCTGTGGCCTCCCACCCCTTGTGATCCTCCCACCGCATTTTGTCCTCCACCTATTTCTGGCCTCTACTTCCCTCCAGCCTCCCACCCCGTTTCAGCCTCCCATCCCATTTTGGCCTCCACTTTTTTCTGGCCTCTACTTCCCTCCGGCCTCCCACCCCTTTTCAGCATCCCACCCCATTTTGGCCTCCCCTTTTTTCTGGCCTCTACTTCCCACCAGTCTTCCACCCCTTTTCCATCTCCCACCCCTTTTCAGCCTCCACTTTTATCCGGCCTCTACTTCCCTCTGGCCTCCCACCCCCTTTCGGCGTCCCACCCCTTTTCGGCCTCCACTTTTATCTGGCCTCTACTTCCCTCCGGCCTCCCACCCCGTTTCAGCCGCCAGTTTTTTATCCGGCCTCTTCTTCCTTCTCGCCTCACACCCCGTTACAGCATCCCAGCCCGTTTCGGCCACCACTTTTTTCCGGCCTCTACTTCCCTCTGGCCTCCCCCACCCCCTTTCGGCCTCCCACCCTGTTTTCGGCCACCACTTTTTTCTTGCCTCTACTTCCCTCCGGCCTCCCACCCCTTTTCAGCCTCCCACCCCATTTTGGCCTCCACTTTTTTCTGGCCTCTACTTCCCTCCGGCCTCCCACCCCTTTTCAGCCTCCCACCCCATTTTGGCCTCCACTTTTTTCTGGCCTCTACTTCCCTCCGGCCTCCCACCCCTTTTCAGCCTCCCACCCCATTTTGGCCTCCACTTTTTTCTGGCCTCTACTTCCCTCTGGCCTCCCACCCCTTTTCAGCCTCCCACTCCATTTTAGCCTCCACTTTTTTTCTGGCCTCTACTTCCCTCCGGCGTCCCACCCCGTTTCAGCCTCCCTACCCATTTTGGCCTCCACTTCATTCTGGCCTCTACTTCCCATCAGTCTCCCACCCCTTTTCCGTCTCCCACCCCTTTTCAGCCTCCAGTTTTATCCGGCCTCTAATTCCCTCCGGCCTCCCACCCCGTTTCAGCCTCCCACCCCATTTTGGCCTCCACTTTTTTCTCTGCCTTTTTCTTCCTTCTGGCCTCCCACCCCATTTCAGCGTCCCCCCCCATTTTGGCCTCCACTTTTCTCTCCCGCCTGTACTTCCCTCCAGCCTCCCGCCCCATTTCAGCAGCCTACCCCGTTTCGGACTCCACTTTTTTCTGGCCTGTTCTTCCATGCGGCCTCCCACCCCATTTCATCCTCCACTTTTCAACAGCCTCTAATTCCCTCCGGCCTCCCAACCCGTTCAGCCTCCCACCCCTTTCTGCCTCCACTTTTTTCTCCGGCCTTTTCTTCCTTCCGGCCTCCCACCCCGTTTCACCGTCCCACCCCGTTTCGGCCTCCACTTTTTTCTGGCCTCTACTTCTCTCCGGACTCCCACTCCTTTTCGGCCTCCTCTTTTTTCTTGCCTCTACTTCTCTGCGACCTCCCACACCGTTTTAGCCTCCCACCCCTTTTCGGCCTCCACTTTATTCTGGCCTTTACTTCCCTCTGGCCTCCCACCCCTTGTGATCCTCCCACCCCATTCTGGCCTCCACTTTATTCTGGTCTCTCCTTCTCTCCAGACTCCCACCCCGTTTCAGCCTCCCACCACTTTTTGGCCTCCACTATTTTCTGGCCTCTACTTCCCTCCGGCCTCCCACCCCATTTCAGCCTCCCACCCTGTTTTGACCTCCACTATTTTCTGGTCTCTACTTCCCTCCGGCCACTCACCCCTTGTGATCCTCCCAACGCATTTTGTCTTCCACTTTTTTCTGGCCTTTAATTCCTTCCAGCCTCCCACCCCTTTTCAGCCTCCCATCCCATTTTGGCCTCCACTTTTATCCGGCCTCTACTTCCCTCCGGCATCCCACCCAATTACAGCCTCCCACTCTATTTTGGCCTCCACTTTTTTCTGGCCTCTACTTCCCTCCAGCCTCCCACCACGTTTCAGCCCCCCACCCCTTTTCGGCCTCCACTTTTTTCTCCGGCCTCTACTTCCCTCCGGCCTCCCACCCCTTGTGATCCTCCCACCCCATTTCAGCCTCCACTTTTATCTGGCCTCTACTTCCCTCCGGCCTCCCACCCCTTTTCAGCCTCCCACCCCTTTTTGACCTCCACTATTTTCTGGCCTCTACTTCCCTCCGGCCTCCCACCCCTTGTGATCCTCCCACCCCATTTTGGCCTCCACTTTTTTCTCCGGCCTCTACTACCCTCTGGCCTCCCACTGCATTACAGCCTCCCACTCCATTTGGGCCTCCACTTTTTTCTGGCCTGTACTTCCCACCAGCCTCCCACCCCTTTTCAGTCTCCACTTTTTTCTCCGGCCTCTTCTTCCTTCTCGCCTCCCACCTTGTTTCAGCGTCCCAGCCCGTTTCGGCCACCACTTTTTTCCCCGGCCTCTACTTCCCTCTGCCTTCCCACCCCTTTTCGGCCTCCCACCCCTTTTCGGCCTCCACTTTTATCTGGCCTCTACTTCCCTCCAGCCTGCTACCCCTTTTCAGCCTCCACTTTTTTCTCCGGCCTCTTCTTCCTTCTCGCCTCCCACCTTGCTTCAGCGTCCCAGCCCGTTTCGGCCACCACTTTTTTCCCCGGCCTCTACTTCCCTCTGCCTTCCCACCCCCTTTCGGCCTCCCACCCCTTTTCGGCCTCCACTTTTATCTGGCCTCTACTTCCCTCCGGCCTCCCACCCCGTTTCAGCCTCCAGTTTTTTCTCCGGCCTCTTCTTCCTTCTCGCCTCACATCCCGTTTCAGCGTCCCAGCCCGTTTCGGCCACCACTTTTTTCTTGACTCTAATTCCCTCCGGCCTCCCACCCCGTTTCAGCCTCCCACCCCATTTTCGGCCTCCACATTTTTCTGGCCTCAAATTCCCTCCGGCCTCCCACCCCGTTTCAGCCTCCCACCCCATTTTCGGCCTCCACTTTTTTCTGGCCTCAAATTCCCTCCGGCCTCCCACCCCGTTTCAGCCTCCCACCCCATTTTGGCCTCCCCTTTTTTCTGGCCTCTACTTCCCACCAGTCTTCCACCCCTTTTCCGTCTCCCACCCGTTTTCAGCCTCCACTTTTATCCGGCCTCTACTTCCCTCCGGCCTCCCACCCCCTTTCGGCCTCCACTTTTATCTGGCCTCTACTTCCCTCCGGCCTCCCACCCCGTTTCAGCCTCCAGTTTTTTATCCGGCCTCTTCTTCCTTCTCGCCTCACCCCCCGTTTCAGCATCCCAGCCCGTTTCGGCCACCACTTTTTTCCGGCCTCTACTTCCCTCTGGCCTCCCACCCCTTTTTCGGCCTCCACTTTTTTCTTGCCTCTACTTCCCTCCGGCCTCCCACCCCTTTTCAGCCTCCCTCCCCATTTTGGCCTCCACTTTTTTCTGGCCTCTACTTCCCTGTAGCCTCCCACTCCATTTTAGCCTCCACTTTTTTCTGGCCTCTACTTCCCTCCGGTGTCCCACCCCGTTTCAGCCTCCCTACCCATTTTGGCCTCCACTTTATTCTGGCCTCTACTTCCCATCAGTCTCCCACCCCTTTTCCGTCTCCCACCCCTTTTCAGCCTCCACTTTTATCCGGCCTCTAATTCCCTCCGGCCTCCCACCCCGTTTCAGCCTCCCACCCCATTTTGGCCTCCACTTTTTTCTCTGCCTTTTTCTTCCTTCTGGCCTCCCACCCCATTTCAGCGTCCCCCCCCATTTTGGCCTCCACTTTTCTCTCCCGCCTGTACTTCCCTCCAGCCTGCTACCCCATTTCAGCCTCCACTTTTATCTGGCCTCTACCTCTCTACGGACTCCCACCCAGTTTCAGCCTCCCACCCCATTTTGGCCTCCACTTTTTTCTTGCCTCTACTTCCCACCAGTCTCCCACCCCTTTTCCGTGTCCCACCCCTTTTCAGCCTCCACTTTTATCTGGCCTCTAATTCCCTCCAGCCTCCCACCCCGTTTCAGCCTCCCACCCTATTTTGGCCTCCACTTTTTTCTCTGGCCTCTACCTCTCTCCGGACTCCCACACCTTTACAGCGTCCCACCCCGTTTCAGCCTCCCGCCCCATTTTGGCCTCCACTTCTATCCGGCCTCTAATTACCTCCGGCTTCCCACCCCGTTTCAGCCTCCCACCCCATTTTGGCCTCCACTTTTTTCTGGCCTCTACTTCCCACCAGCCTCCCACCTCATTTCAGCCCCCCACCCTATTTCGGCCTCCACTTTTTTCTCTGGCCTCCCACCCCTTGTGATCCTCCCACCCCATTTCGGCCTCCACTTTTTTCTGGCCTTTACTTCCCTCCGGCCTACCAGGCCTTGTGATCCTCCCACCCCTTTTGTCTTCCACCTATTTCTAGCCTCTAATTCCCTCCGGCCTCCCACCCCGTTTCAGCCTTCCACCGCTTTTCGGCCTCCCTTTTTTTCTCCGGCCTCTACTTCCTTCCGGCCTCCCACCCCATTTCAGCGTCCCACCCCATTCTGGCCTCCACTTTATTCTGGTCTCTACTTCCCTCCAGACTCCCACCCCGTTTTAGACTCCCAACCCATTTCGGCCTCCACTTTTTTCTGTCCTCTACTTCCCTCCAGCCTGCTACCCCATTTCGGCCTCCACTTTTTTCTGGCCTCTACTTCCCTCTGACCTCCCACAACATTTCAGCCTCTCACCCCATTTTGGTTTCCACTTTTTTCTGGCCTCTACTTCCCTCCGGCCTCCCACCCCGTTTCAGCCTCCCACCCCATTTTGGCCTCCACTTTTTTCTGGCCTCTACTTCCCTCCGGCCTCCCACCCCCTTTCGGCCTCCACTTTTATCTGGCCTCTACTTCCCTCCGGCCTCCCACCCCGTTTCAGCCTCCAGTTTTTTATCCGGCCTCTTCTTCCTTCTCGCCTCACACCCCGTTTCAGTGTCCCAGCCCGTTTCGGCCACAACTTTTTTCCGGCCTCTACTTCCCTCTGGCCTCCCACCCCCTTTCGGCCTCCCACCATGTTTTCGGCCTCCACTTTTTTCTTGCCTCTACTTCCCTCCAGCCTCCCACCCCTTGTGATCCTCCCACCGCATTTTGTCCTCCACCTATTTCTGGCCTCTACTTCCCTCCAGCCTCCCACCCTGTTTCAGCCTCCCACCCCGTTTCTGACTCCACTTTTTTCTAGCCTCTACTTCCCTGTGGCCTCCCACCCCTTGTGATCCTCCCACCGCATTTTGTCCTCCACCTATTTCTGGCCTCTACTTCCCTCCAGCCTCCCACCCCTTTTCAGAATCCCACCCCTTTTCGGCCTCCACTTTTATCTGGCCTCTACTTCCCTCCGGCCTCCCACCCCTTTCGGCCTCCACTTTTTTCTCCGGCCTCTTCTTCCTTCTCGCCTCACATCCCGTTTCAGCGTCCCAGCCCGTTTCGGCCACCACTTTTTTCTTGCCTCTAATTCCCTCCGGCCTCCCACCCCTTTTCAGCCTCCCTACCCATTTTGGCCTCCACTTTTTTCTGGCCTCTACTTCCCTCCTGCCTCCCACCCCTTTTCAGCCTCCCTCCCCATTTTGGCCTCCACTTTTTTCTGGCCTCTACTTCCTTCTAGCCTCCCACCCCTTTTCCGTCTCCCACCCCTTTTCGGCCTCCACTTTTATCTGGCCTCTACTTCCCTCCGGCGTCCCACCCCGTTTCAGCCTCCCACCCCATTTTGGCCTCCACTTTATTCTGGCCTCTACTTCCCATCAGTCTCCCACCCCTTTTCCGTCTCCCACCCCTTTTCAGCCTCCACTTTTATGCGGCCTCTAATTCCCTTCAGCCTCCCACCCCATTTTGGCCTCCACTTTTTTTTCTGGCTTTTTCTTCCTTCTGGCCTCCCACCCCATTTCAGCGTCCCCCCCCGTTTTGGCCTCCACTTTTCTCTCCCGCCTGTACTTCCCTCCAGCCTCCCGCCCCATTTCAGCAGCCTACCCCGTTTCGGACTCCACTTTTTTCTGGCCTGTTCTTCCCTGCGGCCTCCCACCCCATTTCAGCCTCCCACCCCATTTCGCCTCCACTTTTCAACAGCCTCTAATTCCCTCCGGCCTCCCAACCCGTTCAGCCTCCCACCCCTTTCTGCCTCCACTTTTATGCGGCCTCTAATTCCCTCCAGCCTCCCACCCCGTTTCAGCGTCACACCCCATTTTGGCCTCCCCTTTTTTCTGGCCTCTACTTCCCATCAGTCTTCCACCCCTTTTCAGCCTCCACTTTTATCTGGCCTCTACCTCTCTCCAGCCTCCCACCCCTTTTCAGCCTCCCACCACTTTTTGACCTCCACTATTTTCTGGCCTCTACTTCCTCCGGCCTCCCACCCCATTTCGGCCTCCACTTTTTTCTCCGACCTCTACTTCCCTCCGGCCTCCCACCGCATTACAGCCTCCCACTCCATTTGGGCCTCCACTTTTTTCTGGACTCTACTTCCCTCCGGCCTCCCACCCCATTTCAGCCTCTACTATTTTCTGGCCTGTACGGTACTCCAACTTCTCACCCTGTTTCAGCCTCCCACCCCTTTTTGGCCCCCACTATTTTCTGGCCTCTACTTCCCTCCGGCCTCCCACCCCGTTTCAGCCTCCCACCCCATTTTGGCCTCCACTTTTTTCTGGCCTCCACTTCCCACCAGCCTCCCACCCCGATTCAGCCCCCCACCCCATTTCGTCCTCCACTTTTTTCTCCGGCCTCTACTTCCCTCTGGCCTCCCACCCCTTGTGATCCTCCCACCCCATTTTGGCCTCCACTTTTATCTGGCCTCTACTTCCCTCCGGCCTCCCACCCCTTTTCAGCCTCCCACCCCTTTTTGACCTCCACTATTTTCTGGCCTCTACTTCCTCCAGCCTCCCACCCCTTGTGATCCTCCCACCCCATTTCGGCCTCCACATTTTTCTCCGGCCTCTACTTCCCTCTGGCCTCCCACCGCATTACAGCCTCCCACTCCATTTGGGCCTCCACTTTTTTCTGGCCTCTACTTCCCACCAGCCTCCCACCCCATTTCAGCCTCCCACCCCTTTTCAGCCTCCCACCCCTTTTCAGCCTCCACTTTTTTCTCCGGCCTCTTCTTCCTTCTCGCCTCCCACCTTGCTTCAGCGTCCCAGCCCGTTTCGGCCACCACTTTTTTCCCCGGCCTCTACTTCCCTCTGCCTTCCCACCCCCTTTCGGCCTCCCACCCCTTTTCGGCCTCCACTTTTATCTGGCCTCTACTTCCCTCCAGCCTGCTACCCCATTTCAGCCTCCACTGTTATCTGGCCTCTACCTCTCTCCGGACTCCCACCCAGTTTCAGCCTCCCACCCCATATTGGCCTTCACTTTTTTTCTGGCCTCTACTTCCCACCAGTCTCCCACCCCTTTTCCGTGTCCCACCCCTTTTCAGCCACCACTTTTATCCGGCCTCTAATTCCCTCCAGCCTCCCACCCCGTTTCAGCCTCCCACCCTATTTTGGCCTCCACTTTTTTCTCTGGCCTTTACTTCCTTCTGGCCTCCCACCTGGTTTCAGCGTCCCATCCCGTTTCGGTCACCACATTTTTCTCTGGCCTCTACTTCCCTCCGGCCTCCCACCCCATTTTGGCCTCCACTTTTATCCGGCCTCTAATTCCCTCCGGCCTCCCACCCCGTTTCAGACTCCACTTTTCTCCGGCCTATACTTCTCTCGGCCTCCCACTCCGTTTCGGCCTCCCACCCCATTTTGGCCTCCACTTTTTTCTCTGGCCTTTTCTTCCTTCTGGCCTCCCACCCCGTTTCAGCGTCCCATCCCGTTTCGGTCACCACTTTTTTCTCTGGCCTCTACATCCCTCCGGCCTCCCACCCCTTTTCAGCCTCCACTTTTAGCCGGCCTCTAATTCTCTCCAGCGTCCCACCCCGTTTCAGCCTCCCGCCCCATTTTGGCCTCCACCTATTTCTGGCCTCTAATTCTCTCCGGCCTCCCACCCCGTTTCAGCGTCCCACCCCGTTTCAACCTCCCATCCCTTTTCGGCCTCCACTTTTTTCTCCGGCCTCTACTTCCCTCTGGCCTCCCACCCCTTGTGATCCTCCCACCCCATTTCGGCCTCCACTTTTATCTGGCCTCTACTACCCTCTGGCCTCCAACCCCTTTTCAGCCTCCCACCCCTTTTTGACCTCCACTATTTTCTTGCCTCTACTTCCCTCCGGCTTCCCACCCCTTGTGATCCTCCCACCCCATTTCGGCCTCCACTTTTTTCTCCAGCCTCTACTTCCCTCTGGCCTCCCACCGCATTACAGCCTCCCACTCCATTTGGGCCTCCACTTTTTTCTGGCCTCTACTTCCCACCAGCCTCCCACCCCATTTCAGCCTCCCACCCCTTTTCAGCCTCCACTTTTTTCTCCGGCCTCTTCTTCCTTCTCGCCTCCCACCTTGCTTCAGCGTCCCAGCCCGTTTCGGCCACCACTTTTTTCCCCGGCCTCTACTTCCCTCTGCCTTCCCACCCCCTTTCGGCCTCCCACCCCTTTTCGGCCTCCACTTTTATCTGGCCTCTACTTCCCTCCGGCCTCCCACCCCGTTTCAGCCTCCAGTTTTTTCTCCGGCCTCTTCTTCCTTCTCGCCTCACATCCCGTTTCAGCGTCCCAGCCCATTTCGGCCACCACTTTTTTCTTGACTCTAATTCCCTCCGGCCTCCCACCCCGTTTCAGCCTCCCACCCCATTTTCGGCCTCCACATTTTTCTGGCCTCAAATTCCCTCCGGCCTCCCACCCCGTTTCAGCCTCCCACCCCATTTTCAGCCTCCACTTTTTTCTGGCCTCAAATTCCCTCCGGCCTCCCACCCCGTTTCAGCCTCCCACCCCATTTTCGGCCTCCACTTTTTTCTGGCCTCAAATTCCCTCCGGACTCCCACCCAGTTTCAGCCTCCCACCCCATTTTGGCCTCCACTTTTATCTGGCCTCTACTTCCCTCCAGCCTCCCACCCCTTTTCAGCCTCCCTACTCATTTTGGCCTCCACTTTTATCTGGCCTCTACTTCCCTCCTGCCTCCCACCCCTTTTCAGCCTCCCTCCCCATTTTGGCCTCCACTTTTTTCTGGCCTCTACTTCCTACCAGCCTCCCACCCCGTTTCAGCCCCCCACCCCATTTCGTCCTCCACTTTTTTCTCCGGCCTCTACTTCCCTCTGGCCTCCCACCCCTTGTGATCCTCCCACCCCATTTTGGCCTCCACTTTTATCTGGCCTCTACTTCCCTCCGGCCTCCCACCCCTTTTCAGCCTCCCACCCCTTTTTGACCTCCACTATTTTCTGGCCTCTACTTCCTCTGGCCTCCCACCCCTTGTGATCCTCCCACCCCATTTCGGCCTCCACATTTTTCTCCGGCGTCTACTTCCCTCTGGCCTCCCACCGCATTACAGCCTCCCACTCCATTTGGGCCTCCACTTTTTTCTGGCCTCTACTTCCCTCCGGCGTCCCACCCCGTTTCAGCCTCCCACTCCATTTTAGCCTCCACTTTTATCTGGCCTCTACTTCCCTCCATCGTCCCACCCCTTTTCAGCCTCCCTACCCATTTTGGCCTCCACTTTATTCTGGCCTCTACTTCCCATCAGTCTCCCACCCCTTTTCCGTCTCCCACCCCTTTTCAGCCTCCACTTTTATGCGGCATCTAATTCTCTCCGGCCTCCCACCCCATTTCAGCGTCCCCCCCCATTTTGGCCTCCACTTTTCTCTCCCGCCTGTACTTCCCTCCAGCCTCCCGCCCCATTTCAGCAGCCTACCCCGTTTCGGACTCCACTTTTTTCTGGCCTGTTCTTCCCTGCGGCCTCCCACCCCATTTCAGCCTCCCACCCCATTTCGCCTCCACTTTTCAACAGCCTCTAATTCCCTCCGGCCTCCCAACCCGTTCAGCCTCCCACCCCTTTCTGCCTCCACTTTTATGCGGCCTCTAATTCCCTCCAGCCTCCCACTCCGTTTCAGCGTCCCACCAAATTTTGGCCTCCCCTTTTTTCTGGCCTCTACTTCCCATCAGTCTTCCACCCCGTTTCCGTCTTCCACCCCTTTTCAGCCTCCACTTTTATCTGGCCTCTACCTCTCTCCAGCCTCCCACCCCTTTTCAGCCTCCCACCACTTTTTGACCTCCACTATTTTCTGGCCTCTACTTCCTCCGGCCTCCCACCCCATTTCGGCCTCCACTTTTTTCTCCGACCTCTACTTCCCTCCGGCCTCCCACCGCATTACAGCCTCCCACTCCATTTGGGCCTCCACTTTTTTCTGGACTCTACTTCCCTCCGGCCTCCCACCCCATTTCAGCCTCTACTATTTTCTGGCCTGTACGGTACTCCAACTTCTCACCCTGTTTCAGCCTCCCACCCCTTTTTGGCCCCCACTATTTTCTGGCCTCTACTTCCCTCCGGCCTCCCACCCCGTTTCGGCCTCCCACCCCATTTTGGCCTCCACTTTTTTCTGGCCTCTACTTCCCACCAGCCTCCCACCCCGATTCAGCCCCCCACCCCATTTCGTCCTCCACTTTTTTCTCCGGCCTCTACTTCCCTCTGGCCTCCCACCCCTTGTGATCCTCCCACCCCATTTTGGCCTCCACTTTTATCTGGCCTCTACTTCCCTCCGGCCTCCCACCCCTTTTCAGCCTCCCACCCCTTTTTGACCTCCACTATTTTCTGGCCTCTACTTCCTCCAGCCTCCCACCCCTTGTGATCCTCCCACCCCATTTCGGCCTCCACATTTTTCTCCGGCCTCTACTTCCCTCTGGCCTCCCACCGCATTACAGCCTCCCACTCCATTTGGGCCTCCACTTTTTTCTGGCCTCTACTTCCCACCAGCCTCCCACCCCATTTCAGCCTCCCACCCCTTTTCAGCCTCCACTTTTTTCTCCGGCCTCTTCTTCCTTCTCGCCTCCCACCTTGCTTCAGCGTCCCAGCCCATTTCGGCCACCACTTTTTTCCCCGGCCTCTACTTCCCTCTGCCTTCCCACCCCCTTTCGGCCTCCCACCCCTTTTCGGCCTCCACTTTTATCTGGCCTCTACTTCCCTCCAGCCTGCTACCCCATTTCAGCCTCCACTTTTATCTGGCCTCTACCTCTCTCCGGACTCCCACCCAGTTTCAGCCTCCCACCCCATTTTGGCCTCCACTTTTTTTTCTGGCTTTTTCTTCCTTCTGGCCTCCCACCCCATTTCAGCGTCCCCCCCCGTTTTGGCCTCCACTTTTCTCTCCTGCCTGTACTTCCCTCCAGCCTCCCGCCCCATTTCAGCAGCCTACCCCGTTTCGGACTCCACTTTTTTCTGGCCTGTTCTTCCCTGCGGCCTCCCACCCCATTTCAGCCTCCCACCCCATTTCGCCTCCACTTTTCAACAGCCTCTAATTCCCTCCGGCCTCCCAACCCGTTCAGCCTCCCACCCCTTTCTGCCTCCACTTTTTTCTCCGGCCTTTTCTTCCTTCTGGCCTCCCACCCCGTTTCAGCGTCCCACCCCATTTTGGCCTCCCCTTTTTTCTGGCCTCTACTTCCCACCAGTCTTCCACCCCTTTTCCATCTTCCACCCCTTTTCAGCCTCCACTTTTATCTGGCCTCTACCTCTCTCCAGCCTCCCACCACTTTTCAGCCTCCCACCACTTTTTGACCTCCACTATTTTCTGGCCTCTACTTCCTCTGGCCTCCCACCCCATTTCGGCCTCCACTTTTTTCTCCGACCTCTACTTCCCTCCGGCCTCCCACCGCATTACAGCCTCCCACTCCATTTGGGCCTTCACTTTTTTCTGGACTCTACTTCCCTCTGGCCTCCCACCCTGTTTCAGCCTCCCACCCCATTTTGGCCTCCACTTTTTTCTGGCCTCTACTTCCCTCCGGCCTCCCACCCCATTTCAGCCTCTACTATTTTCTGGCCTGTACGGCACTCCAACTTCTCACCCTGTTTCAGCCTCCCACCCCTTTTTGGCCTCCACTATTTTCTGGCCTCTACTTCCCTCCGGCCTCCCACCCCGTTTCAGCCTCCCACCCCATTTTGGCCTCCACTTCATTCTGGCCTCTACTTCCCACCAGTCTCCCACCCCTTTTCCGTCTCCCACCCCTTTTCAGGCACCACTTTTATCCAGCCTCTAATTCCCTCCGGCCTCCCACCCCGTTTCAGACTCCCACCCCATTTTGGCCTCCACTTTTTCCTCCGGCCTCTACTTCCCTCTGGCCTCCCACCCCTTGTGATCCTCCCACCCCATTTTGGCCTCCACTTTTATCTGGCCTCTACTTCCCTCCGGCCTCCCACCCCTTTTCAGCCTCCCACCCCTTTTTGACCTCCACTATTTTCTGGCCTCTATTTCCCTCCGGCCTCCCACCCCTTGTGATCCTCCCACCCCATTTTGGCCTCCACTTTTTTCTCCGGCATCTACTACCCTCTGGCCTCCCACTGCATTACAGCCTCCCACTCCATTTGGGCCTCCACTTTTTTCTGGCCTGTACTTCCCACCAGCCTCCCACCCCGTTTCAGCCTCCCACCCCTTTTCAGTCTCCACTTTTTTCTCCGGCCTCTTCTTCCTTCTCGCCTCCCATCTTGTTTCAGCGTCCCAGCCCGTTTCGGCCACCACTTTTTTCCCCGGCCTCTACTTCCCTCTGCCTTCCCACCCCTTTTCGGCCTCCCACCCCTTTTCGGCCTCCACTTTTATCTGGCCTCTACTTCCCTCTGCCTTCCCACCCATTTTCAGCCTCCCACCCCATTTTGGCCTCCACTTTTTTCTTGCCTCTACTTCCCACCAGTCTCCCACCCCTTTTCCGTGTCCCACCCCTTTTCAGCCTCCACTTTTATCTGGCCTCTAATTCCCTCCGGACTCCCACCCCGTTTCAGCCTCCCACCCCATTTTCAGCCTCCACTTTTTTCTGGCCTCAAATTCCCTCCGGTCTCCCACCCAGTTTCAGCCTCCCACCCCATTTTGGCCTCCACTTTTTTCTGGCCTCTACTTCCTTCTGGCCTCCCACCCCTTTTCCGTCTCCCACCCCTTTTCGGCCTCCACTTTTATCTGGCCTCTACTTCCCTCCGGCGTCCCACCCCGTTTCAGCCTCCCTACCCATTTTGGCCTCCACTTTATTCTGGCCTCTACTTCCCATCAGTCTCCCACCCCTTTTCCATCTCCCACCCCTTTTCAGCCTCCACTTTTATGCGGCCTCTAATTCCCTCCAGCCTCCCACCCCGTTTCAGCGTCCCACCCCATTTTGGCCTCCCCTTTTTTCTGGCCTCTACTTCCCATCAGTCTTCCACCCCTTTTCCGTCTTCCACCCCTTTTCAGCCTCCACTTTTATCTGGCCTCTACCTCTCTCCAGCCTCCCACCCCTTTTCAGCCTCCACTTTTATCTGGCCTCTACCTCTCTCCAGCCTCCCACCCCTTTTCAGCCTCCCACCACTTTTTGACCTCCACTATTTTCTGGCCTCTACTTCCTCCGGCCTCCCACCCCATTTCGGCCTCCACTTTTTTCTCCGACCTCTACTTCCCTCCGGCCTCCCACCGCATTACAGCCTCCCACTCCATTTGGGCCTCCACTTTTTTCTGGACTCTACTTCCCTCCGGCCTCCCACCCCATTTCAGCCTCTACTATTTTCTGGCCTGTATGGTACTCCAACTTCTCACCCTGTTTCAGCCTCCCACCCCTTTTTGGCCCCCACTATTTTCTGGCCTCTACTTCCCTCCGGCCTCCCACCCCGTTTCAGCCTCCCACCCCATTTTGGCCTCCACTTTTTTCTGGCCTCCACTTCCCACCAGCCTCCCACCCCGATTCAGCCCCCCACCCCATTTCGTCCTCCACTTTTTTCTCCGGCCTCTACTTCCCTCTGGCCTCCCACCCCTTGTGATCCTCCCACCCCATTTTGGCCTCCACTTTTATCTGGCCTCTACTTCCCTCCGGCCTCCCACCCCTTTTCAGCCTCCCACCCCTTTTTGACCTCCACTATTTTCTGGCCTCTACTTCCTCCAGCCTCCCACCCCTTGTGATCCTCCCACCCCATTTCGGCCTCCACATTTTTCTCCGGCCTCTACTTCCCTCTGGCCTCCCACCGCATTACAGCCTCCCACTCCATTTGGGCCTCCACTTTTTTCTGGCCTCTACTTCCCACCAGCCTCCCACCCCATTTCAGCCTCCCACCCCATTTCAGCCTCCCACCCCTTTTCAGCCTCCACTTTTTTCTCCGGCCTCTTCTTCCTTCTCGCCTCCCACCTTGCTTCAGCGTCCCAGCCCGTTTCGGCCACCACTTTTTTCCCCGGCCTCTACTTCCCTCTGCCTTCCCACCCCCTTTCGGCCTCCCACCCCTTTTCGGCCTCCACTTTTATCTGGCCTCTACTTCCCTCCAGCCTGCTACCCCATTTCAGCCTCCACTGTTATCTGGCCTCTACCTCTCTCCGGACTCCCACCCAGTTTCAGCCTCCCACCCCATATTGGCCTTCACTTTTTTTCTGGCCTCTACTTCCCACCAGTCTCCCACCCCTTTTCCGTGTCCCACCCCTTTTCAGCCACCACTTTTATCCGGCCTCTAATTCCCTCCAGCCTCCCACCCCGTTTCAGCCTCCCACCCTATTTTGGCCTCCACTTTTTTCTCTGGCCTTTACTTCCTTCTGGCCTCCCACCTGGTTTCAGCGTCCCATCCCGTTTCGGTCACCACATTTTTCTCTGGCCTCTACTTCCCTCCTGCCTCCCACCCCATTTTGGACTCCACTTTTATCCGGCCTCTAATTCCCTCCGGCCTCCCACCCCGTTTCAGCCTCCCACCCCATTTTCGGCCTCCACTTTTTTCTGGCCTCTACTTCCCTCCGGACTCCCACCCAGTTTCAGCCTCCCACCCCATTTTGGCCTCCACTTTTTTCTGGCCTCTACTTCCCTCCGGCCTCCCACCCCTTTTCAGCCTCCCTACCCATTTTGGCCGATAAATGGTGGGAGGCTAGAGAGAAGTAGAGGCCAGAAAAAATTGGAGGTTGAAAAGTTGTGGGAGGCCAAAAAATGGTGGGAGGCTGGAGAGAAGTAGAGGCCAGGAAAAATTGGAGGCCAAAAAGGACTGGGAGGCCAAAAAGGAGTGTGAGACCGGTGAATAGTAGAGGCCAGAAAAAATTAGCAGCCGAAAAGGGGTGGGAGGCCGAAAAGGGGTGGGAGGCCAAAAAAGGGTGGTAGGCTGGGAGGAGGGGAGGCTAAAAGAATTTGCAGGCCAAGAAGGGTTGGGGGGCCAAAAAGGGGTGGGAGGGCCAAAAAGCATGGGAGGCTGGAGAGAAGTAGAGGCCAGAAAATATTGGAGTCCGAAAAGGAGTGGGAGGCCGAAAAATAGTGGGAGGCTGGAGAGAAGTAGAGGCCAGGAATAATTGGAGGCCGAAAAGGAGTGGGAAGCCAAAAAAGGGTGGGAGGCTGGAGAGAAGTAGAGCCAGAAAAAATTGGAGTCCGAAAAGGAGTGGGAGGCCAAAAAGGAGTGTGAGACCAGTGAATAGTAGAGGCCAGAAAAAATCAGAAGTCGAAAAGGTGTAGGAGGGCAAAAAGGTGTGGGAGGCCTAAAAAGGGTGGGAGGCTGGAGAGAAGTAGAGCCAGAAAAAATTGGAGGCCAATAAGGAGTGGGAGGCCAAAAAGGAGTGTGAGACCGGTGAATAGTAGAGGCCAGAAAAAATTAGCAGCCAAAATGGGGTGGGAGGCCAAAAAGGGGTGGGAGGCCAAAAAAGGGTGGTAGGCTGGGAGGAGGGGAGGCTAGAAAAAATTGGAGGCCAAGAAGGGGTGGGAGGCCAAAAAGGGGTGGGAGGCCCAAAAAGCATGGGAGGCTGGAGAGAAGTAGAGACCAGGTAAGATTGGAGGTTGAAAAGGAGTGGGAGGCCAAAAAGGGGTGTGAGGCTGGTGAGAAATAGAGGACGAAAAAATTGGAGGTCAAAAAGGAGTGGGAGGCCAAAAAGGAGTGTGAGACCGGTGAATAGGAGAGGCCAGAAAAAATCAGAAGTCGAAAAGGGGTGGGAGGGCAAAAAGGGGTGGGAGGAAAAAAGGGTGGGAGGCAGGAGAGAAGTAGAGCCAGAAAAAATTGGAGGCCCAAAAGGAGTGGGAGGCCAAAAAGGAGTGTGAGACCGGTGAATAGTAGAGGCCAGAAAAAATTAGCAGCCAAAACGGGCTGGGAGGCCAAAAAGGGGTGGGAGGCTAAAAAAGGGTGGGAGGCTGGGAGGAGGGGAGGCTAGAAAATATTGGAGGCCAAGAAGGGGTGGGAGGCAAAAAAGGGTTGGGAGGCCCAAAAAGCGTGGGAGGCTGGAGAGAAGTAGAGGCCAGGAAAAATTGGAGGTCGAAAAGGAGTGGGAGGCCAAAAAGGAGTGGGAGACCGGTGAATAGTAGAGGCCAGAACAAATCAGAAGCCGAAAAGGGGTGGGAGGCCGATAAATGGTGGGAGGCTAGAGAGAAGTAGAGGCCAGAAAAAATTGGAGGTTGAAAAGTTGTGGGAGGCCGAAAAATGGTGGGAGGCTGGAGAGAAGTAGAGGCCAGAAAAAATTGGAGGCCGAAAAGGGGTGGGAGGCCAAAAAAGGGTGGGAGGCCGGAGAGAAGAAGAGGCCAGAAAAAATTGGAGGCCAAAAAGGACTGGGAGGCCAAAAAGGAGTGTGAGACCGGTGAATAGTAGAGGCCAGAAAAAATTAGCAGCCGAAAACGGGTGGGAGACCGAAAAGGGGTGGGAGGCCAAAAAAGGGTGGTAGGCTGGGAGGAGGGGAGGCTAGAAAAAATTGGAGGCCAAGAAGGGGTGGGAGGCCAAAACGGGGTGGGAGGCCCAAAAAGCGTGGGAGGCTGGAGAGAAGTAGAGGCCAGGAAAAATTGGAGGTCGAAAAGGAGTGGGAGGCCAAAAAGGGGTGTGAGGCTGGTGAGAAACAGAGGACGAAAAAATTGGAGGTCAAAAAGGAGTGGGAGGCCAAAAAGGAGTGTGAGACCAGTGAATAGGAGAGGCCAAAAAAAATCAGAAGTCGAAAAGGGGTGGGAGGGCAAAAAGGGGTGGGAGGAAAAAAGGGTGGGAGGCAGGAGAGAAGTAGAGCCAGAAAAAATTGGAGGCCCAAAAGGAGTGGGAGGCCAAAAAGGAGTGTGAGACCGGTGAATAGTAGAGGCCAGAAAAAATTAGCAGCCAAAACGGGGTGGGAGGCCAAAAAGGGGTGGGAGGCCCAAAAAGCGTGGGAGGCTGGAGAGAAGTAGAGGCCAGGAAAAATTGGAGGTCGAAAAGGAGTGGGAGGCCAAAAAGGAGTGGGAGACCGGTGAATAGTAGAGGCCAGAAAAAATTAGCAGCCGAAAACGGGTGGGAGGCCGAAAAGGGGTGGGAGGCCAAAAAAGGGTGGTAGGCTGGGAGGAGGGGAGGCTAGAAAAAATTGGAGGCCAAGAAGGGGTGGGATGCCAAAACGGGGTGGGAGGCCCAAAAAACATGGGAGGCTGGAGAGAAGTAGAGGCCAGAAAAAATTGGAGTCCGAAAAGGAGTGGGAGGCCGAAAAATAGTGGGAGGCTGGAGAGAAGTAGAGGCTAGGAAAAATTGGAGGCCGAAAAGGAGTGGGAGGCCAAAAAAGGGTGGGAGGCTGGAGAGAAGTAGAGCCAGAAAAAATTGGAGGCCAATAAGGAGTGGGAGGCCAAAAAGGAGTGGGAGACCGGTGAATAGTAGAGGCCAGAAAAAATTAGCAGCCAAAATGGGGTGGGAGGCCAAAAAGGGGTGGGAGGCCAAAAAAGGGTGGTAGGCTGGGAGGAGCGGATTCTAGAAAAAATTGGAGGCCAAGAAGGGGTGGGAGGCCAAAAAGGGGTGGGAGGCCCAAAAAGCATGGGAGGCTGGAGAGAAGTAGAGACCAGGAATGATTGGAGGTCGAAAAGGAGTGGGAGGCCAAAAAGGGGTGTGAGGCTGGTGAGAAATAGAGGACGAAAAAATTGGAGGTCAAAAAGGAGTGGGAGGCCAAAAAGGAGTGTGAGACCGGTGAATAGGAGAGGCCAGGAAAAAATCAGAAGTCGAAAAGGGGTGGGAGGGCAAAAAGGGGTGGGAGGAAAAAAGGGTGGGAGGCAGGAGAGAAGTAGAGCCAGAAAAAATTGGAGGCCCAAAAGGAGTGGGAGGCCAAAAAGGAGTGTGAGACCGGTGAATAGTAGAGGCCAGAAAAAATTAGCAGCCGAAAAGGGGTGGGAGGCCGAAAAGGGGTGGGAGGCCAAAAAAGGGTGGGAGGCTGGGAGGAGGGGAGGCTAGAAAATATTGGAGGCCAAGAAGGGGTGGGAGGCAAAAAAGGGTTGGGAGGCCCAAAAAGCGTGGGAGGCTGGAGAGAAGTAGAGGCTAGGAAAAATTGGAGGTCGAAAAGGAGTGGGAGGCCAAAAAGGAGTGGGAGACCGGTGAATAGTAGAGGCCAGAACAAATCAGAAGCCAAAAAGGGGTGGGAGGCCGATAAATGGTGGGAGGCTGGAGAGAAGTAGAGGCCAGAAAAAATTGGAGGTTGAAAAGTTGTGGGAGGCCGAAAAAGGGTGGGAGGCTGGAGAGAAGTAGAGGCCAGGAAAAATTGGAGGCCGAAAAGGGGTGGGAGGCCAAAAAAGGGTGGGAGGCCGGAGAGAAGAAGAGGCCAGAAAAAATTGGAGTCCGAAAAGGAGTGGGAGGCCAAAAAGGAGTGGGAGACCGGTGAATAGTAGAGGCCAGAAAAAATCAGAAGTCGAAAAGGTGTAGGAGGGCAAAAAGGTGTGGGAGGCCTAAAAAGGGTGGGAGGCTGGAGAGAAGTAGAGGCCAGAAAAAATTGGAGGTCAAAATGTGTGGGAGGCCAAAAAAGGGTGGGAGGCTGGAGAGAAGCAGAGGCCAGAAAAAATTGGAGGTCGAAATGGTGTGGGAGGCCGAAAAGGGGTGGGATGCTGGAGAGAAGTAGAGGCCAGGAGAAATTGGAGGCCGAAAAGGAGTGGGAGGCCAAAAAGGAGTGGGAGACCATGTGCATAGTAGAGGCCAGAAAAAACCAGAAGTCGAAAAGGGGTGGGAGGCCAAAAAAGGGTGGGAGGCTGGAGAGAAGTAGAGGCCAGAAAAAATTGGATGCCGAAAAGGAGTGGGAGGCCTAAAAGGAGTGGGAGACCAGTGAATAGTAGAGGCCAGAAAAAATTAGCAGCCGAAAAGGGGTGGTAGGCCTAAAAGTGGTGGGAGGCTAAAAAAGGGTGGGAGGCTGAAGAGAAGTAGAGGCCAGAAAAAATTGGAGGCGAAAATGAGTGGGAGGCCAAAAAGGGGTGCGAGACTGGTGAGAAGTAGAGGACAGTAAAAATTGGAGGCCAAAAAGTTGTGGGAGTTCAAAAAGGAGTGGGAGACTGGTGAATAGTAGAGGCCAGAAAAATTCAGAGGTTGAAAAGTGTGGGAGGCTGAAAAGGGGTGGGAGTCCGAAAAGGCTGGGAGGCCATAAAAGGGTGAGAGGCTGGAGAGGAGTAGAGGCCAGAAAAAATTGGAGGCCGAAAAGGAGTGGGAGGCCGAAAAGGAGTGGGAGACCGGTGAATAGTAGAGGCCAGAAATAATCAGAGGCTTAAAAAGGGGTGGGAGGCCAAAAAAGTGTGGGAGGCTGGAGAGAACTAGAGGCCAGGAAAAATTGGAGGCTGAAAAGGGGTGGGAGGTCGAAAAATTGTGGGAGGATGGAGAGAACTAGAGACTGTTTCCACCCGGACCGTATTCGCGGTTGCACCTGCCGCGGGTCACTGTTTCCACCCGGACCCTATTCGCTGTTACACCTGCCGCGCGTCACTGTTTCCACCCGGACCGTATTCGCGGTTGCACCTGATGCGGGTCACTGTTTCCAACCGGAACCAATTCGTCGTTGCACCTGCCGAGGGTGACTGTTTCCACCCGGACCCTATTCGCGATTGCACCTGCCGCGGGTCACTGTTTCCACCCGGACCGTATTCGCGGTTGCACCTGCCGCGGGTCACTGTTTCCACCCGGACCGTATTCGGGGTTGCACCTGCCGCGGGTCACTGTTTCCACCCCGACCCTATTCACGGTTGCACCTGCCGCGGGTCACTGTTTCCCAACCGGACCCTAGTCGCGGTTGCACCTGCCGCGGGTCAGTGTTTCCACCCGGACCGTATTCGCGGTTGCACCTGCCGCGGGTCACTGTTTCCACCCGGACCCTATTCGCGGTTGCACCTGCCGCGGGTCACTGTTTCCACACAGACCGCACTCCAGGTTGCACCTCCTCCTGCACACTTTTTCCACACCGATTCTATTCCAGTTTAAAACCCACATTACACGTTACAGCTTAGTAACACCTTCCAATTACAAGTGTAGGTTACAGCTTACACTGACATCTTAGGGTTACAGTTACACTGTACACCTCAGTGTTACAGGTTAGAGTTAGGGGGTGGAGTCAGGGGTGGGCTTAGAGTTAGGGAGTGGACTCGGGGGTGGGCTCTAGGGTTAGGGGGTGGACTCGGGGATGGGTTTAGTGTTAGGAGGTGGACTTGGGGGTGGGTTTAGAGTTAGGGGGTGGACTCGGGTGTGGGCTTAGATTTAGGGGGTGGACTCAGGGGTGGGCTTAGATTTAGGGGGTGGACTCAGGGGTGGTCTTAGATTTAGGGGGTGGACTCGGGGGTGGGCTTAGAGTTAGGGGGTGGACTCGGGGGTGGGCTTAGATTTAGGGGGTGGAGTCAGGGGTGGGCTTAGAGTTAGGGGGTGGACTCGGGGGTGGGCTTAGGGTTAGGGGGTGGACTCAGGGGTGGGATTAGTGTTAGTGGGTGGCCTCGGGGATGGGCTTAATGTTAGGAGGTGGACTTGGGGGTGGGCTTAGAGTTAGGGGATGGGGTCGGGGATGGGCTTAGATTTAGGGGGTGGACTCAGGGGTGGTTTTAGAGTTAGGGGGTGGACTCGGGGGTGGGCTTAGTGTTAGGGGGTTGACTCGGGGGTGGGCTTAGAGTTAGGGGGTGGAGTCGGGGATGGGCTTAGGGTTAGGGGGTGGACTCAGGGGTGGGCTTAGGGTTAGGGGGTGGACTCGGGGATGGGCTTAGGGTTAGGAGGTGGACTCAGGGGTGGTCTTAGGGTTAGGGGGTGGACTCAGGGGTGGGATTAGTGTTAGTGGGTGGACTCGGGGATGGGCTTAGTGTTAGGAGGTGGACTTGGGGGTGGGCTTAGAGTCAGGGGATGGAGTCGGGGATGGGCTTAGATTTAGGGGGTGGACTCAGGGGTGGTTTTAGAGTTAGGGGGTGGACTTGGGGGTGGGCTTAATGTTAGGGGGTTGACTCAGGGGTGGGCTTAGAGTTAGGGGGTGGAGTCGGGGATGGGCTTATGGTTAGGGGGTGGACTCAGGGGTGGGCTTAGGGTTAGGGGGTGGACTCGGGGGTGGGATTAGTGTTAGGAGGTGGACTTGGGGGTGGGCTTAGAGTTAGGGGGTGGACTCGGGGGTGGGCTTAGATTTAGGGGGTGGTCTCAGGGGTGGGCTTAGAGTTAGGGGGTGGACTCGGGGGTGGGCTTAGTGTTAGGGGGTGGACTTGGGGGTTTGCTTAGGGTTAGGGGGTGGAATCGGGGATGGGCTTAGTGTTAGGTGGTTGACTCAGGGGTGGGCTTAGAGTTAGGGCGTGGACTCGGGGGTGGGTTTAGAGTTAGGGGGTGGACTTGGGGGTGGGTTTAGGGTTAGGGGGTGGACTCGGGGATGGGCTTAGAGTTAGGAGGTTGACTCGGGGGTGGGCTTAGAGTTAGGGGGTGGACTCAGGGGTGGTTTTAGGGTTAGGGGGTGGAGTCAGGGGTGGGCTTAGAGGTAGGGGGTGGACTCAGGGGTGGGCTTAGAGGTAGGGGGTGGACTCAGGGGTGGGCTTAGAGTTAGGGGGTGGAGTCGGGGGCGGGCTCTAGGGTTAGGGGGTGGAGTCAGGGGCGGGATCTAGGGTTAAGGGGCAGAATTGGGGGTGGACTCTAGGGTTAGGAGTTAGGGGTTGGGGTTAGGGATTAGGGTCAGGGGTTAGGATTAGGGGTTGGGGGTGAGGGTTTAGGGTGATGGTGAGGGGTTAGGGGTTAGGGTCAGGGTGAAGGTGAGGGGTTAGGGTTTAAAAAAATAAAATTGGAGGCCAAAATGGGGTGGGAGGCCCAAAAGGGGTGGGAGACCAGAAAAAATTGGAGGCTGAAATGGGGTGGGAGGCCAAAAACGTGTGGGAGACCTGAGGGAAGGAGAGGCCAGAAAGAATTGGAGGCCGAAACATTAAAAGTGGAGGTTGAAAAGGGGTGGGAGGCCAAAACAGGGTGGGAGGATGGAGGGATGTAGAGGCCTCCCACCCCGTATCGGTCTCCCACCATGATTCAGTTTGAAATTTCTTCTGGCCTCTACTTCTCTCCAGCTTCCCACCCCTTTTCGCCCTCCCACCCCATTTCCACCTCCACTTTTTCTGGCCTCTACTTCCCTCTGGCCTCCACCCCATTTTGGCCTCACCGCATGATTTTGCATCCACCTTTCATGGCCTCTACTTCCTTCTGGCCTCCCACTATATTTTGGCCTTCCGCCCTGTTTCAGCATCCACTATTTTATGGCCTCCACTTTGCTCTAGCTCCCACCCTGTTTGGGCCTCCCACCATGGTTCTGCCTCTAATTTTTTCTGCCCTCTACTTCTGTCTGGCCACCCACCCCATTTCGGCCTCCCACCCCGTTTCGGCCTCCACCTTTCCCGGCGTCTACTTCCCTCCATCCTCCCACCCCGTTTCGGTCTGTCACTCCATTTTGGCTTCCACATTTTTCTGGCCTCTATTTCCCTTCCAGCCTTCCATTTTGGCCTCCCGCAGCTTTTCCACCCCCTCCTTTATTCAGGCTTTTATGTGCTCTTTGCACTTCCGACACTTTGTCGCCCACTGAGCCCTTTTTGTTTCTCTCACCCCTTTTGGCACTTCACAGTTTTCTGCCCTGTACTTGCCCTTCAGCCTGTCACCTATTTTCGGTCTCCACTCTTTTCTGCCCTCCGAGTCCCCCCGGGACTCCTGGCATCAAAGGCCAAGGGTTCAACGGTAACCGGGCTCAAACATCCGGAGAGGCCCCGCCACGGCCGAATCCAGAGAGGCCCCAGAAAGGGAAAGAAGAAGAAAATCACGGCCATCTCGGCAGCACCCGCCTCCCACCACAGGAAGAGAGACCCCGCTCTGCGGACGAGGAAGGAGCCCTCTTCACAGTCTGCAGTGGGCCAGAGCGCCAGCGAGCGCCGCAGGGTCCGCGCGCGTCACCCAGAGCGCGGCACGGCCACGCGGCACACGAGGGAGCGCGGCTACGCGTACGGGAAGCCGCGTCTTCCCTTCGGGGCCCCGTCACAGCTCTCACGCGTTTCGGGCTCTCCCCCGGCCCCCTCTCTCTCCCACACCGCCGTGATTTTTTTGCTTCCCTTTACCTCTGCTCTCCTTCTTCTCTCCCGGTCCCTCTTATTCTGTCTTCTGCTACCTCTCCCTTTTTCTTTTTCTTTAGACGCCTTTGTCCCGCTTCCTCTCCTTCTGTTTTTTCATCCTCCGACTCTCTCCTGTACCCCAGCACCGGTTTTTTCCTTTTCCGGTTCTTCGTCCCGTTCGGCATCGGCGTCTTTTCGCCCGCGGCGTCTATTCGTTTGGCATCTTATCGTACGTCTCTTTTTGGTATCCGGTATCCCAAAGACGTGCGTCGTCAGCTTAGATCTCTTCTCGAGTTTTTCAGAGAAGAGGATCGCCTTCATCTATCGTCTAGGCATCTCCTATGTTTTTTTCTGTTAAGTTTGCATTTTTTTTTTTTCGTTCTAGCAATTTAGGTGTCAGGCCGCTTCATACGCTTTCTGATACATTTCAGGGAATTCCACGTTTTTTTGGTGTTTTCTGTCCTTCGGGACTCTTAAGGGAGTCAGTCGGAGAGACGGTCAAGGTCACTCCGAATCGTCGGCGATGCACAGTAAATAATTTATATCGGAACCGGTGATATTTCCGAGAAGGAATTCTTATAGGATCTAGTTCCGCTTCGTTCTTTAGCGCTCTCCGGGACACGGTTCCATTATCACAGAATCACAGAATCAACTAGGTTGGAAAGGACCTTGAAGATCATCCAGTCCAACCATTCACCTAACACTGCCAGTTCCCATGTACACCATATCTCTCAGCGCTATGTCGACCCTACTCTTAAACACCTCCAGGGATGCGGACTCTACCGCCTCCCCGGGCAATCCATTCCACTGCCTAATAACCCGTTCTGTAAAGAAATACTTCCTGACATCTAGTCTAAACCTTCCGTGGCACAGCTGGAGGCCACTCCCTCTTGTCCTATCGCTTGTTATTTCATTAAAGAGACTCATCCCCAGCTCTCTGCAACCTCCTTTCAGGTAGCTATAGAGGGCCATGAGGTCTCCCCTCAGCCTCCTCTTCTCCAGACTAAACAACCCCAGTTCCCTCAGCCGCTCCCCGTACGACACGTGCTCTGGACCCTTCACCGGCTTTGTTGCCCTTCTCTGGACACGCTCGAGTAATTCAATGTCCTTTTTGTAGCGAGGGGCCCAAAACCGAACACAGTCATCGAGGTACGGCCTTAGCAGTGCCGAGTACAGGGGCAAGATCACTTCCTTGTCCCTGCCGGCCACGCTATTTCTGATACAGGCCAGGACGCCATGGGCCTTGTCGGCCACCTGGGCACACTGCTGGTTCACGTTCAGCCGGCTGTCAATCAACACCCCCAGGTCCCTCTCTGACCTGCAGGTCTCCAGCCACTCCTCCCCAAGCCCGTAGCGCCACCGGGGGGGCTTAGGCAGCACGCGCGGTCTCGCCGGAAAAGACGAGTCACCCCGCAGCATTTCGGTTTTCACGTAGGAAACTACAGCGCCTCGTTTTGGATAACGATATTATTATCGCATTTAGCCGACTACTTCCCTACGTAGCTTAGCACGATATCTGTCTTTTTCTATCTATACCCCAGAAAAACTAGGTTTCATTCCCGTCCCGGTCACATCGCCGACACAATAGACTTAGCGAAAGAGCGGATATTGTCGTATCCGGTAAGGGTCGTTTTCTTCCTACGGCATTTTGCAGGTCACAAACTTAAGGCAGAGGAGAAAACTCCCAGCTGCTCCCACAGGTGCCTTTATGCCTTCTGGTGGTTCAGCCCTCCCCTTTCCCAGGTGATCGTGGTCAGGGTGGTGGGTGGGGCCTGGGGTATATGAGCCACAGCCTCTCATCAGGGAGCTTATTCTGCTCTCAGGCCTCTCTGAGGTCAGTGCTCTGGTGTTTTTCAGAGTCAGTGGCAGATTTTGAGCCGAGAAAGCTCTTCATTCTGCTCTCGGGCCTCTCTGAGGTCAGCGCTCTGGTGTTCTTCAGAGTCAGCGGCAGATTTTGAGCCGAGGAAGCTCTTCATTGTGCTCTCGGGCCTCTCTGAGGTCAGAGCTCTGGTGTTCTTCAGAGTCGGTGGCAGATTTTGAGCTGAGGCAGCTCTTTGGGCAGGTGTGTTTTAATAATCACAGAAATAGAGGTACCTGAGACAAGAGTTTCAGCATCAGTCAAGGTTCAGCAGTGTGTATAGTAGGAAGTAAACAGGTACATAGTGGGTTTTTTTCAGGTAAGTAATTTTGTATCCGTGGGGCGGGGCGGGTAAAACAGTTTAATAGCGTACACTTACATTTTTTCTTTTCATTCTAGATACATTGCATTTTCCTGACTTCATCGAAGACGGGACCTCGGTTTTTTCCCTAGCGTCGGCGTATACATCGTAAGGCGTCGATATCATCCACATAAACGTGACCAAAGGGGAGAGGATGGAGCGAGGGTCAGAGCGAGCATCTCGTAAGCATCCGTATACGGAGTTGTAGCCTTTCTCAGAAAAACGGTGGGGACGTTTTAGCATTCGTCAGGAAAGAGTCAGGGACGTAAGGCACGGAGTCTTTCGGGATCCGGGACGGCTCATCGCGTTTCCCGATCGCCCGCAGAGCGCCGTATCGTCTCGCGGGCGCAGCGTAGGCAGCCTTTGGAATAGGATGAGCATTTGAGGCGAACCGGGGCAGCGGAGAGGAGGGGCACGGGCCCGGCGTTTTCCCCCGAGCACAAATATAATATTCCATCTTTTGAAATCACAGGCGCCGCAAGCGACGACGGCCACGGCATCCGACACCGAAACCGGCACGGAGCGGGCGAGCCGAAAGGGCCACGCTTTCGAGGAGGAGGGCGTCGCGGAAGAGGGCCGCGTCGGCCGACACGACGCCGACCGGTCGCTCGCTTCGCGGACGTTCGGCGGACGACGCGGAGGAACCCGGCGACTCGGGAGCGTCCCGGTCGGCCGACGCGGTCGTCGCGGAAGACGGTCTGGCCTCCGGCCCTCTCGAAGCTAAGTCGAGGGTCCAGGGTGGGAAGGGTCCAGGAGGAAGGGACAGGGTCGGGAATCGCAGGGAGGGCTTTTCGAGGTAGCGTAGGGGAGAGGACCGTCCGGGAGCGGCGCCCCATGCGCCCGTAAAGGGAGCGAGTCACTTTTCAGCACCAGAGTACCGTGGTCAGGGCAGTTCCATCCCGCATCTGTGTCGTCGTGTACTTTGCGTGTTCTGCGTTCCGTATCTTATACCGTGCCGTCCTCAGGTCTAGACGTCTCTGTAGGTCTTTGCGATCGTCAGGCATCTCGATAGCCCTCCCGAGAGTCTCGAGTACGTCCCCTCGTCGGCACGGCACCCGTCGAGCCCTTCTCGTCTCGCAATTGTAACCGGAAGCGCGGATCCGTCCCGCACGCGTCGCGTCGAGGACGTTCTCGAGCGGTCGTCTCTCGCAGGGGCGAGCTAGGCGGCGCCCCAGGCCGTGCTTTCGAGCGTCATTTTGGCACCCGGTAGTCTTCCGGGGTTTCGTCCCCGCATCTTATGACTTAAAACCTGGCTTCTCACGCATCCGTCGTTCCGGTTTTGACGGTAACTTCGTCTCACGGGCCGCAGCGGTCGCCTCTCATTTCGGGGCCGCCATCGCGGCGCCGTAGGCCTTCTCCACCGGCGGCATCTTCCCTACGGCCGTCGTTCTCGTCGCTCGCCGTCTTCTCGCGTCACTCGTGGCGTCTGCGTTTGGCGTCTGTCCGCGTCCGGGTCGGACCCGTCCCGCCCAGGGGTTTAGCCATAGTAAAGATGAGGGGAGCGTGTAGTAACGCATCCATCCGCCCGGATGCTTTTGGCGAAGACCATGCGGTCCATCTCTGGGCGAGTAGCCGTAGAGAGCCTTCACGGTTATTTTCCTCGCGTTCGGCAGGCATCAGAGGGCGGACTCTGGCTTGCAGGGAGCGGGCGATCGAGCGGGTCAAACGAGCCTTAGCTTGCACGTGAGGCTCGGTACTTAGGATTTTGGGTATTTTAGCAGTAGTCAGAAGGGAGATGGAAAGGAAAGACAAACCTTTGGTCTCGTAAAAGTCTAGGTTAACACCGAGATGCCTTTCCTTACAGGGTTTGGGTCGTTTAAGTGCAAAGCGAGAAGCCGCTTCACGACGGGCGACGGAAGAGGTCAGAGGATCCGTGGGACCGGCGGCTCCGAGGGGCTCACGCCATTCCGGTTTTATTTTTTAGGCACGAATCGACGCGTCAAGCGGGATACCCGCACCCTCGGACTTCGGCGAGGCGAGCGATGACCGGCGTGCCCGAGCGGCAGTTCTTCAGGTGTCATAATAGTATCGTAGCTAAAGTCATACCCCGTTTGAATAGCACAGGCGGCGACCGGGCCTCGGCACAGCGAACGGAAGAATCCGTCTCCGAGCGGCCGAGGTAAACGAGCAGGGGAGAGGAAGCTCCGTGAGCGAGCCGAGGATCGGGGCGGCATCTCGCCGCGCGCTTTTACCTCTTTCTTTTGCAGGTGCCACGCTCCTTCCCGGAGCGTCGACGCCGCAGAGTCACGAGCGGTTTGAGAAAAGGCGAGAGAGTCGTTAAGCGGTCCGCCGGGACCCGAATCGCCGAGGATCGCGCGGCCATACGAACGACCGTTCGCCTTCGCTTTTGCGGGCGTCGCGAGGTCTCCGCTCGAACGGCGGAGGCTTCGAGGCGAGTCGTCGGAAGAGAGGACCGGGAGGCCAGGTGCCGCTGAGCGGGCGATCGCTTACGAGTAGGACGGCGGCTGCGTTTCTCCAGTTTTTAGGCTTCCACGGGAGACGGGGGGGCACAACGTACGGTTATCGGGAGCTGCGTGGCCATTCCGAGGAGGGCATCGCCGCGGTAGAGGTCGATACATGTCGACGTGTCGGTGACCGGAGACGTTCTGCGTTACAGGTGATGAAGAGCAATGCGGTGACTGCAGGGAAACCCTGGTTAGATGACGTGCTCCCAATGAGGATGAGTTCTGGACCGTGCTCTCTGAAAGATAAGTCAAGGGGCCAAAGCAGTGGGTGGGGCGGGGCTAGAAGAGGGGGTAGGACATCGGGGTCGGCAGGAGGGGTCTTTAGGTTTTGTGAATTCTGGAGGCAGATAGCGGGCCTCGGGCCCGTGCGGGGCGGCAGCGCGTCTCCGGGCGTCTCTGGGCGGCGTCGGGCGGCAGCGCGTCTCTGGGCGTCTCTGGGCGGCGTCGGGCAGCAGCGCGTCTCTGGGCGTCTCTGGGCGGCGTCGGGCGGCAGCGCGTCTCTGGGCGTTCTGTTTGGTTGCGTCTGATCTCAGTGTTACGCTGTCTGGCATTAAATCAGCAAGAGCGGCGCATAGCTCTATATCTGTATTTCGTGACCTTGCGAAGCCAGCGTTCACGTGAGTGGGAGTCGAGCAGATCTCAAGCGAATTGAGAGGTAACACGAGGGAAGCCTGTAAGTCAGCTTTTGCATTGTTCTTGCAGTCAACTTGCAACAAGACTGTAGAAATGGTGAGTGATACTTCTCGTGAGATATGTGCCCTGGCAAAGCAGCTCCGGGCCAAGCGGGCAGAGCCGTGCGGTACGCCTAGCGGGCGTTCCTTCGTTACGTGACGTGTCGATGTTTGTCTCGGCCTTCAGTGTTGAGGAGTCTCGGGCATACTCGCATCCCGCTCCGCGTGCAGCAGCTGTTCGTCTCACTCTGTACCGCTAAGAAGCGTGACGTAGAAGGTCAACGTTCCCGATCTAGTTTAGTCTTGTAGGTGGAATCGGTAGGTCTTTCACGCAGCTCTCGCTCAGGCTTAACCGGCAGGCGTAGTCTGTGCGACGCTCTGTCTTGTGAGGTCTTCTGAGGGATTCTTCCCTGCGTCATGACAGTCTTTCGTCTTTTCTAGCATTTTGTCTCTGTCGGTCACCGGGATGTTATCACCCATCTTTCATCCGGAGTTCCGGCTGTCTGGCACAGCAGGCCACGCCGGGGCATACGCGTCACATCGTCTCGGCGTCGTTGCGTGCGCCGTCGGGCCGTGTCTTTTGGTGTGGCGTTAACTCTACCCCGTGCGGCACTCCCGCGTCCTCGGGTCACATTTACGGAGCACGTAGATGCCCGTGTTAGCGGCGGAGCCGCTTTGCGCGTTTGTAGCCATTCCGTATGGGGCGGAATGGTCCCAGGAGGGGACGCTAACGTGCCGGCGAGCGGGCTCTAGAGTTCCTTCTTTTGTCTCTTGCAGGTACCACGGGGCTACCGGCATTCCAGAAGCGAATCCTTCCGTGAAGTTTGCCAGAGCGTACGACAGGAAGAAAAGAAGGACCGGGAGCGACGCACAGAGGGAAATGTATTCCTCTTCTTCTGAGGACGAGGGCCCGCGGCACGGATCGAGTGGAGCGGCGGTCACGGCTCGAGGCGCACGATCGTGCGATTCTGGGCATGGTTACAGAATCGGGGCCATCCGCCACTCTGGCGGGTGAACGTTGGATAGAGTAGATGTGGAACGAGCGTTAGTTTTGGAAGGTGTTTATCATTGTACGTGAGGATGTTTTTCACTTCAGGGTATATTGACGTAGAAAGAGTTAAAGTGTCTTTTAAAAATAGTAAAGAAACTGTTGAGCAGGGGGATTTCTTAATCTCTTTGACCAGGTTTAAGTCACTTAGTCCCACCCCCTCCATCTGGCGACGTTCACAGCCGGCGTTCAGGGGGAGGTCGGGCTCGGGCCATGGCGTTAGCGGGTGGGGTGAATTTCGAGGCCTTTGGGAACCACGTTCCGAGGAGCCACGGGGCGAGGGCCGGCGGTGGCGATCGGGTAGCGGGATGGGTTTGCCGGGAGCAGGGGGCGGTTAGCATGGTAGCTGAGCGAGCGGGGTGCTTAGAATGTGTCTGCCTGTGCGTGACTGTTTAAATTAATGTTTTTGTTGCAGGTGGAGTTGAGTTTTTTTGAGAAGTTAGGCAAAAACAATAAAATAGCCATGGGGCAAGGGCCGGTAGTAGCAGTTGGGTAGGGGGATGGGTTTGCTGAGAGCGGGGCGGCAGTTAACGGGGTAGCTGAGTGAGTGGTGTGTTTGGAATGTGTGTGTGTGTGTGTGTGCATGGCTGTTTAATGTAATTTTTTTTCTTCTTGCAGGTGGAGTATAGTTAGGCCAAAAACCAATATAGAATAAAAAAAACCCCAGCCGGGGGATTTTTTTTTTTCCCCCGGCTGGGTTTTTTTTTTCCCCGGTCCCGGCCGGTCCGCGAGGCGACGATCGTCGCCAAAGATTGGGCGCGGAGCGGCGCAGGGACGGGGTTTTCGCAGGCAGGGCCATCCGGGAGGCTCCCGGGAACGGCGTTCCCGAGGAGCCACGGGGCGAGGGCCAGTTGTGGCGGTGGGGTAGCAGGATGGGTTTGCTGAGAGCAGGGGGCGGTTAGCAGAGTAGCTGAGTGAGCGGTGTGTTTGGAATGTGTGTGTGTGTGTGTGTGTGTGTGTGTGTGTGTGTGCATGGCTGTGTAATGTAATTTTTTTTTTTTTCTTTCAGGTGGAGTATAGTTAGGCAAAAAGCAATATAGAATAAAAAAACCCCAGCCGGGGGATTTTTTTTTTTTTCCCCCGGCTGGGTTTTTTTTCCCCGGTCCCGGCCGGTCCGCGAGGCGACGATCGTCGCCAAAGATTGGGCGCGGAGCGGCGCAGGGACGGGGTTTTCGCAGGCAGGGCCATCCGGGAGGCTCCCGGGAACGGCGTTCCCGAGGAGCCACGGGGCGAGGGCCAGTTGTGGCGGTGGGGTAGCGGGATGGGTTTGCTGAGAGCAGGGGGCGGTTAGCAGAGTAGCTGAGTGAGCGGTGTGTTTGGAATGTGTGTGTGTGTGTGCATGGCTGTTTAATGTAATTTTTTTTTCTTTCAGGTGGAGTATAGTTAGGCAAAAAGCAATATAGAATAAAAAAACCCCAGCCGGGGGAATTTTTTTTTTTTTTCCCCCGGCTGGGTTTTTTTTCCCCGGTCCCGGCCGGTCCGCGAGGCGACGATCGTCGCCAAAGATTGGGCGTGGAGCGGCGCAGGGATGGGGTTTTCGCAGGCAGGGCCATCCGGGAGGCCTCTGGGAACAGTGTTCCTGGGGAGCCATGGTGAGAGGGCTGGATGTGGTGGTGGGATAGTGGGATGGGTTTTCTGAGAGTAGGGGGTGGTCATTGTGGTAGCAGAATGAGTGGGATGCTTAGAACGTGTCTGTGTGAGAATGGCTGTGTAATGTAATGTGGGGTTTTTTGTTGCAGGTGGGGTAGAGTTTTTGGAGTAGTAAGGCAAGAAAACAATATGGAATAAAAAAATCCCAGCTGGGTTTCCCCCCCCCCCCCCCGTTGCTCCTTGCAGTGATGCTTGTTGCCAAGGTTCAGGCATGGAGTGGTCCAGGGATGGGGTGTTCACAGGCGGGGTGATTTGGGAGGCTGACAGGAGTGGTGTTCTTGGCATCATGTATATCATCGTAGTCTCTGAACAGGTATGAATATATTTAGTAAAGATCTGATGGTAATATAGATGTGTGGAATGACCCTAAATGTCAGCAGGTGAAGCACCCCTTAGGGTTTATGAAGTCCATAAGTGTGTTTGTGTAATGTAGGTTCAATGAAGGTGTATTTGTTGTTTTTTTAAAGGTTTAATTAGTAAGTAAAAGCTGGTTTGTAGTGTGGCCGTAGCAAAGGCATATTTGCCACGCTCGTAAGGTTTACTAAGGAAAGAAAGGTTTTGCGTGGCGTAGGCTCCTCGAAGGGGTATTTGCTGTTGGTTGTTCTGTTAATAAGTAAGTAAAAGCTATTCTGTAATGTAGCATTAATAAAGGAGTGTATGTTGGGGTTGGCTCCCGTGCATTTTTTTGGGGGGGGGTAATAAAGGCGTGTACGTCGGGGTTGGTTCCTGTGTGGTTTTTTTTGTATGTCTGAATTTGTTTCTCTCCCTGCCTGACTTTGCCCCCCTCTGTGTTAGCCGTCATCTGACTTTGCCCCTCCGTCTCTGGCTTTGTGTCTGTCTTTGTCCCTTTGCCTTTGACTGTGCGTGTCGGACTTTGACCGTGAGAGGCGGGGTTGGACGTTGGACTTTGACTGTGTGCGTTGGACTTTGACTGTGTGCGTTGGACTTTGACTGTGTGCGTTGGACTTTGTCTTGGACTCTGAGTTGGACTCTGAGTGACTGTGTTGGACTCTGTGTGATTGTGTTGGACTTTGTCTTGGACTCTGAGTTGGACTCTGAGTGACTGTGTTGGACTCTGTGTGATTGTGTTGGACTTTGTCTTGGACTCTGAGTGCCTGTCTT